>NC_134356.1:537336421-537671837 GCF_048569485.1 Anomaloglossus baeobatrachus | reverse complement strand
TCCCAATGTCCTGTTCCCATAAAAAGGGGGTGCCGGCATCGTCCACATGCGGAGACACCATTTTTATGGTTGCCATATTTATCGGAAATATGGCTTGCGAGATATGAACCATTTTTTACTGGAGTCGTTCTGTCTGGCTATTTCCATAGCCTTGCTAATTAGCTAGCAGCCCCCACTACAGGGTGACGGCAGGGAGTCATCCTGTGTCCATTGTCCCTAAGCCACCTCATTTCCATATCACAGGACATGGCCATGGATTTGTTGCTAAACCAGTTGTGTGAAGGGAAGGGGGGGGGGGGTGACACCAGGAGAGGGCTTCCTGACATGACTTGAATGTCATGATTTATCGTCATATCTCCGGATTTACCTCACACCTCCCCCCTTTTGAGGGCGCTAGGGGGCAGCACACTCCGGTGTTCCCCCGTGCGCCCGTCCGCGACCTCCCCTTGTCGGGACAGCCCGTCTGCGTTACCGTGGTCACGGCCCCTTTTGTGGCGAATGGTGAAGTTGTATTGCTGGAGCGCAAGGCTCCATCGCAACAATCGCCCATTCGTCCCAGAGACGGTGTGCAACCAGCTGAGGGGATTGTGGTCCGTCTCCACGATGAAGTGGCGCCCGTATAGATAGGGTTGCAGACGCTGCAGGGCCCACACTATGGCCAGGCACTCCTTCTCCATCGTGGAATAGGCAACTTCCCTTGGTAACAGCTTCCTGCTCAGGTACAAGACTGGGTGCTCTTGGCTCGCAGAGTCCACCTGGCTGAGCACCGCACCGAGGCCGAAGTCACTGGCGTCGGTCTGTACTACAAACGGCCGCGTGAAGTCGGCTGCCTGTAGCACGGGCGGGCTGGACAGGGCGTCCTTTAGGGCCCGGAAGGCTGTCTCGCAGTCCATTGTCCAATCGACTGCAGAGGGCAGCTTCTTCTTGGTGAGGTCCGTCAAGGGCTTTGCCAGGCTACTATAGCGTGGAACAAACCTCCTATAGGACCCAGCGGTCCCCAAGAAGGACATCACCTGCTTCTTGGTCCTGGGGGTGGGCCAGGATGCGATGGCTTCCACTTTCTCAGGCTCGGGCTTCAGTGTTCTCCCACCTACCCGGTGACCGAGGTACTGGACCTCGCTCATGGCCAGCTGACACTTTCCCGGCTTGATGGTCAAACCTGCCCGGTGGATCCGCCTGAGCACCTGTGCTAGATGCTCTAGGTGGTCCTCCCAGGTGGGACTGAAGACGGCAATGTCATCCAGGTACGCGGCCGCGTACCCTTCAAGTCCCTTGAGCAGGGTGTTGACCATCCGCTGGAAAGTGGCAGGGGCATTCCTCATCCCGAATGGCATCACCGTGGACTCGTATAGTCCAAATGGGGTAATAAAGGCAGAGCGTTCCCTGGCCTTGCGAGTCAGGGGGATCTGCCAATATCCCCGGCTCAGGTCCATGATGGTCAGGTACTGAGCCCCGGCCAACTGATCGAGCAGGTCATCGATGCGTGGCATTGGGTACGCATCGGCGACCGTGACAGCATTGAGCCCCCTGTAGTCCACGCAGAACCGAGTGGTTCGGTCCTTCTTAGGGACGAGGACTACAGGCGAGGCCCAAGCGCTGTTGGATGCCTGGATCACCCCCAGCTTCAGCATCTCGTCAATCTCCTGGCGCATGTGTTGCTGCACCTCTAGGGAGACCCGATATGCTGAACGCCGGATCGGGGGATGATCCCCAGTGTCCACGTGATGGACAGCCAAGTCAGTCCTTCCGGGCTGGTTGGTAAACAACCCCCGGAAGGGGTGTAGGGTGGCCCACAGCTGGGACCGTTGGTCCTCCAAGAGCTGGTGGCCAACCTCCACATCCTCAATGGATCCGCCTGCCCTAACCTGGGCTAGCATATCCAAGAGGGTTTCCGCTTCTCCCTCCTCGGGCAGGTTGCACACGGGGAGCGCACATGCCTCCCGCTCATGATGTGCCTTCATCATGTTCACATGGAAGGGCTTCCGCCTTCCACGGGCAGGGTCCAGGGTGACCAGGTACGTCACAGGGTTGAGCTGCTGGTACACGAGGTATGGGCCTTCCCAGGCTGCCTGAAGCTTGTCCTGTGGTACGGGGACCAGTACCCACACCTCTTGACCCACTTGGTAGGTCCTCTCACAAGCGTTCTGGTCGTACCAACGCTTCTGATCAGCCTGGGCTTGAGCCATATTGTCGTGTACCAGTTGCGTCAAGGCCTGCATTTTGTCCCGGAAGCGCATGACATACTCGATAACCGACACTCCAGGGGTGGCCAAATCCCCTTCCCAAGCCTCTTTCACCAGAGCCAGGGGGCCCCGCACACGTCGCCCGTACAGGAGCTCAAACGGTGAGAATCCTGTGGAGGCCTGTGGAACCTCCCGGTAAGCAAATAACAGGTGTGGGAGATACCGCTCCCAGTCACGCCCATGGGAGTCGACCAACATCTTAAGCATCTGCTTTAAGGTGCCATTGAACCGCTCGCACAGGCCATTAGTCTGTGGATGGTACGGGCTGGCCACCAGATGTCGCACCTGGACTTGCTTACAGAGGGCCTCCATCAGCTGGGACATGAATTGGGTCCCCCGATCAGTGAGCATTTCCTGGGGAAAACCCACTCGGGAGAAAATCTCCAGCAATGCGGTGGCCACCTTGTCAGCCCGAATGGACGACAAGGCCACTGCTTCTGGGTACCGGGTGGCATAGTCCACTACCGTCAGTATGAAGCGTTTCCCGGAGCTGCTGGGGATGGCCAGCGGGCCGACCAGATCCACAGCCACCCTCCTGAAAGGCTCATCGATGATTGGCAGAGATACCAGTGGGGCTTTGGGGCGTGGCCCCGCCTTCCCCACTCTCTGACAGGTTTCACACGAACGGCAGTAGGCAGCCACATCGGCCCCCATTTTTGGCCAGTAGAAATGCTGGTTTAACCTGGCCTTGGTCTTAGCGATCCCTAGGTGTCCGGCCATCGGAATCTCATGTGCGATCCGCAACAACTCCGTCCGGAACGGATAGGGTACCACCAACTGTCGGTCCCTGGGCCACGCCTCCGGTGAACCCTGCTGGACCGTGGCCCGGTACAGCCGTCCTTGGTCCCAGACCACTCGCTCCGGGTCCGAGTCCGAGGGAGGCTGTGCCGCCTGCTCCTTTAGAGCTTTCAGGCTGTCGTCAGCTTCTAACGCTGCCTGAAACTCCTGACTAGATGTGGCCAGAATCGACGAGACTGTCACATCTTCAGTCAGTACCCCGGGACCTGTGTCCTGGCCTCCACCTGACTCGGCTGCCACTTGGTCAGAAGGGGAAGAGCTATCGGACCTCCGGGAGGCCCCTTGGCTTCCAGCACTCCCACTGCGGGTGACAGCGGCCACAGCCGCTGCGACCGTGGGTCGTGCCTGCTCCTCCTCCGTTCCTGACCAAGTCGCCGGTTCAGGCAGACCTACCTGGCTTCCTGACACCCCGGTTGTGGGGGAACCATGCACCGAGATCTTACCTGGGAGCACTTCCGCTCCTGGACCGGCCCCAATCTCACCTGCCTGTTCCCCTCCTGCAGCAACAGAACCCCGGTGTGAAATCTCTGGGGACCCCACATTTGCTGTGGTAGCCCCCACCCCACACACTGGTCCTCCCCCTGCAGCACCCTGCTCTCTGCTTATCCCTGCAGAGGGCAACAGATCCCAGCTCACAGGCTGGTTACTTGTAGAGGCATTGTCACACCTTTCTCTGACCCCCTCCCCTGTCACAGCTGCAGCTGTGTGTGTGTCTATGGTGTCTGTGCAAGCAGAAATATCAGAGTTCACTCCCTCCTCCCTTACATCATTCATAGATAACACATTAACATTGTCCGGAGGCACGTCAGCACTGGCTGAAGGTTCAGCCTTTGGGGCGGGGCCAAACTGGGAGGTTATTTGCCCCAAATCTGTCCCAAGTAGCACGTTTGCAGGGATCCGATCAGTTACCCCCACCTCCCTCACCCCTCGCCCTGCGCCCCAGTCCACATAAATGTCAGCAACAGGCAGCGCCGGGTCAATGCCTCCAATCCCGGAGACAGCGAGGGTTTTTCCAGGGATCAAGTCTTGGGGGGACACCATCTCAGGCCGCACCAGAGTCACCTCCGAGGCGCTGTCTCGCAGTCCTATGGTCACAGACTGGCCGACGGTGACAGGTTGGAAGCTGTCCAGGGACCTACCACCACCCCCACCCACACAATACACCTTGGGCGGCCCTTGGGACGGGGACGGAGCCGGGGCCTTGGGACGCTGAGGGCACATGGCCTTGAAGTGTCCAGGTAGGTTGCACTGGTGGCACCGTCTTGGCTCTGCCACGGGCCTGGAGAGGGGAGTTGAGGGGGACACCCCCTGCAGTCTAGGGGCAGGTGGGGCAGTCGCAGAGTTCATCTTACCCCCTCTCCAGGTGCTGCTGGTGGCTGCTCTCCTGGCTTCAGGAGCCCGATTGTTGGTGTAGTCATCTGCCAGGGCAGCTGTAGCCGTGGATCCCTTTGGCTTCTGGTCTCGGATGAACTGGCGGAGATCCTCAGGGCAGTTCCACAAGAGTTGCTCCGTGATGAACAAGTCCAGGATCTCCGGTCCGGTGGAAAGCTGCAGGCCTTGGGTCCAGTGGTCGGCAGCTCGGGCAAGTGCCCGCCGGTGGTCAGCCCAGGAGTCCTTTGGTCCCTTCTGCAGCGTCCGGAACTTCTTGCGGTAGAACTCCGGGGTGAGGTTGTACTGTTGGATCAGGGCCCGCTTGATGGTGTCGTAGCCCTGATCCGCCTCAGCAGGCAAGTCCCCAAGGATATCCAGGGCCTTACCCCTTAAACGGGGGGTCAGGTATTTGGCCCACTGGTCCTTGTTCAGATGATGCTGCAAGCAAGTCCGTTCAAAAGCAGTCAAGAAAGAGTCCAAGTCTCCATCCTTCTCCAGCACTGGGAAGTCCTCAACACGGACCTTTGGAAGTTTGGTGTCTGGAAGGTCACGGGTGGCTGATGAGGGCCGGAGCTGAGCTAGCTGCAGCTGGTAGTTACGCTCTGCCTGGCGCTCTTCACGCGCTGCTTGCCGCTCACGCTCGGCCATGAGTTCCTTGTAGCCCTCCCGGTCTCCAGCCTGGCGTAGGGCCATAGCCATTTGAAGAAGGCTATCCGAGCCTCCCAGGCTCGGTGGAATGGCACGTGGTGATCTGCGGCCCGCTGCGGAGCCTGGTGCTTCACTGTCCATTGCAGAGCGGAGGGCTGGCGTCTGGCTCGTTGAGGACCCTTGGGCGAGCTGCTCCTCATCTTGTCCAGCAGTGCCCGGTTGTGCAATGTCCTCTGCAGAGCTGTTTTCTGGCGTCGAGCTCCTGGAGGACTCGTGGACAACCTCCTCATCGTCTCTGGCCTGAGCATCGGCCATTCCTTTGGCTTTGCTCCTGGTGCTCTCAGCCATTCTTGCAGACTTTTGGTCACTGACACAGAACTGACACCTGATGCCTCCACACACCTTACAGTATCTGCACTCTGACACTCTAGTGTTGAGCTAGTCTGAAGACCCCAGCAGCCACAGCTGCTGCAGGCAGTCTTTAGTGTCTGGGAGTATGGGTCTCACACTCACACACACTATTATCTCGATCCCACCGCTTGCCACCAATATGTCACAAACCACCGGAGGGGTCACTCAGAAATCCCCCGCGCTGGCTACCAGTACGTCACAATCGGGGGGTAACAAGTGGGGGTCACCCCTACTTTATACCTCCCGACCGACAGACAGAGCACGTGACGCGCTCTCTAGCGCCCCTCTTATAGTCAGGCCAATTATGGAATTGCCCGACAATAAGCAAGGAGGCCGCTATACTACTTATGCCGATTATTGAAGGGTCCCCGGTGAGAGTAAGGTATATATTCCCCCGACCTCCGCGGGCGGAATATATAATATCTTCCCGAATCTCACTGGCCTCCCCACAATAATCCTTGGCACAACTCGCTGCCACCAACCGCTTCACGGTAACTATTAGCCGAACACACAGACGTGGGATTCAAGATCGAGATAACAGAACAGCCCAAGATTAATTATATAATTTAATCGCCTAAAGCACACTAGAAACTACAATATATACAATAGGGAATCTACAGAATATACAGTTATGTCAGAGTACAGTTACAGATAAAGCATGGTTTACAACAGGTATGCAATTCAATCAGTTACCTTGTGTGTCTGGCCACAGGGGGGCGCTGTAGACCAGGTTTCCAGGAACTCTCTCACAGGTCTGTCCCAACCAGGCCCCCGAGCAGAAGAACGCTGGAAAATGGCCGAAGTAGGGTTATCAACCTGGGCAGATCCAGGTCCCCTCCTACCTTAGTGACCTCACAGGGAAGCACTGCCACTCCCCCTGCATGGATCAGAATTATCCAGCAAAGGGGATTTTGGCTATAACTTTGCCTGGGAGCGTCGTAGGCAGACGCCAATGCTCTCATTGTGACAGTTATGAATTTAGCTACAGAACGAGGGGACTCATGACCTGTCTGCCAGTTCCCCATTGGCTGATATCACGCCTGGGGCATTTCCCAATGTCCTGTTCCCATAAAAAGGGGGTGCCGGCATCGTCCACATGCGGAGACACCATTTTTATGGTTGCCATATTTATCGGAAATATGGCTTGCGAGATATGAACCATTTTTTACTGGAGTCGTTCTGTCTGGCTATTTCCATAGCCTTGCTAATTAGCTAGCAGCCCCCACTACAGGGTGACGGCAGGGAGTCATCCTGTGTCCATTGTCCCTAAGCCACCTCATTTCCATATCACAGGACATGGCCATGGATTTGTTGCTAAACCAGTTGTGTGAAGGGAAGGGGGGGGGGGGTGACACCAGGAGAGGGCTTCCTGACATGACTTGAATGTCATGATTTATCGTCATATCTCCGGATTTACCTCACAGTCCTCTTTGAGATTATGCAGTGATTGTTTCAATTACGCTAATAATAGCCTGATCATTGCTCACGAGCTTGGTACAGTACTCAAGTTCTCAAGAACCTCACTAACTTTTGCATCACGGGAAGACTAGCAATAACGGTAGAGGAATGGCGGAAATGGGTACTAATATGGCGCACCTTCTCAAGTAGGTACGGCAAGTCAGGGTATGTTTTCATAAATTTCTGAAAAACTATATTCAGCACGTGAGCCATGCATGGCATGTGTGCCAGCTTGCTGACCTTTAAAGCGCCAGCAGGTTACGCCTACTGTCACAAACGACCAGGCCGGGTTGAAGGTGCACCGAGAAGAGCCACTGATCGATCTGCTCCTTTATACCTTGCCACAGCTCTACTGCAGTGCATGGTTTGTGACCTAAACACATCAGCTTCAGTAGAGCGTGTTGCTGCTTTGCCGCTGCGCTGCTGCACAGCTTCCAGCTTGGCAGTGATGGTGAAGGTAATTCAGCAGAGGATGAGGAGCAGCAGAAGGATCAGGAGGGGAGACAGGAAGTGGCATATGATGAGGCAGAAACGCTGGAAGAAGTTGGGCCCGCTATTTTTGGCGTGGATAGGATGTGTGATGTTACAGTTTGCGAGTTTTTCCCAGCCTCCACAAGGTTCACCCAGTGTGCCACGACAGATATGTATCATTCCTGTCCACAACAACTTGTCCACGTGTCTGTTGTTAGTTGGACATTCCCAGTTGCGGAGTTGGTCAGAGCACACTTGAGATTGTTTAACATGTGCTTGTGTAATACGGGGACAGTACAACGACCAAAATAGTGGCGGCTGGGAACACTGTAACGTGCGGCAGCCACAGCCAGGAGATCATGGAAACACTGTGTTCCCACAAGCCTAAACGGCAACATCTCCACGGCTAGCAATTTGGCAATGTGCGAGTTTAGGTTTTGTGCCTGTGGGTGCGTGGCTGGTTATTTATGCTTCCTTTCCAAGATCTCAGGCACCGACAACTGGACGCTTCCCTGGGACAAGGAAGTGGATGTGGTTGATGTTTTGTCTGTGCAATTGCACCTTGTGGGCAGGATGTATGAATGCCTGCTTCCTGGACAGCAGATTTTGAAGGACTTAGCACAGACGACATGGCAGTGGTTTGACCCGCAGATACAAATTTGGTACCCTGGTGTTCTGCCCACATACTAGGGTGCTTGGCTGCCATGTGGTTCTGCATAGTGGTGGTGCTCAGGTTGCCTTTGCCCTGGCCTCTGCTCAACTTAGCATGGCAGATGCTACAGATTACAATGTTTTTCTCTGACGGACTTTCAGAAAAAGAATTCCAGACAGCAGCTGAACGCCCCCTTGCCCTGACTTTGGCAACAGTGGGGATGCTATTGGGAACAGTTGACCCAGTTCTCACTCTGGATAAACCACTATCCCTTGGTCCCTGTGTTGGTGCTACATATTTGTCTTCCTCTGTGTTGCTGTGCTGGCTTGCTATGTATGTCAAGAGCCCAGGTCGGATCAGTGAACTCATTATCGACCACCTCGTCTTCAATCTCATCCTCCTTCCCACTTGAGATTGTAGGCTGACCTGATGGCAACTGTGTCTCATCATCATCAGCCTCCACCTCTGGAGACAGTAAATTATTTTCCTCAAAGTGGCTTTCTTCAGACCATAGGCCCTCAAATACTTGCACATCAATACATGTCACCTCCTCATGTCCCTCCTAAATGCTGACTGATGAAGGGGGGGAGGAAGCAGGACCAGGTTGAGGACTGGATGGGCCAATCTTCTGTGCATTCACAGTAGTATGTGTGGTTGTGGAAGATTGGTTGCTGGTTGACAAATGTGAAGAGGCCTTGTCTGCCATCCAAGACAGAATCTGCTCTCACTCTTCTGGCTTCCACACACGTTTATGTTCCAGACTGACCGGGAAATTTGGTAAGGAACATAGTGGATGCATCAAGCTTCTTCTGACCTGACACAGACTCAGTGCCTTGTCGCCCACCACTGATAACACCATGCCCACGTCCACGTCCCTGTCTCTTAACAACTGCCTTTTTTGTCATTTTGAGTTTTGCTGACATATTTGCAGATGTTGATAGCCAAGCAAACTTGGACCCCAAAAATATTGTGGAGAAAGTACAAGTGAGCACTTTGTACCAGGCAAAATAGTAGAATCCTGCTTTGTAATTGCAAAAGCCACTAGCAAAGTATGAATGTGGCTGATGTAGACAGACAGCACAAGTCAGGCTGTGAAACCCTAACTATTGTGGAAACAGGAACGGTGCATTACTGTATCAGGTAGCAGTAAATGCTAGAGTCCTGCTTTGTAATTATTTGCAAACACTACTAGCAATGTATGAATGTGGTTGATGTGGGCAGATGGCACAAGTCAGGCTGTGAAACCTTAACTATTGTGGCAACAGGAAAGGTGCAATACTGTATCAGGCAGCACTGATTGCTAGAGTCCTGATTTTATATTTGAAAAGCCACTTGCAATGTATGAATGTGGGTTATCTGGATGCCATAAGCCAGGCTGTGAACCCCTAAATATTGTGGAAACTAGTCTCAATTCCCTTTGTACTCCAGAATCTCTGCGTCCCTGCTGTGACTGTTCAGTGCTATCAGCTCTTAAAAGTGCTATTGTATTCTGGTTTCTGGACGGTACTATTGAGGTAGTGACACACACTGCTTTAAACACTGTCCCTGCTCGGAAATGTGTCCCTCCGAACTCTACGCTGACCTATGCTGCAGGCAGCACTGAGAAGGGCTTTTTGTGTTATTATGAGGCCTACACTCTCCCTAGCAGCTGCTCTCTCTATCCCAATGCTGATACAGCACATGCTTTGGATGCAATGTGCGCAAAATGGCAGCAGAAGGTCTTTTAAAGACCCTATAATGCTGATCGGCCAGTCGATCACAGTAATGCCACAACCAAGATGGCTGCAGCATTTCTGTGATTGGTTATGAAGCCCAGCATGTTTATTGGCTGCAAATCAGGCACCAAAATGGCTGGGTGGGACATTTGAATATAGCGAGGTGAATACACCATTACTCGCAATATAATGAATAGCCCGTATACCGTACTATTCTGCGAATAGCGAATAGTAATGATTACATTCGCTCATCACTACTTACCACATTAGAAACGTACCACACGAATAATGGACCACCATAGGACTCCACAGATAATACATAGAAGGTGTTTGTTCACAGTCCCAGAGTTCGATCCACCACAATGGGAACTGTAATGCGGGAGTTGATGGAACAGCAGAAAATTCCACAAATGATTTGGTGCAGGTAATTTGGTGCGTGGTTCCAAAGCAGTTAAGCTAATTAACCTGAGGTACGGTTTTCGAAACGAACACACTAAATTTAAAAATCAAGCTTCGGATGCTTTACGTGCGAACAAAACTTGCGCCGCGAGCAACACTGTGCTCAGGTAAGTTTGGTGCTCAGCCCTGTGCGAGCGCCTTGCAGTGTTTGAACGGGGCTCACTGAGGGTAACAACAGCATGATCTGATGTAGTGTGCATAAAAAAAAAAGTTTGAAAAATCCCGCTCACCCAAAAGTGATCTGCCTATGGCTGGCAGTATGTAGACGGAGACAGAAACTGCCAATCAGTGACTTGATTTGGGGTTTGGGTCAAGCTTGAGCCTGTGAATCTAAGCTTGATTGCTGCCAGAGAATCAAACCTCCAAATGTTCGCTCATCTCTATCAATTACTAGTGGTGGGAACAGGGCGATGTAAGGATTGTCAGGGTCTACAGAGACTGAGGCAGAGCCTAACAACCTGCATAGCTCTGACCCTTCAAAAATTGAAATTATATTGGAGTGACAAGCACAGCAGAAACTTTTTTTTATTTATTTAACCATTGTTATTTGCACTAAGATAGGAATGCTCTTTTCTTCTAGCTGCTATCACCCGGCCCTCTTCCCTGAGGGTACATTTTCAGATCCTTGGGTGCACATACTGTTTTTTTCGCTGTACATTGATTACTGTTCATGTCATTGTGCAATGGCCAAGCTCAGTGCCTCAATACTCATGTGTATCCATGCGAATCAGATATCTAGCTGGAGGTTCATCTCAGAGTGGTGGGAGCGAAACACCTGAGTGGAGTCTGATGTTTTGCATGCACCCATTGATTTGAATAGGTGCCCACTGCTTGATATATGCTGCCAATCGCAGCATACAGATTTTTTTTCTCCTGCTCAATTGGCATGATATAAAATGTGCTTGTGGGCACTGCCCCATGGAGTAAGTGTTATCCCATAAAACATTGGATAGCACTTGTACGACTTCTACGCCAGTACGAGGGCCGCCATTAAGGTATGACAACCATAACTGGTATATAAGGCCCAGTGAAGAGGGGGGGCAGGGGTAATTACTTAGCTTTATTAGACCCCTCTTCAACGTGCCCCATACACGAGTCATGGTTGTCATGTCCTGATGGCGGCAATGGTACCAAATACACTAATGAAATGTCTGTAAACTTTGACTGTCAGATAGTTAGAAAAACATGCATATGTGGCTTTTTAGATAGTGTACGTAAACTAGTTTCAACTGTGCATATCTAGCTATATAGAATGCAGCACTCCACTTTTCTTTCAATAAAATCTTCTTTAATGGCCCATATCACAGGACGTTTTGGTCAAGGTCAGCCTCTACGCACGCAACACACAGTTTGTACATGGTATAGCCAATAGTCAATATCTTATGTATCACCACTTAGTAAACTGTAAACTGCTGGTAGACCATGATGGAAAAAGCAGCGATGAAAGACACATGGTCAATCTTCAAAGTGGCCTCAAGATAAATGGAGGTCTAGCACTTTACCCTCCCTAC
The DNA here is from genome assembly GCF_048569485.1 of Anomaloglossus baeobatrachus. Classification (NCBI taxonomy): domain Eukaryota; kingdom Metazoa; phylum Chordata; class Amphibia; order Anura; family Aromobatidae; genus Anomaloglossus; species Anomaloglossus baeobatrachus. The sequence continues at coordinate 537,660,100 of NC_134356.1, read as the reverse complement.
AAATAGCTTGCAGTATTATATTTCAAGCAGACTATGTGTAGGAGACTTCAAGAACCAGAGAACTTTGATGGTGGTCACAAATGTCATTTTGTTGACATACATAATATACTATATTTGTTTTTAAAGAACTTGGTCATCCAATCCCTGTTCAGTCTGTGTCACCGGGTAACATGGAAAGATACCTGTTAACTGCTGTATTTTACCTTAAAAATGCTGACAGTTCTAAAATGAAATGATCTATATTATTTTTATTAAACTTTAATATCAAAATTCATGTACACTGTATACATACATTAAATGCTAATATAACAGTTGCAACGTTCTTTAACGATAGGCACTATATATTAGTGCATGCCCTCATCATCTCCCGCCTCGACTACTGCAACCTCCTGCTCTCTGGCCTCCCTTCCAACACTCTTGCACCCCTCCAATCTATCCTAAACTCTGCAGCCCGCTTAATCCACCTCTCCCCTCGCTACTCCCCAACCTCGCCACTCTGCCAATCCCTTCACTGGCTTCCCATCGCCCAACGACTCCAGTTCAAAACATTAACCATGACATACAAAGCCATGCACAACCTGTCTCCTCCCTACATCTGTGACCTAGTCTCCCAGTACCTACCTGCACGCAACCTCAGATCCTCACAAGATCTCCTTCTCTGCTCCTCTCTTATTTCCTCTTCCCACAATCGTGTACAAGATTTCTCCCGTGCATCCCCCATACTCTGGAACGCTCTACCTCAGCACATCAGACTCTCCACTACCGTGGAAAGCTTCAAGAGGAACCTCAAGACCCACCTCTTCCAACAAGCCTACAACCTACAATAGCCCTCAGCCCAGTAGACCACTGCGCAACCAGCTCTGTCCTCACCTATTGTACCATCACCCATTCCCTGTAGACTGTGAGCCCTCGCGGGCAGGGTCCTCTCTCCTCCTATACCAGTCTGTCTTGTACTGTTAATGATTGTTGTACGTATACCCTCTTTCACTTGTAAAGCGCCATGGAATAAATGGCGCTATAATAATAAATAATAATAATAATAATAATATATGTTATCCCTGGTATTCCGAAGTCGCACAATAAGGTACAGTCAGTTCTTGTGTAAAAATGATGTCCTTTTGAAGGTTTAATTTCATGCTATGGCATGCGTGATGTATCCTGTCAGCTAAGTTTATAGCAAACAAGCTCCATTAGTCCTTACATTCGTATTTAATCTTTGTGCCTATATATCTTCTTCTCTTTCCACCAGGCTCTCACATGACATACTCTGCTTATATTCACAGACCCTAAATGACATCATTTTGAAGGGAAGGAAGGGAACATGTAGCATATATATGAGTATTGAAAGATGTAACTCAAGTCTTGGCACAACCATTATCCATACATCAATTTAGCACAATTATTAGTCCTTTTTCCATGGTGTTCCCAGCTGCCATCATTCATAATCTAAAGTGGTCTACTAAGGCATTTTAAGACTATTCAGTAAAGCTTATGAGTTGGAAATGAAATGACAGCAGAAAAGAATTATGGAAGAAATTTATATCTTAATAAGTGAGAAATATATGACATAAACTAAAAGTGACAAATAACCTCTGCCGACTCATGCTGAACATTTCTGGGCAGTTATAGAATACTTGCAATTGAAGTTCTTCATTGCAGAGTAAACTATTTCAGGAGATGCCATACAACTACTATCATTTTTTTTAAGCCTGACAAAATTAATAGGATTTGACCTGATATTTCTAGACTTGTAGATGTCTTTGAGCTACAAGGGCAAGCAACGCATGTCGCCTGATAACTAGTGGCAGTAAGTAATGGGTTGCAGGTAAGGATATCAAAACGTCAAGTGATCAGGCCACAAAGAGATTCATATCATAAATAATTAATTCTCTACTAGTCTTAAAGCCCTAAAACAATTAGAGAAAAGTTGTCTGTCCCCACCAACTTCATTGGGAGCTGTTGACGATCTCACAATTAGGTAAAGATGTTGATAGAAATGATCGGGCATGTCTAATTTCAATGTTTGATCCTTCGGTTTACTATCAATATTAGCTGCATCAAAACATCTCAGGCAGCAGCATACTCCCCTTTCCCTGTTGAAAATACATGTATGTTTGGTAGGAATGAGTATATATGGTTATTTAAATACAGTAGCTGTTTGAGCAATTGACTTTCTGTTGACTAAGTTGTTTGAGCACCTTTAGTTCTGATACAGTTTTTAAGTACGCAGCAAAAAATGCATCCAAAATCCAGCTAAAAGTCCATATAGCGTCTAACATAGTAGCTCAGTGGTTATAACTGTTGGTTTTCAGCTCTTGGGTCCTCTTGGATTCATATTACACTTAGTATAACATCTGCAAGGAGTTAGAATGTTCTCTTCAAGTTTGCGTGGGTTTCCTCCGGTTTCCTCTCACACACCAACGACACATTGGTCGAGAATTTAGATTGAGCTCCAATGTGGACAGTGATGCTGATGTGCTGACGTCTGTAAAATGTTGTGGAATTAATGGTGCTATATAAGTAAAATAAATACAAAACTGAAAACTGTTTCATTTTATTTTATTCATTGGCAAGTGGATAACTTACTGATTGCTGTGACCCGCAGCCCATCTAATTGCAATGGAAACCAAGCATGTGCAGCTCCGCTCATTTATTGTTTAGAAGACTGTGATTGATAGATTGATAGATAGATAGATAGATAGATAGATAGATAGATGGGAATAGCCCATGCAGTCCATTAAAATGCTTAGGAAATAATTGTCCAATTACCTTAGATCCCTTGAAAAAGAGGCATCTACATATTAAAAGAGTTGGAATTCCTGAACTGTTCCTCCAATTTGAATGTGAATACCCTCAAATTAAAACTGAGAGTCTGCACTTTAAGCTCATATTGATTATACAACTGTATCTTGAATAAGTTTTGGTAAACAGTTAAAATGCCAAAACTTGTCCCTGTCCAATAATTATTTGTAAACCTAACTAAACTGTGACGTCTCAATGTCATCACCGTCTTACAAAGCGCATGCACATAGACATCCCTGGTGTAGTCAAAGACAGAAGTCCCAGCCTTCTGCGCATGCATGTTGTAAAGTCACAGTGGCATTACTATGTATACCACAAACTTACGATGCTCACTCTAGTCTAGGCATGAGAGAACCCTCAGCATAGAGAGAGAGCGAGTATCAGAGGTGGCTGGAGAGGAGCGGTGGGGTAAGTCTTATTTTTATTGTTTTTTTAACCTCTATTAGTTAGCAACATGGCAGTAACCAACAACCATCATCTTGCTGAATTTGCATGGAGAGAATTGCAAAAAATCTGCATTCTGGAGAATACAGATTTTTGTAAGATTTCAGTATAATTAAATTCCACTTGAATATTTTCACCCAACTCTAGTATGCACTAAATCTGCATCAGTACTATGAAGCTTCATTTATATACTGAAATGACTATATTTATTTTACGAATATGCAAACCTGGTCCTCTTCATTAGATATGGAAGTGTAAATGCCCAAGCCCTAGGTGATATTTTGTTCCATATAGATTTACATTTCTGCACATAGATCACTCATCTTCAAATTCAGCGGGTCACAGAACATAAGAAGAGGTTTAACAATTTCCTAATGGTGACCACCAGCTATACAGTCTGCAAAAGAGATTATCATCATAGGAAATTTATGGGTCCGGACATTTGAACTTATACCACCCAGATATTTTGTTAGCAGAATTTTCTTTAGCTTAGTACCTTATTTCTGTTCTATTATAAAATCTAAAATGATTTTGCCTAGATATTGTATATATTGCACAGTATTTGTGCAGACAGAGATACAGACATGCTCCACATTTGTTGTAACAAATGTTCCATGCACTAGAGCACAGCTGGTTTATGGTTTAGTGGAAGTTATTTCCTATTCTTATCCATCATTCAGATATATTTTGTAGTTTAGTGATACATGTTGAACAGATAATGTACTAGAAGATGTAATGGAGAAAAGCATTATTTTCCCTTCTTTGTAATATGTTTTTGTTTAAGGTTATTTTATGCTAGGGTTTTGTGCTTTATATTTGTATTGGTTTGCCAATAAAAGAATAATTAGATTTTTCGGAAGAAGCCAAAGAAACCTAATGAGAAAATCAGATAGGAGCATGGTGGTCTGCAGGTTGGCGGTAGAACTGTCCCTTGAGTCACCTCCTCTTTCCTGCCACAAATCCATGTAGTCCAATTGCTTCCTATGTTTACTATACATCCAGTGTTTTCTATTATTTAACTCCGCAGGATCATCTCACATGGGATACTGCTTTCATGCTTTCCAAATGTCTGAGAAAGTGAATGGGTCAGTTCAGGTGGTTGTGGTCTTAATAGATTACTCCTCTTTTAAGTCCTACATCAATACAGCATAATCCTAGCAAAGCACAACGGTTTCCCAACCTTTTCACCCTCTGACCCTGATCCTTTCAATACAGAAAAAGGTCTGTATGTTTCTTTTTACCTACAGAATTACTTAAGGTTGATAAACATCCTCCTTTTATCCTTGGGGGCTATTGAGATTTCATAGGCTGCTCCTATTGCATGTACAAATAGCATTAGTGTTCCCAAGTAATCCACTTTAATGGAAGCAAAAACAGACATGATCTCTTTTCGAAGCTACAATGATAATATGTCACATCACAGAGTAATGTACAGATTCCCCATGTGATGGACTAGTTATTCTGACATCAGCCATTATGTTCTTTATGGGATAATATCCTTCAGCTGTTCAATTGGTTGTTTTGTGTAAAACCATTAAAACAAATCACCGCCTTGCTTCAAAAAGATTCTTTCATCAGATATTCTGCAGATATAATGCACCAGAGAACAGCCATATTCATCATTGACGTTCCTGAATATTAAAAGAATATGAATATTAGAAAGACATCTTTTCAGAACTTTTTATCAAACTTTTTCAAAGAATATTTTAGTCTGTTAGAAAAACTATTAACAAGATTCCTTCAAACCATTGTGGTAAATATATGCTATTATTAAAGGGAAACTCTTTACAATGTTGAATTAAGTATACGATTTGTATTTCCTTATCTGTAGTCATACGTACCAACAAGTGAATTATGGCTCCATACAGCCTGCAAGATCTATGAAGCCATAAATCAACAGGCCAAGATTGTTTGATTAAATACTCTACTTTACTCTACTCAGGAGCATACAATTTTAGTAAAAGGTGCTGGTTGTTATTTTGGTATATAGAGTGGGGAAAAAAAAATATTTAGTCAGCCACTAATTGTGCAAATTCTCACATTTAAAATGATGAGGTCAGCCTGTAATTGACATCATAGGTAGACCACAACTATGAGAGACAAAATGAGAAAACAAATCCAGAAAATCACCTTGTCTGATTTTGCAAGATTTTATTTGCAAATTATGGTGGAAAATAAGTATTCAATGTATCCTCACTGTATGTGAATGCCACAGAAAAGTGAAAAAATAAAGGTAATGTTTCATCAGATGTCATATTAAATAAGATTCCATCCCTAGAATTATACCTCTGCTATATGGTACTTAATTGGTAGCAATATAAAAGAGTACATTCAGCTCCATTGTAATGACCCATCTGATCAGTGTCAGACTGGCTACCAGAGGAACCTCCAGTAATACCAGGTTTGGCTGCGGTTACCTAGATTGAACTCCGGAGCTCTCATCTGATCTCTGGAGGGTAGCCTTGACTAAACTCGGGGTTTGCAGGACTGCACCGTGAGCGCTGAATGATTCCACGGGGATTGCGGTTCAGTTCATGTCACAGCTGCGGACAGGCCGGGCTGAACTCCAGAGCTCAGGTGAGAGCTTTGGAGTTCAGCCCGGCCTGTCCGCAGCTGTCATGAACTGAATCTCAAACGCCGGGGAATCAGTTGGCGCTCGCAGTTCAGTACTGCAAACCCTGAGTTCAGTCAAGGCTGCACTCCGGAGCTTAGGTGAGAGCTCCGGAGTTCAATGCATGTAACCGCAGCCAAACCTGGTATTACTGGCGGTTCCTCCGGTAGCCAGTCTAATTCTGCATCTGATCATTACAAAGCAATTTTCCACAATCACACTTTATGCTTCCTGCTCTATCTATAAACTCCCATATATAGTAAATAAAAATTAGCCGATCACACAAATATTGGCCGTATCAGCTGACATTCCAATGTGTATAGGATGCCTACCTCCTTTTTTTCAACACCATCTGGTCCAACAGTTCAAATATTGTTCTTCAGGTATAAACCACTGCCAGAGGCATTTTGCAGGATTTCTCCACTCTCGAATTTGGACATACATGTGCATTCGACCAAGATGAGCATTCATGTATTTTGAAATATCATTTGAGATAGCTAAGCCATCATGCAATCACATGTATATGGGGGCCTTTAGAGGTTCCTTGATTTTCCCTTATTAAACCCAATACAGGGTTGATGAAGACTGCAGTTGGCGCTCCTGATAAATCTAGCAAGGTTCAATGAAATTCAATAAGATCCATACAATTATTTATTTAAAAAGGTATTGATTGTAAGTTTGCAAGCAGGGCCTTAATTCCTATTGTAGCTGCTGAACTATGTGCTACTTTGTTTTGTTTTTGTCTGTACAAGCCCCCTCTTGATTTCAAAGTGCTACAGAATTTGTTGGCACAATAGAAATAAACATTATTATTATTATTACTAGCTGTAGCACCTGGGATTGCCCGGGATAGTAACTGTCTCTCTCCCAGTCTCTTTCTCTCTCTCTCTGTTTCTCTATCTCTTTGTCTGTCTGTCTCTCTTTCCTTGTCTGTCTCTCTGTCTCTTTCCCTGTCTGACTTTGTCTCTTTCCCTGTCTGTCTTTTTCCCTGTGTCTGTCTCTTTCCCTGTGTCTGTCTCTTTGACTGTGTCTGTCTCTTTCTCTGCCCTGTCTGCCTGTCTCTTTCCCTGTCTGTCTGTGTTTTTCTGTCTCGGTCTGTTTGTCTCTTTGCTTGGCTGCATTGTGACACGCCAACATTCCATTTAAGGGCGTGGCTGTGCATTCTTCTGAAGTTCTGGCTGCACTGTGGCTTCCAGCTCCATTCACTTTCATGGAAACAGGTTTTTCGGCAAATAACTGTAAAGCGTGGGGTTACAATTTCCCCTCAAAACATAGTCTATGACGTTCCCTGAGTCACATGTTGTGTCTGTGCAAAATTTCATGATTGTACATGCGATGGTGCAAATTTCTTTAGGGGACATGCATACATACATACATACATACACTCAGCTTTATATATTAGATTATTAATAATAATAAAAAGTACATAACTATAGTACTTTTGATGGATCTTATCTAATTTCATTGAACCTTGCTGGATCCATTGGGAGCGCCAACTGTGATCTTCATCATCTCTCTCATATTGCACCTGTGACATCTCTGACAGAGTAGTTTCTCACTGTGGCCCGATCTGGCAGCATATCCAGCAATTAGAACCAACATTAAACTTATACTATGTATCTATTTTGTTTAGAATACAGGTGAGTGCTTATATTTTTATGCACACCTTCTGCAAGCAAAACACTACACTCAGATAAGGGCCACGTCTTTTCCACTTCAATTTTTCCTCTAGGTGAGATATATTGTCTCTAAACCCAATACAGGAATTTGGACTTCTGCAGGAACCCACAGTTGTGGTAAACCACAAACGAACTGAGGTTAAAACCAGACAATATCAAGAAACCCAGACTCCAGGACCAAAAGGTGAGTCAGTGATAAGTGGCCCAGAATCCAGTGGTTCATCCCAATTACACAAGTAGAGAATAGTAAAATAGTCTGAGGTCAAACCAAAATGGGCATCCAAGGACTAACTCATAAAATTGGTCCAGTAATTGCTGAGTCAGAACACTAGTCGAACTAAAGGCACATTACCTTGCACACAAAACAGCAAATAGAAGGTTTAAATAGAACGCTAGATGCCCTGATTGGTCCTGTCAGTCAAAAGAGTTGCAGAAAAGATTGGCAAAGGAATATGGAAAGGTGAGTACTCTAATCAGGGGTATCATGGGTCATTGTAAAGACTAACTGAATGGCTTTGCTGTGTTCTCAAGCTTAAAAGGAACCTGTCACTTGATTCATGCTCTCCAAACAATGGACAGCATGAATCAAAGCCTGTATGCCTAATTATTGGCAAGTATATTTTCGAAACTAGCAAACTCCCTGCTACATTTTAGTTGACTGACAGGTTTATTCCCTGTGCATAGATAGGGAGAGACCTGTCAATCAACCAAACCAGTACCAGGAGCTGCACTAGACCTGCTTTGGCTTTTCTTATACACTGTGTGCAGAATTATTAGGCAAATGAGTATTTTGATCACTTGACAATTTTTATACATGTTGTCCTACTCCAAGCTGTATAGGCTTGAGAACCAACTACCAATTAAGTAAATCAGGTGATGTGCATCTCTAATGAGGAGGGGTGTGGTGTAATGACATCAACACCCTATATAAGGTGTGCTTAATTATTAGGCAACTTCCTTTCCTTTGGCAAAATGGGTCAGAAGAAAGATTTGACAGGCTCTGAAAAGTCCGAAATTGTGAGATGTCTTGCAGAGGGATGCAGCAGTCTTTAAATTGCCAAACTTTGGAAGCGTGATCACCGAACAATCAGGCGTTTCATGGCAAATAGCCAACAGGGTCACAAGAATCATGTTGGACAAAAAAGGTGCAAAATAACTGCCAATGAATTGAGGAAAATCAAGCGTGAAGCTGCCAAGATGCCATTTGCCACCAGTTTGGCCATATTTCAGAGCTGCAACGTTACTAGAGTATCAAAAAGCACAAGGTGTGCCATACTCAGGGACATGGCCGAGGTAAGGAAGGCTGAAAAACGACCAGCTTTGAACAAGAAACATAAAATAAAGCGTGAAGACTGGGCCAAGAAATATCTTAAGACTGATTTTTCAAAGGTTTTATGGACTGATGAAATGAGAGTGACTCTTGATGGGCCAGATGGATAGGTCAGAGGCTGGATCAGTAAAGGGCAGACAGCTCCACTCCGACTCAGACACCAGCAAGGTGGAGGTGGGGTACTGGTATGGGCTGGTATCATCAAAGATGAACTTGTGGGACCTTTTCGGGTTGAAGATGGAGTGAAGTTCAACTCCCAGACCTACTGCCAGTTTCTAGAAGACAACTTCTTCAAGCAGTGGTACAGGAAGAAGTCTTTATCGTTCAAGAAAAACATGATTTTCATGCAGCACAATGATCCATCATATGCATCCAACTACTCCACAGCATGGATGGCCAGTAAATGTCTAAAAGATGAAAAAATAATGACATGGCCCCCTTGTTCACCTGATCTGACCCCATAGAGAACCTGTGGTCCCTCATAAAATGTGAGATCTACAGAGAGGGAAAACATTACACCTCTCAGAACAGTGTCTGGGAGGCTGTGGTGGCTACTGCATGCCATGTTGATCATAAACAGATCAAGCAACTGACAAAATCTATGGAAGGTAGGCTGTTGAGTGTCATCATAAAGAAAGGTGGGTATATCGGTCACTAATTTTTTTGGGTTTTGTTTTTGCATGTCAGAAATGTTTACTTCTAAGTTTTGTGCAGTTATATTGGTTTACCTCTTGAAAATATACAAGTGAGATGGGAATATATTTGGTTTTTATTAAGTTGCCTAATAATTCTGCATAGTAATAGTTACCTGCACAAACAGATATCCTCCTAAGATAGCCAAATCTAAAAAAAAAAACTACTCCAATTTCCAAAAATATTAAGCTTTGATATTTTGGGTTGATTGAGAATATAGTTGTTGACCAGTAATAAAAAAAATCCTCTAAAATACAACTTGCCTAATAATTCTGCACACAGTGTAGTCCACAGCAGACTCTTCAAGCTAAATTTTCTCTGAAAAACGGGTAAACATACATAATCGTGCAGTCAGGCTCTGGCTCATTCTGTACATTGTTTGGGTAGACAGAATCGAGTGGTGGGCTCCCTTTAAGATTGAAATTAAAGCTGAATAGAAAGTATAGGTCTATACTACATTCCGCAACATTAAAATTGCAATACCAATAAGAAAAATACATGAAATTATGATTTTCACAGGATCGATCATGGAGCTGTTTACTACAAGCAACTTGCATGGTCTAAACATGAAACTACAGGTGCATCTCAGTAAGTTAGAATACCATCAAAAAGTTAATTTATGTCAGTAATTCAATACAAAAAGGGAAACATATATTATATAGAGTCATTACACACAGAGTGATCTATTTCAAGTGTTTATTTCTGTTAATGTTGATGATTATGGCTTACAGCCAATGAAAATCCAAAAGTCATTATCTCAGAAAATTAGAATAATTACAAAAAAACTCCTGCAAAGGCTTCCTAAGTGTTTAAAATGTTCCCTTAGTCTGGTTCAGTGAGCTACACAATCATGGGGAAGACTGCTGACTTGACAGATTTCCAGAAGGCAGTCACTGACACCGGAGTCTGGAGGAAGAGTGGAGAGGCCACAATCCAAGCTGCTTGAGGTCTAGTGTGAAGTTTCCACAATCAGTGATGGTTTGGGGAGTCATGTCATCTGCTGGTGTAGGTCCACTGTGTTTTATCAAGACCAAAATCAGCGCAGCCGTCTACCAGGAAATGTTTGGAGTACTTCATGCTTCCCTCTGCCAATATGCTTTATGGAGATAGAAATTTCATTTCCTTTCAGGACTTTGCATTTGTCCACACTTCCAAAAGTACCAATACCTGGTTTAATAAATACATTATCACTGCTTGGTTGGCCAGCATACTTGCCTGACCTAAAACCCATATAGAGTCTATGGGGTATTGTGAAGAGGAAGATGAGAGACACTAGACCCAACAATGCATACAAGTTGAAGGCTGCTATGAAAGCGACCTGGTCTTCCATAACACCTCAGCAGTGCCACAGGTTGATTGCCACCATACCAGGCTGCATTGAGGCAGTAATTCATGCAAAAGGAGCCCCGACCAAGCATTGAGTGCATTTACTGTACACTTTTCAGTTGGCCAATATTTCTGAGTTTAAAATCATTTTTTCAGTTGGTCTTATATAATATTCTAATATTATGAGATAATGAATTTTGAGTTTCCATTGGCTATAAGCCATACTCCTTACCATTACCAGAAATAAACACTTGAAATACTGTAAGTAGATCACTCTGTGTGTAATAACTATATAATATATGTGATTCCTTTTTTTATTGAATTCCTGAAATAAATTCACTTTTTGATGATATTCTAATTTATTGAGATGCACTTGTATGCTCCACAGAGTCTCTGAACATGTCTCCCACAACAAGTAGGAAGTCTTTGGTGGTTAAGCAAAGCTACCAGCAGTGCATCTTGAGGATTAGCCCAAGTGCATTCAGCATGAGAGAACATTCCTCAGACAACCATAAATAACCTCATTAATCTCTTTACAATCAAGGACGTAACTCAATGTCCATTGTCATATCATGATAATCTCCACTGGCTGCTGTGCTGCTGCACGTCTACTTATTTGAACAGCAGACATGTGGGGCTGACAGGTGTGGGTGGATCGGTGATCCATCTGCACCTGCTTGCTACTTAGATCCCCCTGTTAAAATGTGACAGTGCAATTGAAATGGCCGAAGCGGTGAACGCAGTGATCCCCACCACCAAGGGAGGCCCCGTGATGCGATCATGGGGAGCCGATTATGACGGGTCATGTGATGACTTCTGTACCTACCTTGATGTAGTTACTGTACGAGCTGACAGAATGGCAACTCTTAAAGGAACAGTGCATTTTAGCTGATCAGAGCTGTGAGCTCTGTTCAACAGAAATGCACAAGTGATCAGACTGCTAATCCATAAAGTCCCTTAGGGGATCTAGTAAAATAGAATAATATAAAAAAAGTTTTTAAAAACATGAAAAAAATAAAAAAACCTAAAAGTTCAAATTACCCCTCCATTCACCCCATTGAAAATGAAAGCGTGAAAAAAAATATACACATATTTGGTATTATCACTTTCAAAAATGCCTGATCTATCAAAATATATAATCAATTAAACTGATCGGTACACAGCGATGCGAGAAAAAAATTCCAAACGCCAAAATTAAGTTTTTTAGTCTACAAATTTTTTTTTAAAAAATGCAATAACATGCGATCAAAACATAGCATCTGCTTAAAAATAGTATAATTAAAAATGTCAGCTCACGATGCGAAAAATAAACCATCACTGAGCCCTGGATCCCGAAAAATGAGAATGATACGGGTCCAGAAAATGGCACCAGAAGCACTACTCTTTTTTTTGGACAAACGTCTTATTTTTTTTTTAAGCCCTTATATAAAACTAAAAGTACACATGTTTGATAATTGCAAACTCATACTGACCTGAGGCATCATATGGAGACATCGGTTTTACCATGTAGTGAACAAGGTAAATAAAAGACCCCAAAAACAATTGTGCATTGCACTTTTTTAACAATTTCACCGCACTTGAAATTTGTTTCCTGTTTTCCAGTTCACTATATGGCAAAATTAATAGTTTAATTCAAAAGTACAACTCATCCCGCAAAAAAAATAAGCCTTTATTTGGCAAGATTGACAAAAAATTAAAAAGTTACAGCTTTCAGAAGGATGGGAGGAAAAAAAATAAAAAATCGCCGGGGTGAAGGAGTAAATAGCATGTTAAGTTGTTCAAGTGTGGATATTTCTGTATGTGGCACTCATACTTAATAGTCAATAAATCCAGAATTTTTTTTTTTTTTTCCATTCTTTCATCATATCCATATCAATATATTATAGTGAAGGGAAGGTTCGAAGAAACAACTTATATATATACCCCTTAAAACATCATTTTATTGATAAGCTTAAAACATCCAAAAAATACACACAATATATAGAACCTAAAGTGCACAGGTGGAGAAGGGAGGAGGGTAAAGATTAAAAAAACCTACCAATAAGCCTCCCTCCTATCCACTACCTCACGCGGGGGTTGGCACCCTAAAAAACGGTATGGCGCCCCCACTCACCGACGGCTATCCCTGACCTGCCCTAAATCACCCTAACGGCAGGTATGAAAGGTGCTCAAAACTGATAAAGTGCAAGAGTGCAGATAGCCAGTGAGGTATAAAAAGAGGATCGTGTATGTCCAATTGCCTCGTGCCCGAGTTTCCTCACATTGATAGATAGGTGAGGTGGATATAGCTCTTGACAGAGGTTGGGCGGGAGTAGGTCAAAAAAAGGGGACCCTAGTGACTGTCTCCTGACTGCTCCCTACCTCAAGCGGGGGCCGGCACCCTAAACAAACCTATACAGTATGGCGCCCCCACACCACGATGGCTACCCCTAAGTAGTCCCTATTGCACCCTGTCAAATAATGCATATATATATATAAAGTTCCTGTGCTGTGAACCTAAGGTGCATAGTGATACATATATAGCAATAAGAACAAGGGCACTTATAATGAGATGCAGTAATAATTTATAGCAGCATCCAGATCAGAAAGTGCCTGTGCTTAATCAGAGTGCAGGGTACTAAAAATAGGGTGTACTCATCATAATACATGATCCAATTGTCGCCTCTGGTTGCCTCAACGCGTTTCTCCCTCCAGGGTCATCAGGAGGCCTGATAATCAGCGTGATAGACAGATGTCAAGATAAGTAGATAATTATCATTATAAGTGCCCTTGTTCTTATTGCTATATATGTATCACTATGCACCTTAGGTTCACAGCACAGGCACTTTATATATATATATATATATATATATATATATATATGCATTATTTGACAGGGTGCAATAGGGATTACTTAGGGGTAGCCATCGTGGTGTGGGGGCGCCATACTGTATAGGTTTGTTTAGGGTGCCGACCCCCGCTTTAGGTAGGGAGCAGTCAGGAGACAGTCACTAGGGTCCCCTTTTTTTGACCTACTCCCGCCCAACCTCTGTCAAGAGCTATATCCACCTCACCTATCTATCAATGTGAGGAAACTCGGGCACGAGGCAATTGGACATACACGATCCTCTTTTTATACCTCACTGGCTATACGCACTCTTGCACTTTATCAGTTTTGAGCACCTTTCATACCTGCCGTTAGGGTGATTTAGGGCAGGTCAGGGATAGCCGTCGGTGAGTGGGGGCGCCATACCGTTTTTTAGGGTGCCAACCCCCGCGTGAGGTAGTGGATAGGAGGGAGGCTTATTGGTAGGGTTTTTTAATCTTTACCCTCCTCCCTTCTCCACCTGTGCACTTTAGGTTCTATATATTGTGTGTATTTTTTGGATGTTTTAAGCTTATCAATAAAATGATGTTTTAAGGGGTAATCATATCCATATCAGTAACAGATTTATTGATTCTGTGATTTCCACAACTTTTCCTTCTTCGTGTTGCAGTTTGATCATTGAGTGTAAAGTTAGGTTTTGATGGAAGAAAAAAATTAATATTTGCTAAAAAAAAAAAAAAATAAAGCTAATAAAATTACAGCTAGAAACAAGAATGCGTATATACCCAGATTTTATATTCACATAATGCAGCATGTCAATTTATGTTCAGTTCATCTTTTCATCTTCAGGGTGGGTAAAGCATCAGATGTTAATGATTTGAGGTATCATCACCATAAGTACAACATAAGAAGGCTGTAAAATTGAAAGAAAAAATGCTCTAGTTTGTTACTGTAGTTCGTGACTGTATTTAACTAATTAAAAAAAGAGGCCATGCAAAGTTACTGATATATTTGAAGATAAAAAAAATCAGCTCATTATAAAAGAGTTTATGAAGAATCTCAGTCTGTAACATATATGGGTAGCTTTAGTCTTTTAACAAATCTCTGGCTTTTATCATCGTTTCAAATACAAATATCAGTGTTGATTAATTTTTTAAATTTAAAACGGTTGGAGATACTTTTTTATGTTATAGATGTAAAAATCCTTTTTATTGAGTTAACACTAGTGATGGGCAAGCGCGCTCGGCACTGCTCAGTACACAATCCAGCATTGGGGTGCTTGAAATTCTCGATACTCAATTAACTGTTCTGGTACATGGGTGCCAAGCTCCGCATGTTTCTCAGCTTTTTTTCAGCCACTAAAAATGCTGGGATTGCCTGCTAATCACAGTAATGCCATAGCCATGGTGGCTACTAGCGTTACTGTGATTAGCCAGCCGCATTGCGTCATGGGGGTCTATATAATATTCAAAATTGCCGTTGCACTCAAGTAAAGGAAAGGAGAAAAAAAACATACATGTAGTTGGTGAATATTGGAATGTGAATACGCATTACTGTTAAAAAAACATGAAAAATGAGTTACTTAGCAAATAAAGGTGGCCAAATTTACTTGTGCCCAGATACCAATGTCAAGGTGTAACTCTCATCTGGGTCGTACTCTAAATGCTATGCCTCTCTTGTCCAAACTGAACTTTTATATGGGCTAGAATAGAACCTGCAGAAGAAAAATTAAAAACACCTGAAATAACTGGGAGGAGTGCAGACAAAGGACATGACTGCATAATACAAACTAGAAAAAAATGCGTTCCTATGTTACTCATTATTTTCATGCTTTCCTAGCAGTAATGCGTATTTACATTCCAATATTCACCATTTACATACTTATTTTTTCTCCTTCTCTTTAGTTAAGTTCAACTGCGATTTTTGCATATTGTATGTCATGTTCAGTATGCACCAGTTCAGAGTATGAGATTAGGAAGTTCTGGCTAGAAAACCTATAAAGGTAAACCTATACATGTTTGGTATCTACAAACTCATACCAACCTGAGGCATCACACTGGCACATCAGTTTTACCATATAGTGAACACTGTGAATAAACTATCCCAAAAACAATCAATCACAATTATTTTGCAATTTTTTTTGCACTTGGAATTTTTTTGCTATACTGGTAAAACTTATGGTTTCATTTAAAAGTAAACTACCAGTACTAAAAAACTTATTTAAGCGCTTAGACCTCTAATTTTTTATTCAGCAGCAAGGTAATAGCAAAAAACCCTCCAATTGCTAGGGATAAGGAAAATTAAATAATAATAAAACCTGTGCTCTATTTTTAGATATAACAATATAAAAATATTATAAATAAAATTCATTGGAATCTGAAAAAGACTGCTACAAAGGATTTAAGCTATCAAGGGTAAACACCCAAAAACTAACTGACTTTAAAAATGAATTTTCTACAATCTACTGATTGCTTTATGAAAAATATTTACTATGGAGCGGTTTCACCGCAGTGGATCTATTAATTATACATGGACTTCCTTGACCTCTTTGTGTGCAATTTTATTTATAATATTTTTATATTGTTATATCTAATCTTTAATTGGTCTTAATCTAGGAGGTTTGTTACCGGCCAGAGCAGCCCCCAAGTTGTACTATTTAATGTTCCATTAGCAGTACTGATTCTTTTAGAAATATTTACAGACTTTTAAAAATAAAAATACACAACTTTAATAGTACTTTTCAACCAATTATTGTTCTGATAAACATCCCCCTTGGTTATATTTTATTATTTTTCATTCAAGCGCAGCATTTATTATCATTTAATTTTCATTTAAAAGTAGAACTTGTCACACAAAAAAATAAGCCCTTATATGGCAAGAATGACAGAAAAAAAAAAAAAAGTTACAGCTCTTGGAAGAAGGGGAGCGAAAAAAAACCCCACAGAAAAATGGAAAATCACCCGGGAGTGAAGAGGTTAATGGTCATCAGGCGGTGGTTGCTCAAAAACTTTGAGGGTCATCAGGCAGCCCTTAATCAAAATTATCTGAGGATCAAAAGTCAGCACTCACTAAAAATCTTTTGAGGATCATCATGCGGCCCTTGCTCTTAATTTTTCAAGGGTGTGTATAATGCCTAACTCTACAATTCTCTTACATATATAGATGTATACCACCAGGGGTAAATCTTGTCCAACCCTTACAATAATTGCACAAATTTTATTAGTCCCACCCTTAAAAAATGGGAAAAAAATGTTTTCTGAGGTTCTCCTATAGGTGTCTTCCATGGTGTATTGCAGTCCCTCCTAATTTTTGGCAGCCCTTTCACTTTGTGTATATGGTTTGTGAGTCGTCTAGTAGTCCCACTACCTAACAATTGTAACAAAAAGTGTATGAAGCTCTCCCTTATGTCTAATACAATCAAATACAAGGTTTAAAGGAGTCCTTCTTTTTTCTAATATTTTGCTGTTCTTGCATTGTCCACATAGGCTTTGTGAGTTTCAGGGACCCTTCTTTATAAATTAAACTCTGACTATATCACACACCACATGCCTAGAAAAGGTAGTAAAATGTTAAAATTACATTTTCCAGTTACTACTGCTGGGTATAATTTTATTTCCCCCTCTACTATGTAATCTACTTTAATCATAGGCAATGGGGAAATATGGTGAGAGATGACCAGGCTATTAATGGGTGGAAAAGGCATTTTTTTTTTCTTTTTCACTTTGCCCGCTATACAGATTTATACAGAAAAAATGTGTCATAACATTTTTTTCCTGAAAAATCAATTTTATATTTGGTTTTGAATGTTTTATTATCAGTCCATAAAAGTGGAGCAATGATTTGACAACATTGTTCCCAGCATGACCTGGGAGTTAGAAATTCATCCAGGTGATTCCCCCCCATGCTGTTCCTATTCTATTTGAGTGCTGTTTCTATTCATTTCATTGATTTTCTGGACAATTTTTCTGGACCCTCCAGCCTTCCAGAAAAATTATCGAGATTCCTCTTGACTTATGCTCGTCATAGGAATGGAGCCCATCCGAGCATCCGACCTGCTCGACTTGAGTACCCAGCACTTGATTATTTTAGTGCTCATTCATCACTGTGACGCATTGGAAATGCCAACATTTTATTTTTATACCACTGAATTCAAAGAACTTTAAATCATATTATCTACAATAAATAATAGCTGGCATGTCAATGCTTTGTTACATTGAACATGGCAAATGCCTACTAGAAAGCCCGTGAAAGTGCTTGACACCATGCTAGAAATTAACAATCATCACTTTGCAATGTAAAGCTTCATGTATTGATCAGGTGATTCAACCTCAATATTGTCATGAATACCTGTGGGAAAATGGGCTTACATTTATGAATTATTAAACTGGGAAATAAAGAATTCTCTGGTTACCTTAATCTGAGTTAAGTTCTTCTTAGCTCTTAGAAAGTCTTGTTTTTTCTTGAGGTAATCCAGCTGGTGTAGAGGATCGTTCAAGTAATGGTTTAAGGAAAAAGTATGTAAATTAGCTTTCCGTCAGAAGAACATGTGTTCTCCCTAGTGCCAACTTTGGCAGGATGCATTGCGTGTAAAGGGGGCTTTACACGCAACGACATCGCTAACAAGGCCGGATGTGCGTCATGAATTCCATGACCCCAACGACATCTCGTTAGCGATGTGTGAAACGTATGAACGACCGCTAGCGATCAAAAATACTCACCTAATCGTTGATCATTGACACATCGTTCAAATCCCAAATATTGTTGCTGTTGCAGGACGCAGGTTGTTTGTCGTTTTTGAGGCAGCACACATCACTGCGTGTGACACCCCAGGAACAACGAGCAACACCATACCTGCGTCCTCCAGCAACGAGGTGGGCATGTCTTTCCTTCGGCTGCTCTCCGCCCCTCCGCTTCTATTGGCCGCCTGCCGTGTAACCACGCTGTGACGCCGCACGAACCGCGCCCTTAGAAAAGAGGCAGTTCGCCGGCCACAGCGACGTTGCTAGGCAAGTAAGTCCGTGTGATGGAGACTAATGATATTGTGTGCCACGGGCAGCGATTTGCCCATGACGCACAACCGACGGGGGTAGGTGCTTTCACGAGCGACATCGCTAGCGATGTCGCTGCGTGTAAAGCAGCCTTAAGACTCCCTGTACCATATGGATCTGAATCTTACTATATACTGACAAATCTCTAAAGCGATCTTTTGCCATCTGATTGCAATTCTTTTAGCAAGTCATAAATGTTGCTAATCAATCAGTACAATTTTTGTGAAGGTGGCTTTTGCTATGGTGCCGAATAATGGGGGCGTGCACAGTGAATGTATAAGATATACATAACCGATTCAAATGCATGAAATATTTATATAATTTAGTATAGTCACTGTCAACCGTCACAGTAGCCCAAGAAAACCTATCTGCCACCACCAATTGCTTATTCAAGCCGATTGGACACCTGTTACTAGTAATGTTTGATCTCACGAGTAGGAAAAGTGGACCCATTGATTTTCAAGGTTACCGGGTTCTGCCAAACTGTAGTTAAAAGTTTGGTTTGGTACCAGAACTTGATGTGAATTTGACCCCAGACACCGAACCCCATAGTAGTCAAAGGGGACCCAAAATTTTAGGCTGTTAAATGGCTGCATAGTGGTCATAGTAATGGCTATGGGGCTGCAAAGGAATCAAAAAGGGGTGAAAGTAGAACAATTGCACTGCAAATAAATGTGGATAAGGAAATTACTTAAAGGGATTCTGTCACCATAGCAATCATGGTTAAATAGGGAGTAATTGAATAAAATAAAAATTTTAATAGTGCCCCCACAGAGACTATAGTTAGAGTTCCCAAAAGAGATCCAAAATTTTAAGAGTGCCCCCAGAAAGATGGGACACCTGATGCCGGGCCGGACTAGTCCGGGGGACGTCAGTGGTGGCTGGGCCTGACTCCGTACCCTGGTGGGGTCAATTAATATGGCTTCAGTGTTGGGGGTGATTAAAGTTTATAATTCGTGACACCACCTGTGGTTTGTGGTTATTAAGCGGCCGCTGCTGTATGAGGCCTCTGGGGCTGGTGGAATGGCAGCTTGGATGGTCCTGCTCCCCACAGGTGGAGCGGTGCCCCGGGGCAACAGTTGGTGCTTGTAAGTGTCTATGCAGTAATGGAATAGTGCAGGCGGAATAACGGAGACAACACCAGGGGGTGCAATTTCAAGATGTTTACTCACAGTTCCTGGGCTGCAGCACACTGGTGCCTTTGGACTGCTGGAACCCACTGTCAGGGACCTCTGCCGATCCTGGGTAGATCCTGGAATGAAAGCCGGTGCACTTCTCTATGTGTTCCTTTCTTCAGCTGACTCCTTAAGCCTTGCCCTTGTTGGCTGAACCTGGCTCGGCCTCTACTACAGCCTCCGGGCCAGGGGCTTGCCTGTCGGTAGTTTTACCCCCTTTCCAAAGGTTCTGCTGTGGGCTGTGGCCCAGGGAGTTTGCAACTTCCCTGGGCCTCGGTTTTTACTTTTGGAGTTGACTTCTCCTCCTCTGGTTTCTAGGGACCGTCCCCTGTGTGCAGCTTGATCCCTCCACCGATGTTCCTGTGGAACAGGCCACGAGCCTGAAAGCTATCTGTTGCCCTAGAATCCCTTCTTTTCTCTACTTGGTGTCACCTGGACCTTCTGGGTCCCAGGGCCTTCACCAGGAAGTGTCACTTTCTTCTTCTTGCTCCTGACTGACTAGAGCACTTCTTCTTTCAGCTCTCTTTGCAGACTCTCACTTCTCACTTCTCTGCCTCCCGCAGACTTCCTCACTCCCCTCCTCCCTGAGGTAAACTGAACTCTCTCTTGACTTTACTTACTACTCTGCTCTCGGCTACCTACTCCCACCCACCCAGTTGCTAAGCTACCACCCTGTGGAAGCACGGATGGGTGTAGTGCAGATTTGCCTGTGGACCGGCGTTCACTCCTTTCCTTACCCAGGATGGGACATCACACCGCTGGATGGGGTGCAATGTTCCTGTGGCGACGGAAGCCTCAGGGGCGCCATACTCCCCCACAGCGAATCCCAGCACGTCCTCGGGATGAAAAACAACAAGAAATGTGGAAGAAATTGCAAAAGACATTTTTGTGTACACATGAAACATTAACACTTTTGAACTTTTCTTCCCTTTATGGGAGGTGCATATACTTGAACGTTGCAAAAACTTTAAAGTCTTTTTAAACTAGAGCAGACCAGCCACATTACGTCCAGTGGCCTGGTTACACATCAACATACTTCACATATAAACACATGTAACTGCGGACCACTTTCAAGTCCAGTGGCCCAGTAACACATTAACAGTGGGGGGGTCATCTTCAAAAAGAACATGGTCATGGATTCAGGAATAGGGTTGTCATCTTCAAAAAGAACAAAAGACAGACATACAAGGGTTATTTACAGTTCAGCATTTTCTTTACTTTCTTTACATTCAGATGCTGGGGTCACGCTGCGGCAGGGCCCTGCACAGCATGTAGGCCTTGCTCAGACTGGTCTGAATCCCTTGGTCCTGCTCTCCAGCTGTTGTGGGGCTGCTGCGGGGTGATGGTATCGGAGCTGCGTCCTTGTCTTGGCGGGCTGCGCCCTGCGTGGCGGCGGCCTGGTCTTGGCGGGCCGCGCCTGGCATGGCGGCGGCCTGGATTGGAGTCGCTGCTGTGACCAATTATTGATGGGCCGCACCTGCGGCATGGATTAACGTCGCCGCTGCAGCGGGATCTTGCTTGGCCGAGCGGGGTATCGCTGCTGGGGCCTGAGCTGGACGGGCCGGGCTGGGCATCGCTGCTGAGGAGTGGATGGCCGTCGCTCCGGCGGCGAAATCTTGGCGGGCCGCACCTGGCGTGGCTGCGGCCTGCATCGGCATCGCCGTGCCGGGCGTCTCTCCAAGGACCGCGGGCATGGCAGCGGGGGTTGGGGCACTCGCGCCGGCAGGGGCATTAAATGACTCACCCCCCAGTAGCATCTCCGGTGTTCTGGCAGTCGCTGCTCCGCGCGTCGCAGGCTCCTTCATCCTGTCAGCCATCCTCCCGACCTCAGCCTTCAGCTCAGCGGCGGTCACAGGCCTGATCCAGGTGAGCTCTTCCTGGCCTCCGCTTGCAGAAGCCATCTTCTCTCTTCCTCTAGGCAGCATTCTTAGCGCGCCATTTTGCCTCCTCCGCTCACCATAGCGGGCACTTCTTTGCGCTCTTTTGCAAGACCAAGGGGGCGGGACTTCTCTTCGCACCCTTTCTTCTGGCACACCCGCCTTCTTCCCGCTCTCAGCAAGCGGTAATGGCGGCAGCAAATTTCAACAGTAAAACAGTCTTTTAAGCACAATTCTTCAGGCGCACAGTACACGGTGGGGGCCAGGCACGTTATCCTGTTCGTGACGCCAAAGTTGACTCGCCCACCCCAAGGCTATGGGACACCCAATGCCGGGCCGGACTAGTCCGGAGGACGTCAGTGGTGGCTGGGCCGACTCCGTACCCTGGTGGGGTCAATTAATATGGCTTCAGTGTTGGGGGTGATTAAAGTTTATAATTCGTGACGCCACCTGTGGTTTGCGGTTATTAAGCTGCCGCTGCTGTATGAGGCCTTTGGGGCTGGTGGAATGGCAGCTTGGATGGTCCTGCTCCCCACGGGTGGAGCGGTGCCACGGGGCAACAGTTGGTGTTTGTAAGTGTCTATGCAGTGATGGAATAGTGCAGGCGGAATAACGGAGACAACACCAGGGGGTGCAATTTCAAGATGTTTACTCACAGTTCCTGGGCTGCAGCACACTGGTGCCTTTGGACTCCACCCCTCCACGGGTGTTCCTGTGGAACAGGCCACGAGCCTGAAAGCTATCTGTGGCCCTGGAATCCCTTCTTTTCTCTACTTGGTGTCACCTGGACCTTCTGGGTCCCCAGGGTCTTCACCAGGAAGCGTCACTTTCTTCTTCTTGCTCCTGACTGACTAGAGCACTTCTTCTTTCAGCTCTCTCTGCAGACTCTCATTTCTCACTTCTCTGCCTCCCGCAGACTTCCTCACTCCCCTCCTCCCTGAGGTAAACGGAACTCTCTCTTGACCTTCCTTACTACTCTGCTCTCGGCTGGCTCCTCTCACCCACCCAATTGCTAAGCTACCACCCTGTGGAAGCAGGGATGGGTGTAGTGCAGATTTGCCTGTGGACCGGCGTTCACTCCTTTCCTTACCCAGGATGGGACATCACATCGCTGGATGGGGTGCAATGTTCCTGTGGCGACGGAAGCCTCAGGGGCGCCACAATAGTTCCCCCACAGAGCCAAAATTTTAAGAGTACCCCAACAGAAGATGTTGTCAGAATTTCCCCATAGAGCCAAAATTGTAAGTGTGTGCCCACAGAACTGCTGTCAGAGTATTCCACAGAGCCAACATTTTAAGAACAACCCAACAAAGCCAAAATATTAGGAGTGCCTCCACAGAGACTGTTGTCAGAGTTCTCCACAGCGCCTTTTTTAAGGGTACCCACCCAGAGTCTCTTTTAAGAGTACTCCCATACAACCTTTTTTTAAGAGTACCCCCATAGGCTTTTTTTAAGAATACCCCAACAAGACCTGGTGCAGAGAGACTACACAGAATCTTTTCTAAGAATGCTATCAGACATTTTAAGAGAACCCCACAAACCCTTTTTAAAATTAGTACCATAGACCCCACAAAACTTTTTTAAGAGTACCACCACAGAGCCTGGTGGAGAGTGGCCACACAGAGGCCTTTTAAGGGGATCCTCAAACCTCTTTTTTAAGAGTACCACCAGAGAACCTTTTTAAGAGGACCACTGGAACCCCATTTTTAAGAGTACCATCACAGAGCCTGGTGCAGAGTACCCACACAGAGCCTTATTTCAATATAGCCACACCAAGCCTGGCGCAGAGTGGCCTTTTTTACAAGTATCCCTATAATGCAGAGTAGGCACAGATCATTTTTTAAGAATACCCTCACTGTACCCTAACACTGCCCCTTTCTCAAACAGCGTCTTGTCCCTATGCAAGTCATAGCAAGACGGTGGCACCACTCATGATGCACAGCATGGTTGTGATGGCTGCGAAAGTGCCCATAGCTGAAAAGCTTGTTGATTGGCTGCACTGCAGCCTTTAAACAAGCTTTATTCAGCATCGAACAACGAACTCAGACTTCTGTGAATAGTCAGTGTTCGGATTTGTGCACCGGACACTATGTATTTGGTACGAATTCCGAACTCCGAGCTACTCATGAGAGTTCATGGACGCTATTTATAGAGCAAGAAGAACAAAGCTATTAAATTTAACATATTTAATCCAAAAAGTAGGCAGTGTTTATAAAAAGTAGAAACATATTACAAAGGGGGAGAAAACAGTACAGTATATACAAGGACAGTCACCCCCACATACTTCCACGTAATGACTGCAGATGAGTCAGGTCATCGGCTGTGGCTCCAGTCTCTAGAAAATTATGGTATCCCCAACTTTCAGGATATCTTTGCCCCTGGAGGTCCCAGGTGGGAGAATTTGATGACATATTCTTTATCATGATTTTAGCTATCAAAAGATAGGAAAGATAACATGAAAACTCATTTATTAATGGGGCCGATGCTCAGGTAGCACAGTTATGTAAGAGTTTGCATGTTATCCCACTTAGGATCATAATGATGCCAAAAATGTGTCTCCTAGCTGCAGGATCCATGCTTGACACAAGGAAAAAGTATTTATAACTTTGTTTTGGCTCCGGTCCATCTACTGTCAGTTCTTTAATGTTCAAAAGAGTTATATATTGAGGTGACAGAAGTGTTGCTTCTCAAGCACTGTATACACAGAGCCCCGTCTTTGTGTTCATTTTACAGCAGATGTACCATCTCAATTACCTGTGCACACCTTGGGGTCCTAGCTGATCAGTCGCCAGATATTGAGTGCTAGTTCTTGTTTCATTTCTAAATTATGAGCCATGTTTTAATAGATTGGTCCTATTTTACCATTAATTTATGACAGTGCATTGCTACTACTACTAGTGAATGATCATGTACATACTGTATATTGATGTATGACCATGATTACTGTTACATTACCATTAAAAAGTCAAACATATGTGACTGTACTGCTGACTGACAGGGGATCTCATAAAAATTGACAGGATGAAATGCCAGCTATTATGAAGAGCTTGAATATGCTTGGGGCATGGAATTGTGGAAATGTCATAAAGGCCAGGTCCCAGCAGAACTATAGTAATCCTTTCTTTTCTACTTTGTATTCATGTCTAATACAGCAATGAAGGATTATTACAGCTTGCAGCAAAATTATAAGGCCATGTATTTGATATGTTTGCAATCACCTGGACTAGAATATAGAGTCTAAGAAATGCTGCCATTCTTCAACGTTAACTCCTGCATCAAAGTATAGTGGACTTTTGTGGTCAGATTCCCAATCAGAAACATTAAGAAATCAACAGATGCACCTTGAGCTGCAAACAAAATTCTTAAATATGAGTTCCTTTTAAACAAGTTTCCAGAACAGATGTCATTGTAATGTTTGAATTGTGAAAGCATACCAAATGCAGATGGTAGTTAGAAAGATTTCTTGTGTGTAACCAGTGTGGCAATAGCTGGAATCACCTCTAAAACTGGAAGGGAAGAGTTTGGCTGCTTATCAAGCCGATTTGGCTTGCGTTTGATGCCACAGTTATCAGCAGTGACAACCCACAAAAAAGGAGAGATAAATTGTTTTAGAGGAACGCCTAAAGGCCGCTTTGCACGCTGCGATATCGGTACCGATATCGCTAGCGTGGGTACCCGCCCTTATCTGTTGTGCGACACGGGCAAATCGCTGCCCATGACGCACAACATTGCCCTGACCTGTCACATGTACTTACCTGCCTAGCGACGTCGCTGTGACCGGCGAACCACCTCCTTTCTAAGGGGGCGGTTCGTTCAGCGTCCCAGCGACGTCAAGCTGTGTCACTGAACCACCGCCCAATAGAAGCGGAGGGGCGGAGATGAGCGGGACTTAACATCCCGCCCACCTCCTTCCTTCCGCATAGCGGCCGGGAGGCAGGTAAGGAGAGGTTCCTCGTTCCTGCGGTGTCACACGGAGCGATGTGTGCTGCCGCAGGAACGAGGAACAACCTCGTTACTGCTGCAGTAACAATTTTTGAGAATGGACCCCCATGTCACCGATGAGCGATTTTGCACATTTTTGCAATGATGCAAAATCGCTCATGGGTGTCACACGCAACGGCATTGCTAATGCGGCCGGATGTGCTTCACAAATTCCGTGACCCAAACGAGTTTGCATTAGCGATGTCGTAGCGTGTAAAGCCCTTTTTAGAGTAACCTGTCTGTCATACAAGAGCTAGAATCAGGTAGTTAAAACAACATACCATACACGCACTAAAATCGTGTCATCCACAGCAGTACAAATATTACAGCTGTCACTCTGCTGTACTCAGGATCAAATATAACTCCAATCCCTACTGCTAAAATCCTTAGATGCCATTACATCAACAGAAAAAAGAGCTCCCTCTGTCAACTCCTTGACACCAATGACGTGACTAAAGGGGACAAAGTTGTGAGGGCAATATAGGTCATAGCAAAAAACAGTGGCAAAGGCACACTGCAATACAAACGTTAGACTAAAAAAAAAAAGTAAAACCTAAATATTTGAGAGAAATAAGAAAATAACCCTAAAATGACCCTTCTGTTATGAATTGAATGAAAAATATTATTGAAAACTTTAAAAATAATTGGTAGTGCTGCATGCATAATCACGAATAAGAAAACAAGGTAATAAAAAAAGATGTTTTGTATCATAAAGAAATACACTGACTATGACTCTAAAGCGGGCTTTACACGCTACGATATTTCTAGCAATTGCCAGCGATATTGTATGCAAAAGCACCCGCCCCTGTCGTGCATGTGATATCGTGTGATCGCTGCCGCAGCGAACATTATCGCTACGGCAGCGTCACACGCACTTACCTGGTCGACTGCGTCGCTGTGACTGCCGAACAATCCCTCCCTCAAGGGAGAGGGGCGTTCGGCGTCACGGCGACGTCACCGCGACGTCACTAAGCTGCCGGACAATCAAAGCGGAGAGGCGGAGATAAGCGGGACGAACATCCCGCCCACCTTCTTCCTTCCTCATTGCCGGCGGCCGCAGGTAAGGTGAGGTTCCTCGCTCCTGCGGTGTCACACACAGCGATGTGTGCTCCTGCAGGAACGAGGAACAACATCTATAAACAACCATTAACAATTTTTGGTTTTAGGACGACCTCTCCATGGTGAACGATTTTCACCACTTTGGAGGACATTTAAAGTCGCTGGTAAGTGTTACACGCTGCGATACCGTTAATGACGCCGGATGTGCGTCACTAACGACATGACCCCGACGATAAAACATTAACGATATCGTAGCGTGTAAAGCCCACTTAAGGTTACAACCGTCAACTGAAGTTAGGTTTTAACTAATGATGAGCAAGCACTAAAGTGCTCAGGTGCTCATTACTTGAATCGAGCAGGTCGGATGCTCTGATGGGGTCAACTTGAGTAACTTGGTTAATGAAAGTCAATTAGTGATGGGCAGTTCAGCTATCCGCCAGCCAAAAATAGAGCATTTCTGGGAAGGATGGACATTTTTTTAAACAGAGTATCCAGGTATTTTGATTTTACCCCCCAGTGAGAGCCAGTCAGAAACCGGAAATGGCTCTCACCGGGGTGCCTTTTTGTGTCGGATTGTTCATGAACAACACAACTGGAAACCCGCAATACTCAGCTGAGTACCAAGTGTACCCGAGCACTCTGATAATTACTCTTCATTAGTTTCAATCCCTGGATTTGCAATTTTCTGTTCTTTCATTTTTATGATTTCCTCCACTTCTTGCAAGAACCATAACTTTATTAATTTTCCGTCCACATAGCCATAAGGGGCTTGTTTTTTTTGTGAGGCGAATTATACTTCTCAGTGACATCATTCATTTCCTCATGTGATGCATTGAAAAGCAGGAAAAAAATTCAAAGTGCGTTTAATTTGCAAAAAAAAATCAATTCTATAATTGTTTTTTTTTTCATTTACCATGTTGACTATATGGTAAAACTGACAAGGCAATTTGATTCTCCAGGTCAGAATGATTTAGCAGATGCCAATCATGTACAGTTTTTTTAAGTACTGAAAAAAAATTATGTAATTTGTAGGAAACAAAATTTTGCTTGTGTCACCATTTTTTAGGATATAGAGCTTTTGAGGGCTTATTTTTTGCTCTCTGCACAGACATTTTTACAAATACCATTTTGTTAAAGATAAGATGTTTTGATTGTCCATTATTGCATTTTATTGCAATGTTGCGGCAGGCCAAAAAAGTAAATTTTGTCGCTTTGATTTTTTTATTTGTCATGCTGTTACCAATTAGACTAATTTATTTTATATTGTATAGGTCAGACTTTTATAAATACAGTGATATCAAATATATGTATTTTAATGTCTTTTTCATTGTTTTATTTTTAATGGGGCAAAAGGGGGTGATTTGAACTTTGGTGTTTTTTTATTTTTTTTATATAATATATATATATATATATTTATTTATTTTTTTTTTTAAATCTTACTTTTAATTGTATTTAATAGTCTCTTTTTGGTACTTGAGAATGTCATCATCCGATCGCTTGTGCTGTGCATTGCATGTTTCACTGAAAATAAGACACTGCCTTATATTGTTTTTTGCTGCAAAAAAGTGCTAGGGCTTATTTTCGGTGTAGGGCTTCTTCTCGGGGAAACATGGTTGGGTTACGTTTACCCCCTAAAATATGCAGACTCGCCAGGAGAATCATACTTACCAGATCCTGGGCATTTGAGTTGCTCCTAGGTCGTCCTGTGATCTTCGGCGGGCACTCCTAGCAGGTATACTTCATGCGGCCCTCCCCTGCTTCTGGTCAACACTCACCTACATCAGATCACACACACACTCATGCATGCATATATACACCCACCAGATCACACACACAATGGCACACACACACTCACCAAATCCGACAATACCAATTGAAGCCGGCCAGCAGAGGATCCTGTGACGCAGTGCAGTGGAGCGTGAAGACAGTGGAACGCATAGAGGACCTGCCTTGCAATGTATCTGATGCAGTCCATGACATGATGATAGTTTTCTCTTCACTATACACTGAGCGGTCACAAAAACTGCGCCGGAGCCACCCCTATAACTGAAAGCCTGAAATTGCTAGGAGGAATACAGTTAATTTCGTGCCGGCAGCGGGGCTCTAAGTGTGGGCTTCAGGCAGCTTCAAAACTTCATTAACTTGATAGGTTGCCTTTAAGTCACCCACTTTGCCCTCACTTTGTACTAGACATAATACAATATACTGGTTTTGCCTGGAGTGTGACTTTAAAAAAAATTCCCCAAAATCCAGGATATTACTCTCACCTATTGTATCCTCACCTATCCCTTGTAGACTGTGAGCCCTCTCGGGCAGGGACCTCTCTCCTCCTGTACCTATCTGTGTCTTGTATTGTTTATGATTATTGTACTTGTCCCTATTATGTACACCCCTTTCACATGTAAAGCGCCATGGAATTGATGGCGCTATAATAATAAATAATAATATTAGAATCATGCATGAATGTATAATAATACGTTATATGTATTGTATTGTGTTGTATGTGTATAGTCAGGTAAGTAATTCAGACAAAATATGTCCTACTTCTTATGCATTTTTAACAAATACAAGAGGAAGAATGACAATTCTGTCAATCCTACAATAACAGCATAGTTCAGTTTGTGTAGAAATGCAAGAATACTTTGCGCACAAACTTCAAAGTATATCTACATCATCACACAAACGGCACAGTTATAAATATTTTATTGCTTTACATAGGTTATCTGCAAAGTAACATTATGCGTTATTTAAAAAAAATATGAAAAAAGCAGACAGTCCCGGAAAGATCTCCGATAAAAAGAATAAATCTTATCTGCCAAGTGGTGGCCTTAAAAATATTCCAATGTACAACAAGTATGTGAATGTTTGTTACGCCTGGCTAACACATCACAAGTAGATTTGTTAATTAAGATGTCACATTATGAAGGCAAAATGGCGACTGCTATTGGGCCTGTCAGTCATTTTGGCAGTGAATAGGTGGTGACCAGGAGGTAACTAATAGCTGGCAGGGAAATTACCATAATCATGCTATTTGTTTGCTTCTCTGAAAGAACTGCTAGCTAAGCTGCGCCTTTTGACATCTTTCAATTACACAAAATCTGGCTTTAAGAAAAAAAAAAATCTCCTGAATGTATAATACAGTTATAATAATGGCATCCTCCAGACTTCACAGCTCACACTGGGACATGACTGGGCCGCATGATAAAAGCCTCTTTTTATGCTTTCACAATGCTGAACATTAATACTAAAGTTTTCTTTTATAGCAGAAATGACAGCGCTGGGTCATGTTTAACATTTAACATTCTCTAAATTTATCCCTCTTTTTTTCTGCTGGAGTGTTATCTTATTAATTTTGGGTTTGATGCTTCCATCCTGACTATAATCACCGACCTCACGTGGCTTTAGAGCATCCAGAGCCTCTCAATGCTAATGTTCCTGGGGGCTGACACTCTACCACTGCCGTGCTGTTCTGATACTGTAATACCCTGCGTAGGATCTACAAAAAGCAAACAAGAAAAGAAATATCGTATACAGCAATCTGCTTTTGACAAAAAAGCCCCATTAGTGGCAATACTAAGGTCCACAAAGAAAATGCTTCTGTCTGATGTCCGTTTTGAACGGTGGCTCTGCTAAGTCCTGTATTGTCTGCTAAAGGGGGAATTTTCTCATTACGAAAGCATTCTGCCATTTGCTTCACAGCAGTGGACTGAATTATTATTGCTAATGTGATATGATCGCCATCGAGCCCTTCCACACCACCACTTGGAGAGATTTGTCCACGGACAGACGGTTAGAGCATTTAAAGGAAGGGGGAAGAATGACTATCACCCTTACAATAGAAAATGTTCTTAAAAGGAAAAATATGTGTTGGCGTTGTGCGGGGATCGGAAATGAAAAGTCCCAACAAAGAGTATTTTGGAGATGTAATAAAATGGTAACATAGTCCTTTCAGCTCATCACTGCCCTGCAAAAATGTGAAAGGGCTGCGGCATCTAGCTATTACTGCAAAATATTTAAAGGGAACCTGTCAGATCCCTTATGCATTCTAACCTACAAGAAGGGTGGTGTGTGGCCCCTTCCTACCCATCCCTGTGTTGTAATATTGTGTAATATTAATTTATAAAAAAATCTTTTAATACTTACATGTTCCCTATGTAAGTGATCAGAGGGTCTAGTCCTCTGGGCGTCGTATCGTCCCGTGGACATTTGCATGCTTTCAGTGGTGCTTGCTTCTCAGCTTCAGATGTGCTCTGAACATGGTCAGAACTGCAGGAGTCTTCTGAGCATGTGCAGAGTGCGTCTGAAGCCGACAAGCAAGCACCTGGATAACAAGGCTGCTGGAATGGCAAGCGCGCATACGTGGGATCTCAAGGAGCTGATGGTGCTGTCGCTCATGTAAATCCATGGTATCATGCCCACAAAGCTGTGATACCACAGAAAGCATGCAAACACCCACAGGGCGATGCGACACCCAGGGGGCTAGACAGGGATGGTAGGAAGGGGTTTCTAGGCTGCACATCACCCTGCTTGTAGGTTAGAATGCATATGGGACCTGAAAGGTTCCCTTTAATCTGAGCATCTATCGGAGATCTGTTAGTCATACGTTCGCTAATTGTAAAGTCAAGGTGTATACTCCTGTCACAGTTATGACAGTAAGGGCACCTAGACTGGCTCTCAAGCTAGGAGCCCTAAACTGTTCCTTATTCCAGAGGTAGGCTTAATGGTAGACAGGTCTGGAGGACCAGTGTGACCCTAAGTTTTGAGCAGCCCTGGTCTAAAACCCCCTCACCCCCACCCCCGGGTGAGGACTGGGACCAGAGTAAAGAATCCCACAAATATTGACAGACAGGGGAAAACTAAAGCTCAAACTGACAGCAAGCACACACAGGGGAAAAGACAATACGTTCTCAGGGAGAAACAAAGTACAGGGAGGAAATAAACACAAGGATATTTCCACAGCACACCAAATAGAATACCGCAAATCCCCAACAACTGGGTCACCATGCACAAAGACCAATAACACTCTGACTATTAAGAAGCATCAAGTTGCCTGCCAGACTCTGCAATGTGAATAGAGTCTAGAGTCGCCATGACACTGACTCGCCCACCCCAGGGCTATGGGACACCCGGTGCCGGGCCGGACTAGTCCGGTGGTAGTCAGTGGTGGCTGGGCCCGGCTCCGTGGCCCTGGTGGGTGTCAGTAGAATATGTGGCTTACTTGTTAATGGTTGTGTTCGTGACGCCACCTGTGGTATGCGGCTATTAAGCCGCCGCTGCTGTGTGAGGCCTCCGGGATGATGTTATGGCAGCAATGGTAGTACTGCTCCCCACAGGTGGAGCAATGCCCGGGGCACAGTTGGTGCTTGTGAGTGTCTATGCAGATGAAATGACAGAGGCAACTCCAAGGGTGCAGTTCAAGCTCTTTACTCACAGTTCTTGTCACAGCTGTAGGGACCCTCAGACTGCTGGGACCGCTGTCAGGGACCTCCGCCGTTTCTGGGGGAATCCAAGAGTGAAAGCCGGTGTCCTTCTCTTAGTGTCTCTTTCTCTGCTGTCTTCGCTAGCCTTGCCTTAGTTAAGATGGACCTGGCTTGGCCTCCACTGCA
Source organism: Anomaloglossus baeobatrachus (assembly GCF_048569485.1). Taxonomy (NCBI): domain Eukaryota; kingdom Metazoa; phylum Chordata; class Amphibia; order Anura; family Aromobatidae; genus Anomaloglossus; species Anomaloglossus baeobatrachus. The sequence goes on along the minus strand of NC_134356.1, from coordinate 537,627,663 downwards.
GCCTCCAGGCTGGGGGGTCACCTGTCGGCTGATTACCCCTTTTCGGAAGGTCTGTTATGGGTTCTGGCCCTGGGAGCTTGCAACGTCCCTGGGCCTCGGTTTTTACTGTTTGGAGATTGTCTTTGCACTCCTCCAGTCTCTAGGGACCGTCCCCTGTCGCAGCTCAATCACTCCACCGATGTCAATGTGGAACAGGCCACCGCAGCCTGCAACTACCCGTAGCTGCCTCTAGGCCCTCGGCTTCGGTACCTAACAAGGACTGCTCGTGGTACCTACAGGACTACCCGCGGCCCTGCGACCCTTTCTTCCTTTACTTTCTCCTTTACCTTGCCTGCCTCCAGCAGGCCTCCTCCTCCCTCCTTGCTCTCGTTCTTCTTCCCCAACTACATGCTCACTCTCTCACTCCCTGAGGGAACTAACTAAACTTGACCTTCCCTTCTCTATCTACTCTCAGATGGCTCCTCCCACCTCCCCAGTTGCTAAGCTACCACCCTATGGGAGCAGGGATGGGTCTTACAGCCCCTCTCAGCATGCAGCATGGGAGGGTTGCCTGCCACTTTCCCTGGTCCTGTGTGTCCCTAGCAATGGGTGTAGTGTGGAATTACCAGGGGACCGGAGCTCACTCTCTTCCTCTCCCAGAATGGGGCATCACACCGCTGATGGGGTGCAATGACCTGTGGCGACGGAAGCCTCAGGGGCGCCACACTCCCCCACAGCAAATCCCAGCACGTCCTCGGGCTGAAAAACAACAAAAACATGTGAAGAAACTGCAAAACATTTTTGGTATGCAATAACATAAAACAGCAAAGCATTTCTTCCCTTTATGGGAGGCACATATTATAAACGTTGCGAACTTCTTATAAAGAAACTATGTGTGCACTTCCAGTTCATTGCACGGTTTGGGCACATCCCCCTTAATTCTGGTAGGGGGCACAACAGGTGCAACTAATTACATTTTTGGCTACTACAAGTCCAGTAGCCCGGCAGTTCGTTTCTTTCTTTCAAACAAAAGGACGTAATCAACCAACCACTAAGTCCAATGGCCTGGTAGGACATAACACATACACTTCCACCGGGGCCCACACTCCAGTTCAGTGGCCCGGTAGCACATAACATGGGGGGGTGACGTCTTCAAAAAGAATCAGGGGCAGTACAGTAGGAAAGGGTGTCATCTTCGAAAAGAATCAGGGGCAAAACACAAGGGACTTCTTCAAAAAGAATAAGGGGCTATGTACAGTTCGGCAGCTCTTCATCTTCCTTACTCTCGAGGATAGATATCAGGGTCCCACTCCAGCATGGCTCCTGGCAGCAGGTACGCTGACGATATCATCGTCTGGGTCCCTTGAGCACTGGTCCCCGATCTTCTGCGCTGTCCTGCAGCCTGGATTGGAGTGGGGCTGCCTGTAGGCGTTGCACGGCGCTGCTGCAGAGGGCTGCTTGTCTACAGGGGGCTATTGCTGTGGTCTCTAGGGCCCTGCTTTGGCCGGGCACCCTGCATCACACGCGCCATGGAGATCCTGGTCTGCGTCTCCTGGGTAACTGTTGTAGGCCCGCTGCAATGTTCTGCGGCCTGGGTCTGTCTGTCTGGAGGGCTGCGGCTGCTACTGACAGGGGAATCGCTGCGGGATGGCATGGCGCGGCGCCACTCCGGTTCCTCCGGGGCCGCTTCTTCCTGCACAATGCGCACATGCAGCGCATACCACCCGCGGTCCCCCATCAGCCGGGCATACTCAACCACATCACCCGGCTTGGCATTGCACCCTGGGTGGCCTCTGGGCAGGTGCTCCTCAATGTCTCTCCGGGCCACAAACACATCCTTGCCCAGGCCGGGCTCTCGGATGAAGCCCCAGCCACCTTTCTGCCGGAAATCAACTACGGTGCCCCGTCTTACTGGGCACTCGGTCCCCTTCAGGGCCTTCCTGACCTCTTCCTTGGAGGCCAGATTGGCGACTTCTCGGGCCCTTCTCTTCTCTTCCCGGAGTTCCCGCTCCCGCTGGTACTCGACCACCAGCCTCCGGCACGTCAGCTCGTTGGCCAGGGGAGTCTGCTTGGGGAGCAGCGGCCGCTGCAGTCCCCTGGTTTCTATGGGTGCTGCGTCCCAATTCACTCCCGGGGATGCCATTCCCAGGAGGCTCACAGGGGGACTCGGCAGGGGGCCCGCTAGTTGCTCAGGGTTCATCCCACCCCAGGCTCCGTCTGCGGGGGTCTCAGGCAGGCCTCCGGTGCTCCACCGAGCGTCCGCTGGGTAGGCCGGGAAGGCCAGGGGGTCAGTGAAGGGGCTAAGCGGGGGTTCATGGCGGGGCCTTGGGTCCGGACTGGACGGGGTTTCTGGCTGCTCACCCTGCGCTTGCTCCGCGGCATCCATCCACCGTTCCAGATCCTCCGGCACCCTCGGTGTCTCTCTCCGCCGGTCCGCCTCCATGCTGCTCAGCCTCCGGGCCAGAACTCTCATTTCTTCCTGGAGTCGATCCAGCTTGCAATCCTCTCTGCCGGTCCCTGGCGCACCTCTCTGCAGCTCCTCCGTCATGCTTCCGACCTGGGGAATGCTGCCTGGAACACTGCTCGGGTGCTCGACCACGCCACTCGGCTGCTCCCTTTCCCTTCTCGGAGGCGGGGCCAGGGGCTGCACTAGCAACTGGCGCCAGACTGGCGCCCAGCCCACCATGGCCGGCATCACTCCGTTTGCGATAAGGTACATTTTCTTTATCTGCTGGTCTGGCCTTCAGGTTCTCTTTGCCAGTCGGCCAGCTTATCTGGTCGCCATCTCTTCTTCTTCCGCCTTCTATGGCGGGCACCGCTTCGCGCGCTTTTCTTGGACAAGGGGGCGGGGCCTCTCTTCGCGCCCTTTCTTCTTGCATGCCCCCCCTTCTTCCCGCTCTCAGCAGCGCTAATGGCGGCGGTTTCTCAGTAAAGTACACAGTCTGTCACACGGTTCTTCAGGCGCACAGTACCCGGTGTGACCGGGCACGAAATCCTGTTCGTGACGCCAAAGTTGACTCGCCCACCCCAGGGCTATGGGACACCCGGTGCCGGGCCGGACTAGTCCGGTGGTAGTCAGTGGTGGCTGGGCCCGGCTCCGTGGCCCTGGTGGGTGTCAGTAGAATATGTGGCTTACTTGTTAATGGTTGTGTTCGTGACGCCACCTGTGGTATGCGGCTATTAAGCCGCCGCTGCTGTGTGAGGCCTCCGGGATGATGTTATGGCAGCAATGGTAGTACTGCTCCCCACAGGTGGAGCAATGCCCGGGGCACAGTTGGTGCTTGTGAGTGTCTATGCAGATGAAATGACAGAGGCAACTCCAAGGGTGCAGTTCAAGCTCTTTACTCACAGTTCTTGTCACAGCTGTAGGGACCCTCAGACTGCTGGGACCGCTGTCAGGGACCTCCGCCGTTTCTGGGGGAATCCAAGAGTGAAAGCCGGTGTCCTTCTCTTAGTGTCTCTTTCTCTGCTGTCTTCGCTAGCCTTGCCTTAGTTAAGATGGACCTGGCTTGGCCTCCACTGCAGCCTCCAGGCTGGGGGTCACCTGTCGGCTGATTACCCCTTTTCGGAAGGTCTGTTATGGGTTTTGGCCCTGGGAGCTTGCAACGTCCCTGGGCCTCGGTTTTTACTGTTTGGAGATTGTCTTTGCACTCCTCCAGTCTCTAGGGACCGTCCCCTGTCGCAGCTCAATCACTCCACCGATGTCAATGTGGAACAGGCCACCGCAGCCTGCAACTACCCGTAGCTGCCTCTAGGCCCTCGGCTTCGGTACCTAACAAGGACTGCTCGTGGTACCTACAGGACTACCTGCGGCCCTGCGACCCTTTCTTCCTTTACTTTCTCCTTTTCCTTGCCTGCCTCCAGCAGGCCTCCTCCTCCCTCCTTGCTCTCGTTCTTCTTCCCCAACTACATGCTCACTCTCTCACTCCCTGAGGGAACTAACTAAACTTGACCTTCCCTTCTCTATCTACTCTCAGATGGCTCCTCCCACCTCCCCAGTTGCTAAGCTACCACCCTATGGGAGCAGGGATGGGTCTTACAGCCCCTCTCAGCATGCAGCATGGGAGGGTTGCCTGCCACTTTCCCTGGTCCTGTGTGTCCCTAGCAATGGGTGTAGTGTGGAATTACCAGGGGACCGGAGCTCACTCTCTTCCTCTCCCAGAATGGGGCATCACACCGCTGATGGGGTGCAATGACCTGTGGCGACGGAAGCCTCAGGGGCGCCACAACACCTAATGATATACATCACTTTCTGTGAAGAGAACATGCTTTTTATTCATGTTAGACATCATTATTTGTGCGTCGTGATAGCCCAGCAGACATTCCTGTGGTCCCATGTAAAACCATGCAGAACTTAGTCATTGACTTTTTAAAATTACAGACTTAGTATTGCTTCATGTACATGGAAGAGACGTGATAAATCCTCACTTCTTAGATGCTTTTAGTCTTTGCCAATGCATTCTCATTTGCGTTATATTTTTATATCTGTAACGCTTCACTACATCTGCTCCGTTCTTAAAACATACACTTGAAATATTCCAGTGGGCTAATTTAATATCAAGTTCACTGTGAAATGAATAGGTAAAGGATTTAATTAATTAAACCAGCTAATACTACTACATTGTACGATGAACCAGATCTATCTAGAAAGCTAGTAAAAGCAATTGACCACCACATTTCAGCCTTTGAAAAAAAGACAACCCTTGCTATTAAAAGTACTGTCAGCAGCAACAAAACGTACAATACAAGGATGTAATAAGAATGCCATCAGTGTGTGTTCAAGTTTTTTTCAAGACATTTAAGCTTTAATTGGCAAATTGGAGTTGTAGCTCCAATAAACAATCAAGTCTCCTTTTTTAGTCTGAAAAAACAAGGACATGTGAACAGGCCTATAGATTGCTGTGTAATTTGAAGTTCATGTCCAAATGCAAAATCTCCAACAAGGACCACAAATATCATGGGTCTTTAGAAGTATTGGTCTTCTCATATGAGCTAAAGCAACCTTTTGGGGGCCCCAGTCTCCAGGGCCTAGGTGCAACAGCAACCCTTGCACAAACTATAGTTATTTCCCTTTGATTAGACCATAATGGATACATGTTTATATTTGTGAGACACACAGATACAATACGTGTAGTGTGACACTGGATCCAATAATACATTGGCCAGCACTTGTCCAAGTTGTACGCTAGTGTGAGCATACCCTAACATCAATACAGCGATCTGGCTGCAAATTGCAGATGAAAAGGGGAGCCATGTGATGGCCGGCCATGCTCCATTCCCCTTTCTCACTCCGGTGTGGTGCATGTGTTCTGCCCCGGCTGGGGGATGCAACACTTACTTGCATCCTCCATGACTTGTCCGCCACCCTGTCACCGATCACTAACATAGACATAGTTCTTGAGACACACCACAGGAACAGTTTTTATTTAACTCAAACTTTAACTTCTTTTATTCAGCATACATTTTTCATCAGATACATCTTCACAATAAACCTTTCAATCTTCTTAATAAACACGTTCACAATATCCTTCCAAGGACAGACATGCCGCTTTCTCTTGTATTACCATTCTGCTGCTGCTGCTCAACAAAGTGCATCTGTCCAGCCCTTACCCTGGGTAACATTCATCCAGCAGCCGAGTCTGACCTCTATAGTCCTTGTGTCTTGCAGCTGTGCCCGTAGGACACAATTGAGGATACCTCATGAGGCCTGGACAAACCCTGATCCAGAGATCATGATTCCAGGACCTTCTCTGCAGAAGAATACTGCAGCTTCACTAGACAAAACTGGACTGACTCACCTGGCCTGTCTGCCTTAGTAATTCACTCTTTACTCCACCCACTGTGCCCTGTCTCCTAGGCTAGTCTAATATATAAGACAGTCCATTCTTGAGGAGCCAGCTCACAGTGTGTCTCCAGCCCTCCACTCTGCACGTGTTTGAATAAAGAAATCCTTCACAGCGGATTGAGTGCGGTCTCTTTCTACTCTCACGCTTCATCAATGGACCTTGCCTTATGACCAGCACCCCGCTCTTGGATCATCGGACCCTCCAGGCTCTCCACCCGAGCACAGGCACAGGCGGTACCGCAAGCGATATTGCAGGTAATCTGCGGTGGTGCAGGACTTTGCTTCTCTCCTGCTTTATTAGACATTCATAGTATAAGAAGCGTATTTGTGAGGTAATAAGATGTTGGTGGGGAGACGGATAGACAGACAGAGACAGACAGAGAGACAGACAGACAGACAGAGAGACAGACAGAGAGACAGACAAAGAGACAGACAAAGAGACAGACAAAGAGACAGACAAAGAGACAGACAGAGAGACAGACAGAGAGATAGAGACAGACAAAGACAAACGGTGAAAGGGACAGACAGAGACAGACAGTGAAAGAGACAGACAGAGACAGACGGGGAAAGAGACAGACAGAGACAGACCTGGAAAGAGATGAGATAGACCTGGAAAGAGAAAGACAGAGACAGACCTGTAAAGAGAGTGACCTGGAAAAAGACAGACCTGGAAAGAGACAGACCTGGAAAGAGAAAGATGGGGAAAGAGACAGATGGGGAAAGAGACAGATGGGGTAAGAGACAGATGAGGTAAGAGACAGACAGACATTCAGACAGGGACAGAGACAGGCAGACAGGGAAGGAGGAGACAGCCAGAGAGACAGACAAAGATAGATGGGGAAAGAAACATACCTTGATAGAGACAGATAGGGAAAGAGACAGAGAAAGAGAGACAGACAAGAAAAAAGATAGACAGATACATGCTGACAGGGAAAGAGACAGACAGGGAAAGAGACAGATGGGGAAAGAGATAGACAAAGCACATTACTTGGCCGACTTAGTAAAATCTGTGTGGAATATCTGTGGTGTTGAAATATATGTTGTGAAATGCTTCTATTAGATTAGTTTTTGCCTTTTAATAATTACATTTCTATCAATTTGTTTTGTGTTTTTTGTGTGCAGAATACATTTTTGTTAATACTTTCTATTTTGTTAACAACAGTTATTAACCCGGGCGAAGCCGAGTAGTACAGCTAGTACTGTATAAATTTCTAGTCTGCTAACACCTGCACTTAGCTTCTAATAACACACTATCTACTAGAGATGAGCGAACTGGTCCCGGTTCGGCTCGAGGCCGGTTCGCTGAACGGGGGTCCCGTTCGAGTTCGGTTCGTCGAACCGAACTCGAACGTATAGGCTATAATGGGAGGCAATCACAAACACATAAAAATGCATTATAAATGTACACAAACAGTTAATAATCATTGCCATAACACTTACCGGTCCTCGCGATCCCTTCTGCACTCTGTCTCCTGCCGCTATTCCATCCGATGATCGCTGAATCCTCCCGGTGACCTGCACTGCCAGCAGAGAAGCAGGATCTATCGTGACGTCAAAATAGCCATGTGACCAGTCACGTGGCTATTATCTCATTGGCTACAGACTGGTCACATGACTATGACATGTCATGTAGGACCTGCGAGTGCATCTCTCCGGTACACGGTGCACATATGTGTATCGCCGTGTACCGGCGACATGCTCTAGCACACGGTCGACTCCCCGTTCCGTTAGGGACCGGCTGACACAGCCGGTCATTAACGGAGATCACCGTTGCCATAGCAACGCAGTTAGCGGTGACGTCACCGCTAACTGCGGCTCCGAGAGCACCGTTGCTATGGTAACGCGTCTGTCAGCGTTACCGCTAGCAGCCAGCACTGATCACTCACGGAGTGAAGGCTGCACGCTGCTTCCCGATTGTAGTGAGCATTGTAGTGAGGATGGAGGTTCCCCAGCCCCAAGTGATGAGCTGGTGAATCTCATCCTCACTACAATCGTCACTACTACTACTACTACACTAGTGAGGATTGTAGTGAGGATGAGATGCCACAGCCCCAAGTGATGAGCTGGTGAACCTCATCCTCACTACAATCGTCACTACTACTACACTAGTGAGGATTGTAGTGAGGATGGAGGTTCCCCAGCCCCAAGTGATGAGCTGGTGAATCTCATCCTCACTACAATCGTCACTACTACTACACTAGAAAGAAAGAAGACAGAAGAGCAGGATCGTGGAGGGCTGACAGGGGGTAATAAAGATGGAGTCTCTAATGTGTCTGTGTATTTATTTCTATTAAAGTATTTTTTCTCTGTGTGGTGTCTTTTTTTTAACCCTTTATTGGAGATTCTTAATGGCCGGGTCAAACGTGCCTGACATTAAGAATCTCTGGCTTAATACTGGCTGATAAAACAAAGCCAGTATTAACTCATGATTACCCAACAAGCCACCCGGCTCCAGGGCTGTTGGAAGAGTTGGATACAGCGCCAGATGATGGCGCTTCTATGAGAGCGCCATTTTCTGGGACGGCTGCGGACTGAAATCCGCAGCAGAGGCGCCCACAAACCTCGGGCTAACCTGTGCTGCGGATTCCAATCCCCAGCTGCCTAGTTGTACCCGGCTGGACACAAAAATAGGGCGAAGCCCACGTCATTTGTTTTTTAATTATTTCATGAAATAAGTGAAATAATTAAAAAAAACGGGCTTCCCTATATTTTTGGTTCCCAGCCGGGTACAAATAGGCAACTGGGGGTTGGAGGCAGCCCGTGGCTGCCAGCTGTACCTGGCTAGCATACAAAAATATGGCGAAGCCCACGTCATTTTTTTGGTGGGCAAAAAACTTCTGCATACAGTCCTGGATGGAGTATGCTGAGCCTTGTAGTTCTGCAGCTGCTGTCTGCTCTTCTCCATAGAGACAGACAGCAGCTGCAGAACTACAAGGCTCAGCATACTCCATCCAGGACGGTATGCAGAAGTTCTTTGCCCCCTGAAAAAATTAGGTGGGCTTCGCCATATTTTTGTATGCTAGCCAGGTACAGCAGGCAGGTACGGCTGCCCCCAACCCCCAGTTGCCTATTTGTACCCGGCTGGGAACCAAAAATAAAGGGAAGCCCATTTTTTATTATTTCATGAATTTCATGAAATAATTAGAAAACAAATGACGTAGGCTTTGCCCCATTTTTGTGTCCAGCCAGGTACAACTAGGCAGCTGGGGATTGGAATCCGCACCACCGGTTGGCCTGAGCTTTCTGGGCCCCACTGCTGCGAATTGCAGTCTGCAGCCACCTCAGAAAATGGCATTTTCATAGAAGCGCCATCTTCTGGCGCTGTATCCAACTCTTCCAGCACCTGCCTGCTATACCTGGCTAGCATACAAAAATATGGCGAAGCTCACGTCCTTTTTTTGTAGTTTTTTGGCAAAAAAAATAAAAAATGCTTCCCTGGATTTTCCATTGCCAGTGAAGGTAACACCAAGCAGTGGGGGTTAGCAGCCAGTAGCTGCTTGGATTACCCTTAGCTAGCAATACAAAAAATGCAGCGGGAGCCCATATATATTTTTTTTAATTATTTATTTAAATAACTAAAAATAAAATGGGCTTCCCTGTATTTTGATTGCTGGACATCACAGTGCTGTAAAAATAAATCTTTAAAAAAATGACGTAGCGCTCCGCGGTATTTTTGATTCTCAGCGCAGATAAAGCAGACAGCTATGGGTTGCCACCCCCATCTGCCTGCCGTTACCTTGGTTGTCAATCAAAATACAGGGAAGCCCATTAATTTTTTCTATTTAAAAAATAGTTAAAAAAAAAAAATTACGTTGGGTCCCCCCATTTTTGATAGCCAGCTAGGGTAAAGCAGATGGCTGTAGCCTGAAAACCACAGCTGGCAGCTTTACCGTGGTTGGGGATCCAATGTGGAGGTCTCCTCAGGCTCTTTTTTATAATTATTTTATAAATATTAATAATTACACAATAAAAGTAGGGTCCCCCCCAAATTGGATCACCAGCCAAGGTAAAGCGGACAGCTGTGGTCTGGTATTCTCAGGGTGGGAAGGTCCATAGTTATTGGGCCTTCACAGCCTAAAAATAGCAGGCCGCAGGCACCCCAGACGTGGCGCATCCACTAGATGCGCCAATCCTGGCTCTTCACCCCAGCTCATCCCGTGCCCTGGTGCAGTGGCAAACGGGGTAATAAATGGGGTTGATACTAGCTGTAAAGTCACCTGAGATCAAGCCCAGCAGTTTGTGATGTCATGGCCTCTATTAGATACCCAACATCATAAACTGTCAGTACTATCAAAAACAAAAAATCGACAAAAGAAATTTATTTGAAAAAACAGTCCCCAAAACATTTCCTCTTTCACCAAATTATTGTAAGAAAAAAAATAAAGGGGTCCCACGACGACTCTGGACCGTCTAGAATATGGGGGGAGACACTCAGGGAACGTATCCCCCATTTTCTAGGAGTGCGGACCCTTCATGTGAGGAGTGTGGGTGCAATGAATCTGCACTCACTCTCCCCGGGTCCACAGCAGCAGAGTCCATGTCGTAATGGTTGCTACCAAAGCTGCAATGCCCTGCTCATGAGGTAAGGGCATGCCTAATCAGGAGAACTACTGTAGAGGAAGCTCTGCTCACTGGTATATAGGTGCTCAAAGGTAATAATAGATAAAATTAGTGAGTAACCTCGGCACTCTATATCTCCCAGACTAAGTCAGTAAGTCACAATGGATAGTAATGCAAAATCACTCTTTATTGGTCCGTATTAAGAAAAAAATTTTTTCACAAGCATATATGTTTTTGTCCAAAACAAGATACAAATGACGTTTCGGCCTGAGCCTTCGTCAGATTGGACTTATCTGCATGTAATCATGAAAAATGACAATAATCAGTATCACATAAGAGTGAGAGAACAATAACATAAACTCGAACAATGTAGAGGTACAATTGGGATGCAGCAAAAAAATTGCAACACAGCAAGAAATGAAACACATGATACAAATGTCATAATACAGTACAAGGACAATATAGTAATGACAAATATGGGGTCAGAGTAGGCTTAGACAGCTCTGGTACGAAAGAGATGTCAATCATAAAGTAACATGTGCAGTAGGTGTATAGCTACAGTATGCATGGCAGAGCTAATGGGTAGACCGACCATAGAAAAAGAACGGAGAAAAAGTGGAGAAAAAGTGGAGAAAAAGAGGAGAAAAAGTGGAGAAAAAGTGGAGAAAAAAGTGGAGAAAAAAGTGGAGAAAAAGTGGAGAAAAAGTGGAGGAAAAAGTGGAGAAAAAGTGGAGCATAAGAGGAGAAAAAGTGGAGAAAAAGTGGAGAAAAAGTGGAGAAAAAGTGGAGAAAAAGTGGAGCATAAGAGGAGAAAAAGTGGAGAAAAAGTGGAGAAAAAAGTAGAGAAAAAAGTGGAGAAAAAGTGGAGAAAAAGTGGAGCATAAGAGGAGAAAAAGTGGAGAAAAAAGTGGAGAAAAAGTGGAGAAAAAGTGGAGAAAAAGTGGAGAAAAAGTGGAGCATAAGAGGAGAAAAAGTGGAGATTAAGAGGAGAAAAAGTGGAGAAAAAGTGGAGCATAAGAGGAGAAAAAGTGGAGAAAAAGTGGAGCATAAGAGGAGAAAAAGTGGAGATTAAGAGGAGAAAAAGTGGAGAAAAAGTGGAGCATAAGAGGAGAAAAAGTGGAGAAAAAGTAGAGAAAAAGTGGAGAAAAGGTGGAGCATAAGAGGAGAAAAAGTGGAGAAAAAAGTGGAGAAAAAGTGGAGAAAAAGTGGAGCATAAGAGGAGAAAAAGTGGAGAAAAAGTGGAGAAAAAAGTGGAGAAAAAAGTGGAGAAAAAGTGGAGCATAAGAGGAGAAAAAGTGGAGATTAAGAGGAGAAAAAGTGGAGAAAAAGTGGAGCATAGGAGGAGAAAAAGTGGAGAAAAAGTGGAGAAAAAGTGGAGAAAAAAGTGGAGAAAAAAGTGGAGCATAAGAGGAGAAAAAGTGGAGAAAAAGTGGAGAAAAAAGTGGAGAAAAAAGTGGAGAAAAGGTGGAGAAAAAGTGGAGCATAAGAGGAGAAAAAGTGGAGATTAAGAGGAGAAAAAGTGGAGAAAAAGTGGAGCATAAGAGGAGAAAAAGTGGAGAAAAAGTGGAGCATAAGAGGAGAAAAAGTGGAGAAAAAGTGGAGAAAAAGTGGAGAAAAAGTGGAGCATAAGAGGAGAAAAAGTGGAGAAAAAAGTGGAGAAAAAAGTGGAGAAAAAGTGGAGAAAAAGTGGAGAAAAAGTGGAGCATAAGAGGAGAAAAAGTGGAGAAAAAGTGGAGAAAAAGTGGAGCATAAGAGGAGAAAAAGTGGAGAAAAAGTGGAGAAAAAGTGGAGCATAAGAGGAGAAAAAGTGGAGAAAAAAGTGGAGAAAAAGTGGAGAAAAAGTGGAGAAAAAGTGGAGCATAAGAGGAGAAAAAGTGGAGAAAAAGTGGAGAAAAAAGTGGAGAAAAAAGTGGAGAAAAAGTGGAGCATAAGAGGAGAAAAAGTGGAGAAAAAGTGGAGAAAAAGTGGAGAAAAAGTGGAGCATAAGAGGAGAAAAACTGGAGAAAAAGTGGAGAAAAAGTGGAGAAAAAGTGGAGCATAAGAGGAGAAAAAGTGGAGAAAAAAGTGGAGAAAAAGTGGAGAAAAAGTGGAGCATAAGAGGAGAAAAAGTGGAGAAAAAGTGGAGAAAAAGTGGAGAAAAAGTGGAGCATAAGAGTAGAAAAAGTGGAGAAAAAAGTGGAGAAAAAGTGGAGAATAAGAGGAGAAAAAGTGGAGAAAAAGTGGAGAATAAGAGGAGAAAAAGTGGAGAATAAGTGGAGAAAAAAATGGAGAAAAAGTGGAGAAAAAGTGGAGAAAAAGTGGAACACCCTTTGGTACCTTTCATGTGGCACTAAGGGGTGCTTAGCTTTGTATTTAGCCAAAAAAATGAAAAAAAAATGACGTAGGGTTCCCCCTAGTTTTGTAGCCAGCTAGGGTAAAGCAGACGGCTGCAGCCTGCAGACCACAGCTGGCAACCTCACCTTGGCTGGTAATCCAAAACTGAGGGCACCCCACGCTGTTATTTTAAATGAAATAAATAATTAAAAAAAAAAACACGTAGGGGTCCCCCAAAATTGGATCACCAGCCAAGGTAAAGCATTCAGCTGGGGCCTGATATTCTCAGACTAGGGAGGTCCATGGTTATTGGAATCTCCCCAGCCTAAAAATAGCAGGCCGCAGCCGCCCCAGAAGTGGCGCATCCATTAGACGTGCCAATCCTGGCGCTTTGCCCCAGCTCATCCCGCGCCCTGGTGCGGTGGCAAACGGGGTAATATATGGGGTTAATACCAGATGTGTAATGTCACCTGGCATCAAGCCCTGGGGTTGGTGAGGTCAGGCGTCTATCAGATACCCGACATCACCAACCCAGTCAGTAATAAAAAAAAATAGACGACAAACACATTTTTATTTGAAAAAACACTCACCAAAACATTCCCTCTTTAACCAATTTATTAGATTGAAAAACAAATCCAGGTCTGCTGTAATCCAAGGGGTTGCCATGACGATCCACACTGTCCCAGTCAATGAAGAGCAGGATGTTCCCCATTGGCTGGGAGAGCAATGCAGTGACCTGAGCTAACATCAATGGGTCAGCCCAGGTCACTGCAGGGGGGTGACAAGTGCTGCTGTCAGCGAGGTACATTACCTGCGCTGATCTCCAGCACACTGACAGCCCCTGTCACTGAGGTCAATGACCGGCGCCTTCACATCAAGTATCGCGAGAGGTCCGTGACGTCACCGCTAGTCAGTCTCGGGTCGGAAGCGAGAGGTGATGTGACAAGCGGCGGCCATGGAGGAAAGTGACAGCGCTGAGGTCGGGATGGCGGGACTTCATCACCGCAGGTAAGCCGAGCGGGCGGGGGGGCGGGGGGGGGGTTTGTGTGTGTGTGTGTGTGTGTGTGTATGTGTACATGCCGCGGGCTTGAGGGGGCGGAGCGAGCTGAGCGGGAAAGTGTGGGCTTCCTGCACGTAACTAAGATAAACATCGGGTTACTAACCAAAGCGCTTTGCTTGGATACCCGATGTTTATCTTGGTTACCAGCTTGTGGCAGGCTGCCAGCGATGGCTCCTGCACACTGTAGCTGTAAAAAGCCCTGCTTTTTGCTGCTAGAACCGTTCTCGAACGTATCTAGAACTATCGAGCTTTTGCAAAAAGCTCGAGTTCTAGTTCGATCTCGAACAGCCCCAAAAATCACTCGAGCTTAGAACTGGAGAACCTCGAACCACGAACCGCGCTCAACTCTACTATCTACCACTGACTTCCTCCTGCGCTCCTGTCCCTGTGTTGCACTACACCTTAGCTAAAACATTATTATTCTTATACTTTACATACTACACATTACAATATTTCCTGTAATAAAGCACGTTATATAAAACACAATAGACTCTATACACTAAAACATCTTAGAGATCCAGCTAGATCAGAGAAGAGTAGGGAACTTTGCTGCAATACTCTTAAAGGTACATTTTCATTTATACGGACACAATATACTGTAAGTAGGAATGGATTAATCTGTCCACATCCTACACAGGTCTGCAGAATATTTTCTCATTGGTTGTTAATTGTTGAAATGAGCTGGATAAAGAGCAGGGGTCACATAGACTTGGCTCACCACCAAGTAATTTATTGTGACTCTCAGCTAGTGATGGATTATTGTGAGCGCAACCTGGGCAAAGGATCAGAGCTCAGGGCTCTGGGGGAGACCATAGCCAGAGAGAAAGGACTTAGAATTATAAGGGAAAGAGGACATGGAATTTTAAAGAATTGGGGAAGGGATTGTAGAGAAGACATGGAATTACAATGAATTTGGCATTTGGGTGGGAAAGATGTCATAGAATTGTCATGATTTGGGGATGTGAGTAGGAGAAAGGACTCCATAAACTTATGGTGTGGGTGGAATAGTGGACAATTGTGATAAATTGAAGGTTGGACGTGAGAGAGGACATGTAATTGCAATAAAATAGAGGTTGGAGGTGGGAAAGAGGACATGTAGTTGCAATCAATTAGGAGTGTGGGAAGGAGAGAGGTCATTTAATTGTAATGAATTGGGGAGATAGGACTCTGGAAAAGGACTTGTACTGAATTGGGGTAAAGGCACTATGGACATTTAATTTACATTTTTATTGAGTACGGGAAAAGTGGATAATTAAAATTAATATTGGCACAGTTCTGGCTTAGCAAGTTACATGTTAAATGGTGTTGCACATTGGCTAATTTAATGGTGTGGTACATACCAGTATTCAGTGGTAGAGTATGGGGGACAGCATACATTTTAGTTTGAGACACCTAATGTAGTACAACTAACAAGCTGGGGTCAGAAAAAGAGAAGTAAACAAAGAGTCTAAGGGTTAATCCAAAAGATTAGTTAACAATATTTGGGTCGTAACTAGAAATGGGCGAGCACTAAAATGCTCAGGTGCTCGTTACTCGAGCTGAGCAAGTCAGACGCTCTGAAAGGGCTTAACTTGAGTAAAAAGTATTATGGAAGTCAATAATTGGGCAGTTTGCATCTCCACCCACATATAGTCAGCCATATACAGAGCAATTTTGGGGGGAGGGAGGACAGGTTTTTTTCTTGACACACTACATCCAAAAACATTCTTTTTATCCCCCGGGAGAACCATGTGTGACGCCCTGGGCAACCCAGGGGTCACAGGTCATCACACCACCACACCCTACACCCCAGTTAGGAACACCAAGGCTCCAAAATCCTTGTTGCCTTCCTCCAGGGGCTGGTGTTCACCCCAGGGGGTGAGCCAGGCGGTTGGCTCCGCCCACCGAGGAGTTTACAGCCCTGGAGGCGGGAAGAACCAGGCAGTTTAGCTCAGGCAGAGCTTGAGTGAGGAACAGAGTTCAGTTAGGGAAGTGAAGGAGTAAACAGTAGAGTCGAGTTTAGGAGAGTGAAGTGAAGTGGAAGGAAGTAGTAGTAAAGCTAAAGAGAAAAGCTGAAGTGACAGTAGTAAAGCCTGAAGTTGGTCCGGGTGTGTGCCCCGGACAGTGCCAGCAAGGTCAGCAGACGGCGGTGATAGTCCGCAGGGGTGACTGCTCGGAGGTTGCTGGAAGGACCGCGGACAGGTAGTGGCCCGGCGGTCTGGAGCAGTATACGAAGAACAGTCAGCACCAGGGCAGGGGTCTTTCGGATCCCGGAAAGGCTAGGAGTCGCCATAATTTGCCAAATCCGTCAGTGAAGGGGACGTCTGTCTCCAAACAACCAAGTCCCGATTGAAGGCAACAGTCCAACCGTAACAGAGAGACACCGCCACCGCCAGGGCACCAGTTTCTCAGGGCCAGCGCCTGCGGGCAAAGTAGGGCTCCTCCGGCCCATATCCAAGCCGGGGAGCGGGTTACCGGTGGGAACCCATCGCAACCATCATCAACTTAGGTGCAGGACAGAGGGACCGTCACCTACTGGGGAAAGCAAGTGCAGCCGTCCGTGGGAACCGTCTTTCCAGCCGTGTGTTTTACCGAAAACTGTGTCGACGTCTCAGGCTGAGTGAGTACCACAGTGCCGCAAGGCACAGCGCTGCCCCCGCGTCCCTGCGCCCACCAAGCCCTGCATCCCCCACCTCATCACTGGGCCCTGGGATCACCAAACCCTACCCACGGAGGGGCAACTCAACAACTGGCTGCTCCATACCATCCTTCCCGGGATCCCCATACAGAGCAGCGGTGGTGTCAACAAATCACCACAACAGTGGGTGGCGTCACGGACAATAACCAATCCCCACACCCAAAAACCCCCTTTCACTCATGGGCGAGGAGCGTCACTAGAGTCCCCGGGATCCGGCCCATCGCTCGAGCCACCGAGCAGCAGCGGGCCGCAGCAGCAGTGGCAGCCGGACCCGAGCAGTGGGAGAGCGCGGCGTCCGCTCCTCCGCCTGCGACACATGCAAACACTGCAAATAGCTCGCATTGGGGTGCTGGCTCCCATCATTCAGTGAAGTGTGCTGGCTCTTTGTGTTCTTGTTTCACGGACAACATATCCAAGCACCCGTGAAAATTGTGCCGAGCACAGGTGTGAGATGGTGAAACAGCCCCCATTGTTCAGGACAGAAACACAGTACGTACCTGGTTAAAGATGCAGATGGCAAGCCCCTGTACCAGCTCACCAGCATGGTTTAGATGTCCATATTTGTGTTGCATAAGTGTGAACATTGTACTTATTGTATGTAAGTTTACAACCTGCTTGATGTTTGTAATAACATGATTATGCTTTTCAAGGGACTAAAATGTCATTATTCAGCCACAAGAAGCTGCTGTTTCCCAGCACAGCTGAAAGACTACAATGCATAGCTTTAGATGGGGGCAGAGCTACAAGGTGATATAAAAATATAAAATGTACATCACAGGAAAAAAAGTGGCGGCCATCTTGGGAGCAGTTGTCAGTTGGCAATTACTGAACAAAGAGAGAGAGGCCCTGCAGGACAGAGAGTCAAGAATATCTGTGCGTAGAAGTTAATCATCTTTACCAGAGCTGTGACAGAGTGGAGCTGATCCTCTCTGTACTCCATCCTTGCCAGCTGGGATAAAATTGATGATAGGGATGCCACCGAGAAATCAAGCCACAGTAACCAGTGCTCATCTGTTGGAAAGACTTCTCATCTGACGGTGAACTTCAGTAGTATTTTCCAGAACTGACCCGGGTTGTAAGATAACTAAAGGCTCCGTTACACGCAACGACGTATCTAACGATATATCGCCGGGGTCACTGATTCAGTGACGCACATTCGGCATCGTTATCAACGTCGTTGTGTGTGACAGCAAGGAGCGACCATTAACGATGGAAAATACTCACCAAATCATCTATCATTGACACGTCATTCCTTTTCAAAAAATCGTTGATTGTTGAGCACGCAGGTTGTTCGTTGTTCCCGAGGCAGCACACATCGCTACGTGTGACACCTTGGGAATGATGAACTACAGCTTACCTGCGGCCGCCGGCAATGCGGAAGGAAGGAGGTAGGTGGCCGGGATGTTACGTACCGCTCATCTCCGCCCCTCCGCTTCTATCGGGCGCCTCCGCTTAGTGACGCCACTGTGATGCTGCACAAATCGCCCCCTTAGAAAGGAGGCGGTTCGCCGGCCACAGCGACGTCGCTAGGCAGGTAAGTAAGTGTGACGATTTGCCCGTGATGCACAAACGATGGGGGTGGGTACGCTCGCAAGCGATATAGCTAGCGATATCACTGCGAGAAATGGGGCCTTTAGGCCCACTGAGCCATCGCAGTGGGTAACCATGAATGCACCTCATAGCAGTTTAGCACCAAAATGCTTGAAACTGAGGCAGGGCCTGTAGTTAGTTTAGGTAGGCACAGTTAGTGTCAGGCTGCAGTTACTGCCATGATCACTATTTGGGACCACTATTTCCACTGCTATATCACGTCTCTCTTCACCATTGAGGATTCTGGGTTGACCACAAAGTTCTTTCACCTAGTTGTTGCCAAAGTCTGTCACAGACTTTAATCCATATTTGAGCACATCCAGGAGGGAACTGGTAGAGAACAATAAAAGTATGTGCTATTTGTTCAAGTTGTTACACTCCGTTCCTGGCTAAGCAGTCAGTGTATAAAATTTATTCTGGCATTCCAGGAGAATCTGAGGAAGGACTCTCCATCAAAGTTCACTGTAGATATATTGGGGCAGGGGGATAATTAGTTGCTGATTAAAGTGAATTTATTGTAAGTTTGTAAACTGTTGTGCTGTACAGCAGGTGGCTCATATAACACACCCTTTAATTTGTTTCAGGTTAAAGGTTAATAATAGATAGTTGGCGGTTAGATTATCCAAGCACACCTGTAGGTAACCCATTGTGAATGTACTGTAGTTGACACATATTGTAGGGTGCCACAGCACAAGGGTCTCAGCCTCATTGCTGAGTGTCGATGGATTTTCCCTGAGTGTTTTCCCCTATTCTGGTTACTTTCATACACAAATTGAAGTAATGTACTTTCGCTGGTTGATCTAATATTGGAGCTGTTTATTTCTTTTTCATGACTTTGCTGTATCCGAAAAAGCCCACCCTGTTACATGGCTTACACAGTCAGTATCCGAGAACCCCTATGCTCGATTGAATATTGAGCAGTGGCGAGCACACTTGTCATCACTGGTCATAACTAGCAATCCAATACATAAATGTTCCCGATAGTATCCAAAGATACAATAACTGGCATAAAATAAAATACAAATGTAATAAGCTCCATTTTCACTAATGGCTACTCTTTAAAAACTACATTAAGGCAGCTGTGCTATTTCTGTAGTGCTGCAGTTCCAATACAAGTGAATGAAGGCTATGATACAGTATCACTGTAGTGCACCAATTCGAGAATGTGTAACTAGTAAACTTTAGTAAGGCAAGTGGCTGATTTGCAGCTGAACACATTGTGAGAGATCAGTACATGACGACAAGCACATTTTTAAAAGTGCATTCATGAAGACTCAAAGATACACTCTAAGCCGTGTATAGTATATATAGATATCCTGTATGTGATAAGGGATAGGCAGTTACTAAGTAAATCAGAGGCTTTTTAGCTTCCCAACAAATGATGAGCTGTATGTGCTTGGTTTGTAGAGTAGCCTGTGTCTTTCCTATGGCAGATACATTTATTGAGTAGCATTACAATGTCAGTTATAAAAGGCGGCTATATTTAGCCTTATATCTTTACATGGTTATACAAGGTCAAGTCGATGGGACGACTGACGTTTTCACCCAGGAGTGTGCCGAGAGACACAAATTCTGTTCTCTGCAATCTGGGACCTTTCACAGTTTTCTTGGCTTAGCTAACAAAAGATCTTTGAGCCAAACTTAAAACATATCCACACAAGTGTCTACTGCAGGAAAGCCTGGATGTTTTTCAGAAGCTGAGGTCAGCGGTTGCCTGAGGGGAGAGATCCAGTCCAAACTTAAGCATCTTTCCAGATAGAAGAAAAAGAATAAAAGCGTTAAAACTGCTTTATTGCCATTTGGTTTCTTATAGTGTGCCATTAAAACTACTATGTACAATTATATACTAACGGTCCACTCTGGAAAATGAACACTTACATGCATCACTCCTCTACTCAGTGCCGCCATATAAATGCAGATGAGGTATTTCCAACAAACAGCCAAAACGCATTTCAATAATCCAAACAATAAAACAAGCAGACAGTAAAACTTTAAAATCAATATTTTAAAAATCCCTTTGGTAATCCTCCGTTATTCCTTTTTTCCTTTTTATGGCTCTTTAGGGGAAGAATGAGCGAGGCAGCAAAGATCATAGCATGTCTGTCTGTTCCATAGAACCTGACCTTGACTGTAATGTCAAACTGCAAAGTTCCGAAAAATAACACTTAATAGATGTGAGGTTTCATGTTTTTATAAAGAATAACGGCCAAGACATCTATGTATTTTCTACAATAGCTACAATCAAATAACTATGAAAAAATGGCTTTGCACAATGTTTTATAGAATAGGACAGACCTGGATTTCACATGAACATGTGTTCCTCAATGTGCATTAATTATTTATAGGGTGGCAGGACTAATTATGTACTGTATGTAGTCACAATGACATTTGGCAAACATAGATCATCATGAACATACAGTAGCCTGTGAGACCCCCCATTGTTCCTGACAACAAAGGGTTCCAAACTACTGTTATTTAACATGTAGCATCCCCATCCATAGAGGTGATTGTGAACAAAAGAAAGAGTTCAGTTCTCTCATTTATTGTTTATCTAATTTACCAAATGAACATATTCAGCTATTTCCAAATCTCCAATACTCGTATATAATAATAATATAATATTTATTCATTTATATAGCGCTATTAATTCCACAGCGCTTTACATACATTGGCAACACTGTCCCCGTTGGGGCTCACAATCTAGATTCCCAATCAGTATGTTTTTGGAGTGTGGGAGGAAACCACACAAACACGGGGAGAACATACAAACTCCTTGCAGATGTTGTCCTGAGTGGAACTAGAACCCAGGACCCCAGTGCTGCAGGGCTAACCACTGAGCCACCGTGCCGCCCCAACAGATAGGCAAAGCCAATGCTCATCCAAGCTAAGATCCATTTAAAGGGGTCTCTTATTCTCTGGAGATATACAGATTCAAAATGACAGACTGACGCCTAAAGTATTAGCATTATTAGCAAAAAAAATTTATGTTTCTATAAATTATTAGAGTTGAGTGAATATTTTTAAATTCATATTCACCCAGCTTTGTTGACTTTTCCCCCAAAACATAAATTAACAGTGAATAGCAATTACTCCAATTACTCTAAAAAGTCATGTGTAATCAGGGCTGTATTCATTCATTCCAAGCTCTTTAACTCAAACACAGCGCCAGTAATATCAAAAAGTGACCCCAACATATGTATTTGTCACACAAAATGACACCAACAAACATTTGCACTGTGTTTTTCTCACAATGGACTCATAGTGCATTTGTAGAATAAATTAGTCAGTATGGTATAATGTCCGATGTAGAGGTGGGGTGTGTTAATGTAACGCCTCACTGGATCCACAGACTCAGACAGGCTGTAATGGACAGGCTATAGGGAAGCCACTCACCAAGCAGGAACCCCAGAACCCAGAAACCCTTTAACCCTTATACAGGGATTTGGAATTACACGGGGCCCTGGAGATCACTACCTTGGGAAGGCTGCAGTCCGAGAGAGGAGTAGTCAGGCAGGGTCAAACCAGGAATTGCAGAACAGGGACAGAATCAGCAGACAAGGACGTAATCAGAAAACAAGCAGTGGTCAAATCCGGATCGGGCAGCGAGGTACATAAACAGCAGGCAGGAGAGGTAGTCAGGAAACAAGGAGAGATCAGCACACAGTAATCACTATCCAAATAACACAGGAACCAGGAATAGAACTATCTCTGGCAGTGGACAGATGACAGGAGGGGGAATAAGAAGGGTGTGGTGTCTTCCCATTGGCTGCAGGTGAATGACGGCAACGTCAGTTGGAAGACACATGCCACCTACAGTCAGCCAATGGTACTGCAGGTTCCAGGGAAACCCAGCCTAGTGGATCAGCGGAGCCTGCGCTCAGCAGAGCCACAGGCATCGACTCCACTCCCATCACCAGCACTATCCATGGCGGGAAGACGGCATCGCCTTGTGATCGGAGCAGAAGTCGCAGGAGCGGACTCCGGTGGGGACATGACAGTTATTTGTCTGCAAAAGCCAAAGTGAACAGGTAAGTTTTGAGCTCCGCTTTAAATGCTTTCAGGGATGATATCTCTCTAATTGATGCAAGTAAGGAGTTCTAGTGAGTGGAGGCTGACCAACAAAATGTTCTGCCTTCAAATATTGTAAGCTGGGTATGGGCAGGTTATTCCTGCCTACTGATGTGAGCAGTCAGCAACGAGTGGCGGAGGGCATCAGTAGATCCTTGAATTCGTTGGGGCTAAATGGTTCATGGCTTGAAAGGTCATAAGGTGTATTTTAAAAGCTAAAGGGGTTGTCTGGTCTAGAATGAAAAGTATGCAGTCACACTGTGTTGCTTCAAACTTGTAAATCATCCCAACAGTTGTACTGTGATCTGCAATTATTGATTGGGGTCTGTGTAGGGATATGCATACTGCAGGCCAGAACCATTCTAATAGATGTGGCCTCACTCAATACAGTTCTACACTCTTCATAAAATGGCTGCTGCATTACCTTCCACTGCTTTAATGGACATCTCCCATCATAAGGAGACTTGTGACAGGTTTGAGCCCAGAGTCTCACTTAGCTTTGTTTGACCCTTGAGATTAAAAGGGTGGGTCACCCATTTTTTTTATTTTCTCTATGAGTGTAAAGCCCGTTTTACACGCTACAATAAATCTTACGATGTGTCGGGGTCACATCGTAAGTGATGCACATCCGGCATCGTAAGTATGATTGTAGCGTGTAAAACCTCTGTGCAATTGCGATTGAACGAAAATCCATTCATCGCATGCACATCGTTCATTCCTCAAAAAATGAATGTGAGGTTGTGCAATGTTCCCGAGGCAGCACACATCGCAGTGTGTGACACCCCGGGAACATTGAACGACAGCTTACCTCCATCCGCGGCTCCCGCCGACAATGCGGAAGGAAGGAGGTGGGCGGGATGTTTACGTCCCGCTCATTTCCACCCCTCTGCTTCTATTGGCCGGCTGTCGTGTGACGTCGATGTGACGCCGAACGTCCCTCCCACTCCAGGAAGTGGACGTTCGCCACCCACATCGAGGTCGTATGGTAGGTAAGTACGTGTGACGGGGTGAATCGTTTGTGCGGCACGTTCAACAAATTGAACGTGCCGCACATACGATGGGGGCGTTGCAAATCGCATACGATATTGTATGCGAAATTGCAACGTGTAAAGCAGGCTTAACTTACCATTATAAGCGTTTTCTGCATTGGCCTCTATTTGCATTTCTGTCACTGAGTGGCGCTATCCTGCACGCTTGGTGCAGGTCACATGACCCCCTGGTGCTGCAGCTGCTAGTATCCTCTTATGTCCCGTCAAGTTACAGGCTCTCAGACTTGATGGGTACGTCAGAGGATGCTGGCGCCACTCACAATGATTAACTGGGCTGTGGGCGGTGACTACTGCATGTCACAGCCCAGCATCGAGGGGAGCATCCGGAGCAGTGTGGAGCAGTGAAGAGGGCTAAGGGGCACTTTGCACACTGCGACATCGCAGGCCGATGCTGCGATGCCGAGTGCGATAAGCCCCGCCCCCGTCGCAGCAGCGATATGTTGTGATAGCTGACGTAGCAAAAATTATCACAGAGTGGAGCAAGTTGGTGACAGAGCACCTCTCTCCCCCTCCCTCTCTTCTCTCCCCCCCTTTTTCTCCCCCCCTCTCTTCTCTCCCCCCCACCCCTCTTTTCTCCCCATCCCCTCTTCCCCCTCTTCTTTCCCCCCTCTTTTCCCTCCCTCTCTCTTTTCCTTCCCTCTCTCTTTTCCCTCCCTCTCTCCTTTCCCTCCCTCTCTCTCTCTCTCTTTTCCCTCTCTCTCTCTTTTTCTTCCCTCTCTCTTTCCTGGCATGGTCAGTACAGAAATCTCTCGATCGTGGAGGGGTGAGAGGGAGTAATAAACATGGAGTCCCTAATGTGTCTGTGTATTTATTTCTAATAAAGTATTTTTCTCTGTTTGATGTTTTTTTGGGTTTTTTTTTAACCCTTTATTGGAGATTCTTAATGGCCAGGTCAAACTTGGCCTGACATTAAGAATCTCTGGCTTAATACCAGCTGGTAAAACATAGCTTGTATTAACCCCTTATTACCCAGCGTGCCACCTGCCACCAAGGCCACTGGAAGAGTTGGATACAGTGCCAGAAGATGGCACTTCTATGAAAGCACCATTGTCTGGGGCGGCTGTGGACTGCAATTCACAACGGGGGGGCCAGAAAGCTTTGGCCACCCTGCGCTGCGGATTCCAATCCCCAGCTGCCTAGTTGTACCTGGCTAGACACAAAAAAATGAATAAAGCCCACGTAATTTTTTTTTAAAAATTATTTCATGAAATTCATGAAATAACTTAAAAAAAAAGGGCTTCCCTATATTTTTGGTTCCCAGACGGGTACAAATAGGAAGCTGGGGGTTAGGGGCAGCCCGTACCTGCCTGCTGTACTTGGCTAGCATACAAAAAATATGGCGAAGCCCACGTCATTTTTTAAAAAAGTTTCTAGGCAAAAACCTTTATAAAAAAAAAAGGCTTCCCTGGATTTTCCATTGCCAGTGAAGGTAACACCAAGCAGCGAGGGTTAGCAGCCAGTAGCTGCTTGGGTTACCCTTAGCAATAGAAAATGCAGCGGGAGCCCACACTTTTTTTTTACCCCTAACCCTAGGGTTAGGGTTACGTGGTTTTTTTTTTATTTTTTTATTTTTATTGAATTTTTTTTAAAAAAAAAAAAAAATTGACATAGAGCACCAGAGCATTTTACTGCTCACTCATGCCTACTCCTGACCACAGCGCCAGCAGAACAAGTAATCAGATGACTCCAGTGTCGGCCGATTACTTGTTCTGTATCCCCCTGCATCCATCGCAGCATGTGTGGGCTGTGAGGTCACCTAAGTTCAGTCCAGCACAGGAGTCAGCTGATCTGAACTCAGCTGAACTCCAGCCCGCACACGCTGCGATGGATGCAGGGGAATCACAGAACAAGTATGCCTAAGCCACATGGCGAGAAAAACGGTGTGAGTGGAGTGCGATAAAACATTGCATTCTATTCGGACCAATATTAGACTGTATATTAGCGCACATGAGCAATTATTTTCTCAGCCCTAATCGGACCGAGAAAACAATCGTATCATGCTGCAATTGTAATGCAAGACTCTTTCTCTTTTACACATTCAAGTCTATGGGGTGAGAAAAAAAAAAAAAAAAAAATCGCACTGCACTTGTGGTACATCGGTGTACCACAAGTGCAGAGCGAGAATCGCAATAGCAGACTGTGGAGGAGAGAGGGAGAGAAATCCCTTCCACCCCACCTCAGTGCCGGCCCGCCCGCCCCTCCGCAGCACTGGCCCGCCTCTCTTGAGTGCCGGACCGTCCCCTGCAGCTGAGGTCCGCAAGCACAGTTGGACCTCAGTCGCAGGGACACACGCATGACACTCAGCTCTGCTGTACTGCTAGCGTGAGCCGAGTGTCATGCGAGGGGATTGCAGTGATCCCCGTGTGGCCCCAGCCTGATCAGCCGACACTTTAGTCAGCTGATCTGAACTCAGCTGAACTCCTGTACACACAGCCCGCACATGGTTACATGTGATCGGCACCAGGCAGTGACTGCTGTTAACCTGCATCCATTGCAGCATGTGTGGGCTGTGAGATCAGGAGTCAGCTGACTCCAGTGCCGACCGATAAATTCTGTGTCCTGCTGCAGAAGGATCCGGTAAAATAACGGTTGCATGCGTTGCACATTTAATCCACAGGATCCGGTCATACGCGGTTTGCGTTTTTTTGCCTACAGGCAAAAAAACGCTGATCTGAAAGTAGCCTGCAAAATGCATGCCCCACGGATGATACGGACGACACACAGACTAGGCAAGAGGGAAAAAAGCAATCTCATGACCCCTTCATTTTTTTTTTCCCCCAATTATTTTTTTCACATGCTGCACCGGCTAATAATCATAATTTCTGTATATACACACACACACACACACACACACACACACACACACACACACACACACAGGCTATGAACTATATGTGAACAAGCAGAAAATTTACACTTTCTTCCCCTGATTGTGCAGAGCTGGGAGCTTTAGCTGTCTCTACTGTGTTTGCTCTCAGTGCATCCACACTGGGAAGAGGCAGGGAGGATTCTTTGGTCTTTGGGTGGAGAGGAGAGCTCAGGGGTAGCTGAGTGGGTGTTTAGATACAGCCCTAGTGCCACAAAGAATTATGGGAGTTGTAGGAACTGAACCCAGGAAGTCAGAAGAGAGATTAACCCCATCAGAGATGGAGCCAGCAATGAGGATGTGCTGCTAGAGCACGATAAAAGGTAATATTGCTGAAAAAACATAATAGATGTGTGGAGTGGCACATATTAGCAAGATTTATCAGAAAAAAAAAATCAGTTTTGGTAACTGGACAACTTCTTTAAATAAGTTTTCTTTTCTTCTGCTAATCTAATCGTTAATGTCAGTTTTCCTTGCTAGCAGCTTGTCATTATGTCTCCTCATGTGCATCCGGTTGTGACCACCCCCATTGCCTTTAAATAGTGTCATGAACCACCAGATGGTGCTGGTTATGCAGAATCGACACTTGTATACCTGTTACTGAGGAGGAAGGTAACTTGTAGCCTCTGGAGCTTTGCTGCTACTAGAGCCCTGGTGTTGGTCAATCCCTGCTGGTGGAAGTGGTGTAGGCTATGGCCCTGGTGCCTGGCTGCAGCCATGAGTTTGGGGTTGTATCCTTTTGTGCATTTAACTGTTTATCTTCCTTTTCTTATGTTGTATTAGTGCAACGGTGGGATAAGTACCTCTCACCAGCCTTCTCACTATGTGAAGCTGTAGGAGGGGAAAAAAAGGCGCAATAGGGTTTTACCCGGTATGAGGGTGGAAAGACAAGACAAAGATACCCTCACCTGATGAGGTTGTGCCAGTCACAACCCCTTATGATAGCCTGTGAGTGCCTGGTGGTTTAGCAGCAGCCCCGGAGAGGGTTTCAGTGGTATACAGGTATAGGAGAAAAACGGGTTTATGCCGCACTAGAAATCACTGATGCGTGTAGGTTAAAAGATTTCCTTTTATTTTACAGTTCTACGTGTTTCAGAGACATCCGTCTCCTTCAGGAAAAGAAATTTATTTCCCTGAAGAAGGAGACGGATGTCTCTTAAACGCGTAGAACTGTAAAATAAAAGGAAATCTTTTAACCTACACGCATCAGTGGTTTCTATCGTGGCATAAACCTGGTTTTCTCCTATATCTGTATACCAGCCTTCTCACTAGTGAAGGCAAGTTCTGGGCAAGCAAGGGATTAGGTATCCTGCTCAGCAACGGGGTGAAAGAACCCATAAAGGAATGCTAGGGCATTCAGGAAACAGCTTACACTCCATGATGTGGTGTTTAGGAAGACTTAAGGGTACTTTACACACTGCGACATCGCTAGCGATCTCAATAGTGATGTGAAATTCTAGATCGCAAGTGCGATCTTTCGGGATCAGACAGAGGTCATTTTACGCATGTGCGATCTTGAAAGATCGCACTTGCGATCCAGAATTTCACATCGCTAATGAGATCGCTAGCGGTGTCGCAGTGTGCAAAGTACCCTTTAGGGTATATTCTCATCGAATTTCTGGGAAATTTTCAAATTAAGAAGAATCTGGTAATTTTTCTTCGAATCTGTGGGTAATCCTCTGAAAATTCAGCAATAAATTGTGAGGGAGTCATTTTTTTTTGTAGTTTGGACATTAGTGAGAGATAGTAACATGGGGCCATATCTTAAGATGACTTCATATATCCTCTGGGTCCCGGGTCATTGCACACCATATTATTATTTTTTTTTTGTAAACCCTATTTTTAATACATTGAGCTACCCATATGTTTTCATTTTAGCCATAATTGTTTTTTTGTGTGTCTCTCATATAGCTTATTGTGGTGTACAAGAGTCAGCGTAGACATGCATGTTGGATCGACAAACGCTTTTCTATTGAGAAGCCAGAGACATTCAATTTGTAATTAATTACAGAGACACAATTACATTCAGAATGAAGGCCTTTTTTCTATTTGTAGGAGCTGATTAGACTGTTTATTTCTTCATGTAACGGGAACCTGTCACCAGGTTTCTCAATAAAAACTAAAGTCGCTGCCTTTAACTGCTCTTTTACCGCAGTCCTGCAACCTGTCTGTAATCTCACTTTGCAGATTTAAAAAAAAATACCTTATATAAAACCCTACATGACATGGTCCAGTCTGATGGGCATCAATGTTCTTGCTTGCCTCCTCTATCCCCGCAAATACTATCCTCCTGCCTTGATTAATGTGGATGACATGTCCTATGTCATTCACACAATAAATTCACTCCTGCGTAGTTGAAGCACAAATGCATGATGAGTAAAATCCTGTAATGTGCATGTGCCATGAGAAGACAGAAAAAGCTGATGATCTGGAAGTACAGTCAGCGCATGCACATTACAGTACGTTGTCGGTGCCCTCAGCAGGACAGATTGAACTGATCAAGAGAGCGGTTGGCTGCATTTTGTGGATAATGAAAGCTACATCATTCACATCAATCAAGAAAATGGGACAGCGATTGTGGGTATAGCACTCAGAAACGGCTGGAAATGTTATTAAGCGGCAAGTTGCAAAAGTGCTTGTTTTTTATAGGAATATTCTGACAATATCTATATACATAATTGCCTTATTCTGTCTGTCTGTCTTGCTGCAAAATTGTGTCACGTGACAGTGTCACCGTAAGTGTCATAAAAGTGACAACTGTCGGATTGGCCGCTGGGCACGGCCTGGCTCCGCCCCCCCCACGGATTGGCCGCTAGCTTCAGCCTGGCCCCGCCCCCCGCATGGATTAGCCGCTCTGGGCTCGGCCTGGCTCTGACCCCCACGGATTGGCCGCTCGCCCCGTACCTCCGCACGCATCGCCCTTTCCAGCGTATACTGGCTCCCGGTACACATGTGTGGCACCCTGGACAAGCCAGGTCATCACAGCACAACACCTACACACCCCACACGCCCGGTCAGGCACACCAAAGTCAGACAAAAACCCTTGCTGCCTTCCTCCAGGGGCTGATGTCCACACCAGGGGGTGGGCCAGGCGGTTGGCCCCGCCCACCGAGGAGTTCACAGTCCTGGAGGCGGGAAAAGTAGGGCAGATTAGTGTTGGAAGTGGAAGTGGAAGGAGGAAAGTGGCAGTTAAGCAGCCTGAAGTTGGTCCGGGTGTGTGGCCCGGACAGATCAGCAAGGTTGGCAGACGGTGGTGACCGTCTGCAGGAGTGGCCTATTGGAGCTAACCGTAAGGACCGTGGACGGGCGGTGGCCCGGCGGTACCGGACCGGTACGCAAAGAGAAGCCAGCACCATCTGGCCGGGGCTTACGGACCCCGGCAAGGCTAGGAGTCGCCGTGAATTTACCAAATACGTTAGCGAAGGGAACCTCCTGGGTTTCCCAGCAGCCAAGTCCCGTCAGAAGGCAACAGTCCAACCGAGAGAGGGAAACACAGTCACCGCCAAGGCTAAAGTTCCCAGGGCCAGAGCCTGCGGGGAAAAGGGGCTCCTTCAGCACCTATCCAAGCTGGGGAGCGGGTTACCGGTGGGAACCCATTAGAACCGTACACGTTACACAGGTGCAGGGAAAGGCAGTCACCATCAACCTGCCGGGAGGAGAAACACCGCAGCCGTCTGTGGGACCCGTCCATCCAGCCGTGTGTTTTACCGAGAACTGTGTCCTCATCATTGGTTGAGTGAGTACCACCGTGCCATGCGGCACAGCGCTGCCCCCGCGACCCTGCACCTCACCAGGCCCCGTAGCCCGCCTCTCATCCATCCCTACCCCATCACCGGGCCCCGGGACAACCAACCCCCTACCCACGGAGGGGAGAACTAACATCCAGGCTGCTCCCAGTCATCGCTCCCGGGATTCCCGTCCAGAGCAGCGGTGGTGTCACCAATATCACCACAACCGTGGGTGGCGTCACGGACAATAACCAAATCCCCACCATCCAATCCCCAACCCCTTTTCACTCACGGGCGAGGAGCGCCGTTCGAGTCCCCGGGATCCAGCCCACTGCTCGAGCCACCACCGAGCAGCAGCAGTCGCAGCAGCAGCGGCCGGACCCGAGCAGTAGGAGAGCGCAGCGTCCCCTCCTCCGCCCGCGACAACTTGGCGTCACGAACAGGATCTTACCGCTCTGCCATCTGGTAGAGGTGCGCCTTGTTACCGCTAGAGGTATCCGACCGAAAAATTGGAGAAGCCGCCATCTTGGGCGCGAAAAATTCCCACTTGAGCGTCTCCTCGAGTAGTGGAGGCGCGAAGGCCGAAGCCCCGCCCCTGTAGAGGAGGAGCCGGAAAGAGACTAAGGGGGACTGATGGCGTCTGGCCGCATGTAGCCCACGGCTATAAAAGCAGGGACGCCAGGACCCTGCGGCCATCTTGTTGCTGGTTCCTGGAAGAGGCCGCCAGAGCCATGTTTATGCCGTCCCGCAGCATCATAGCCCCTGCGCCTGGAACCACGGCGTGGGTGGAGATCCGGACCGCGCAGCTCCAACAACGGCTGCAGGTCAAGATGCAGCTCCTCCTGGAGGAGTGGGAGGCCGACATGGCGGAGGTTGTAGCGACTGTGCGGAGACGCGAGGAAGAGGGAGCTTCGGAAGGGAGGGTGAGTGACCCAGGCCCCTGTGCCCCTAGTGGGTCGGTCATCGCGGCCTAGGGACCCGGTCCATGCCCGCTCGCCCTGCTACCTCCCCCGCTACCCGTACCGGCCGCTGTGGCAACGCCACTAGACCCGGTACCCTCGCAACCGGTAGCGGTACCCCGCATGTCCGCCCAGGCGGATCGGCCTGTAGCCGGAGCCCGTGACCGACCAGAGTTGCTACCCTGGAAGGTGCAGAAGCCTGAGCCGGAGGCATCCCCAGAAACTTCCTCCGAGTTGGAGCCGACAGTCCGCTCCGTTCAGGAGGCCCGGCGGAAGAGGACCCCTGTGCCCATCCCCCACACCTCGGCTGAGGTTGCGCCGGGTTGCCGCTGCAAGGCAGCACCCCAGGCCAAGTCACCGCGGGACCTTCCACCCAGATCACCAGTGGTGGGCAGTGTCCAGAAGGTCTCGCGGGGCCCAACCCATGCGCCGGAGCTCGCAGCAGCTCTGTATATTGACAGGGAACCAACACCGCTGGGCCCAGAGATTGCTGAGAGAGAGAGGAAGAAGGCGGAGTTGGTGGCCCGTACGATCCGGGAGAAAGAGAGCCTCCGTCAAGCGACCTTCCGAATCCGGGGCCCGCTGTATGAAGGGCAGGTGAGGCGGTTTGATGTCCGCCGGGGCTATGGTTTCATCTACGAGCCGGGCCTGGAGGCCGAAGTCTTCGTAGCCCGGTGGGACGTCAACGCCCACCTGCCGGGAGGAGCACCCTGGCCGTAACTTGATGCCGGGAGACCTAGTTCAGTATACCCGGCACTGCGGGGAGAGGGGGTGGTTCGCGTTAGACGCCAAGCTGAGGGGCAGCCAAGAGGCCCGAGTGTCCACCACGCCCCCTCCCCTAGCCGACACCGAAGAATCGGAGTGATGGCAGCGGAGTCCCGTTGCAAGTGTCCCCCGTTGGGACCACCAGTGTTGAAAGTACAGTTTAAAAGTTGAAAATGAATGATAAGTGAATGATTAACCGAAGATTCACCTGATTAAAACCTTGATTTGAACCGGTCGTTACCGGCAACTGGTCCCCATTGGGTCTGTTTGCAAATTATGCGTAGAAACTGCTACGGACAAGCCCGAGAACTGGCAGGGCAACCACGAACTTATGGTCTGTAAATAAAAAAAATGTTTTGTGGCTATACCGTAACCGCCTCCGGAGAGGCTGATTTGGAGGATGGGCCTGGAGGGAAGATTTGGCCCAGGCCCGCCACTACCGCAACCGGTGGCAATCCTCTGGGGGTTTCAGGGGCTCCCCATGGACATGGGTCCCCTGAAAAGAACAGAACCCGCTCGGGTAGCTTGTGCTGGACTGGGTTCAAGGGGTGCTGCCTGTTTGCTTTGGGGCAGCATCATAGTATCATAGTTTTGAGGTTGAAGGGAGACTCTAAGTCCATCTAGTTCAACCCGTAGCCTAACATGTTGATCCAGAGGAAGGCAAAAAAAAACCCAATGTGGCAAACAAGTTCCAATGGGGAAAAAATTTCCTTCCTGACTCCACATCCGGCAATCAGACTAGTTCCCTGGATCAATACCCTGTCATAAAATCTAATATACATAACTGGTAATATTAAATTTTTCAAGAAAGGCATCCAGGCTCTGCTTAAATGTTAGTAGTGAATCACTCATTACAACATCATGCGGCAGAGAGTTCCATAGTCTCACTGCTCGTACAGTAAAGAATCCTCGTCTGTGATTATGATTAAACCTTCTTTCCTCAAGACGTAGCAGATGCCCCCGTGTTCCAGTCGCAGGCCTAGGTGTAAAAAGATCTTTGGAAAGGTCTCTGTACTGTCCCCTTATATATTTATACATTGTGATTAGATCCCCCCTAAGCCTTCGTTTTTCCAGACTAAATAACCCCAAGTTTAATAACCTATCTTGGTATTGCAGCCCACCCATTCCTCTAATAATCTTGGTCGCTCTTCTCTGCACCCTCTCCAGTTCAGCTATGTCCTTCTTATATATCGGTGACCAGAATTGTACACAGTATTCTAAGTGCGGTCGCACTAGTGACTTGTACAGAGGTAGAACTATATTTTTTTCATGAACACTTATACCTCTTTTAATACAACCCATTATTTTATTAGCCCTGGCAGCACCTGCCTGACACTGTCCACTAAAGTGAAGTTTACCATCCACCCATACACCCCAGTCTTTTTCTGTGTCTGTTTTACCCAGTGTTCTACAATTAAGTACATAATCATAAATGTTATTTCCTCTACCCAAGTGCATGACCTTACATTTATCTACATTAAACTTCAATTGCCACTTCTCAGCCCAATCCTCCAATTTACATAAATCTCCCTGTAATATAAAATTATCCTCCTCTGTATTGATTACCCTGCCGAGTTTAGTATCATCTACAAATATTGAAATTCTACTCCGCATGCCCCCAACAAGGTCATTTATAAATATGTTGAAAAGAAGCGGGCCCAATACTGACCCCTGTGGTACCCCACTATGAACTGAGACCCAGTCCGAGTACGTACCATTAATAACCACCCTTTGTTTCCTATCACTGAGCCAGTTTTTAACCCAGTTACACATATTTTCCCCTATCCCCATTATTCTCATTTAATGTACCAACCTTTTGTGTGTCACCGAATCAAAAGCTTTTGAAAAGTCCATATACACAACATCCACTGCATTTCCCTGGTCCAGACTTGAACTTACCTCTTCATAGAAGCCGATCAAATTAGTTTGACAGGATCGATCCCTCATAAACCCATGTTGATACTCTGTCATAAGGTTATTTTTCTTGAGATACTCCAGTATAGCATCTCTCAAGAAACCCTCAAGGATTTTACCAACCGTAGAGGTTAAACTTACTGGCCTATAATTTCCCGGCTCAGTTTTTGTCCCCTCTTTGAATATTGGCACCACATTTGCTATGTGCCAGTCCTGCGGTACCGACCCTGTTATTAAGGAATCTGAGAAGATTAAAAATAATGGTCTATCTATCACAGAACTCAATTCCTGTATTCATCAGGGCCAGGTTACTTGGGTGGGAAAGAGCGGAAGCCGTAACTGTTTTAGCAACGTTTAAGTAAGAGTACCTCCCGATGTGGGAAGATGTTATTATACTTGTAATATGTTTTACCGTTTATCTTTCCAGTTTGTGAAAATAAAACCGGTGATGGACGGGCAGCCCGCGGACGGTCTGCATTTTACTAAGGGGGAATGTGGCGCCCTGGACAAGCCAGGTTGTCACAGCCCAACACCTACACACCCCACACTCCTGGTCAGGCACACCAAAGTCAGACAAAAACCCTTGTTGCCTTCCTCCAGGGGCTGATGTCCACACCAGGGGGTGGGCCAGGCGGTTGGCCCCGCCCACCGAGGAGTTCACAGTCCTGGAGGCGGGAAAAGTAGGGCAAATTAGTGTTGAAAGTGGAAGTGGAAGGAGGAAAGTGGCAGTTAAGCAGCCTGAAGTTGGTCCGGGTGTGTGGCCCGGACAGATCAGCAAGGTTGGCAGACGGTGGTGACCGTCTGCAGGAGTGGCCTATTGGAGCTAACCGTAAGGACCGTGGACGGGCGGTGGCCCGGCGGTACCGGACTGGTACGCAAAGAGAAGCCAGCACCATCCGGCAGGGGCTTATGGACCCCGGAAAGGCTAGGAGTCGCCGTGAATTTGCCAAATCCGTTAGCGAAGGGAACCTCCTGGGTTTCACAGCAGCCAAGTCCCGTCAGAAGGCAACAGTCCAACCGAGAGAGGGAAACACAGTCACCGCCAAGGCTAAAGTTCCCAGGGCCAGAGCCTGCGGGCAAAAGGGGCTCCTTCAGCACCCATCCAAGCTGGGGAGCGGGTTACCGGTGGGAACCCATTGGAACCGTACACGTTACACAGGTGCAGGGAAAGGCAGTCACCATCAACCTGCCGGGAGGAGAAACACCGCAGCCGTCTGTGGGACCCGTCCATCCAGCCGTGTGTTTTACCGAGAACTGTGTCCTCATCATTGGCTGAGTCAGTACCACCGTGCCGAGCGGCACAGCGCTGCCCCCGCGACCCTGCACCTCGCCAGGCCCCGTAGCCCACCTGTCATCCATCCCTACCCCATCAGCGGGCCCTGGGACAACCAACTCCCTACCCACGGAGGGGAGAACTAACATCCAGGCTGCTCCCAGTCATCGCTCCCGGGATTCCCGTCCAGAGCAGCGGTGGTGTCACCAATATCACCACAACCGTGGGCGGCGTCACGGACAATAACCAAATCCCCACCATCCAATCCCCACCCTTTTCACTCACGGGCGAGGAGCACCGCTCGAGTCCCCGGGATCCGGCCCACCGCTCGAGCCACCACCGAGCAGCAGCAGCCACAGCAGCAGCGGCCGGACCCGAGCAGTGGGAGAGCGCAGCGTCCCCTCCTCCGCCCGCAACACATGTGCAGGGAGCCAGCATACGCTGACGCCTCGCCCGCTCAGCCCCGCTCCAGCGTACACCAGCTCCCGGTACACATGTGCAGGGAGCCGGCATACGCTGCGGTCAATAATGAAGTGTCATGCAGTGGTGAAAGAGTTAAAGACACTGCAAGAAACTTCATTATAGGCAGCGGGCACCCCCAGAAGAGAGAAGACAGAAGAAAGAAGACCCCGCAGTGATACTCACCAGACGCCGACCGGGAGCAGGTGAGCGCATCAAGGTCCTGCAGTGGCGGAACACACACACACGCACACACACACACACACACACACACACACAAGAACAGAAACACACACATCAGATCACACTCACTCACTCTCACACACACCTCACACACACATCAGATCGCATCCACACACAACAACATCCAGTGATATCGCTTACTTCTCGGCGGCGATACTGTGCGTGCAGTTACCTTCCAGGACCTGCTGGAGGATCACATGGCCGGAAGCATGTGGTATCTCCGGATGTTGTGAGTGCGTATGTGCGATATCGTCAGTGTGTGTGCGTGTATGCGATCGGGTGTGTGCGTGTATGCGATCGGGTGTGTGCGTGTATGCGATCGGGTGTGTGCGTGTGTTCTGATGTGTGAGTATATGCGATCAGATCTGTGAGTGTCGGCAGAGGAGCACGGCGTGCAGCACAGCTGCTGGGACCGCCCACCGCCCACCACCATTCTGCTGCTCCTGTCACCTGCATGCAGCACAGCTGGATGCGACGCTGGAGGTCCGTGGATTACGCCAGACAAGGAGGGCTTTTGGGGGCTTATTAAATTGGTGATGAGGGAATGTGTTTGTGTTTTTTATTTCTAATAAAGGATTTTTCAGTTGTGTGTGTTTATTTACTGTAATTTACAGATTAATCATGGAACGTTTCTCGGGGAGATGCCTGACATGATTAATCTAGGACTTATTGGCAGCTATGGGCTGCCAATAACTCCTTATTACCCCGATTTGCCAACGCACCAGGGCAAATCGGGAAGAGCCGGGTACAGTCCCAGAACTGTCGCATCTAATGTATGCGGCAATTCTGGGCGGCTGCTGACTGATATTGTTAGGCTGGGGGGCTCCCCATAACGTGGAGCTCCCCATCCTGAGAATACCAGCCTTCAGCCGTATGGCTTTATCTGGCTGGTATTAAAATAGGGGGGGACCGCACGCCGTTTTTTTTAATTATTTAATTATTTATTTCACTGCACAGTATAGACCCGCCCACCGGCTGCTGTTATTGGGTGCAGTGAGACACCTGTCACGCAGCGTGGGGGCGTGTCTCACTGCAACCAATCATAGGCGCCTGTGGGCGGGGAAAGTAGGGAATACGAAATTATTTAATGAGCGGCCAGCTTTTTCAAAATAGTAAAAGCCGCCGCAGCAGTGAGAAAGCCGTGCAGCGCCGCGCCGGGGATCGGTGAGTATGAGAGAGGAGGGGAAAATGACCGACAGACTGTGAGAGAGGGACAGAGATAGTGACGGACCGACAGAGAGAGAATAGAGACCGAGAGGGAGAGACCGACTGACAGAGAATAGTGATTGACAGATATTGTGACACATCACTCGTTTCCAGTGTTTTAAGTCCCCTTTACACACTGAGACTTTGCTGCACAGCGGGAAACAAAGGACCAAAGAATGGTCCTGAACGATTTGTAGCGATCAGCAACTTCACAGCAGGGGCCAGGTCGCTGATGTGTTTCACACACTGCAATGTCGCTGGGGATGTCGCTATTACGTCACAAAACCGGTGACGTTACAGCGATGTCATTTGCGATGTTGCAGTGTGTAAAGCCACCTTTACAGTAATATTTATTACTTTATTTGCTGATATTTTCCCTACAGAGCTCATAGATAATGAAGAGCATGCTGCGCTCCATAGTGCTGTGGCTTCTTCATATTGCTGATGGGCAGGGATACAAAATCAGATTTTTTTCCACCAATTTCTGAGACCCATAACTTTGCTATTTTTGGAAAGGGGGAATGGAAGGAAGCTGTAGTTTTTACTGGTGATAATTCTGGACACATACCACTTGGGAAGGTGCAATGACATTTTTAGGGGGCAGATCCCACCATTGAAACCACTATAAAAAATACTGGACTGACCATATGCATCTACTCGCTGTGCACAGGTTCAGGATTTTCAGCATCTTTTAACCAGTTCAAGTTTTTAAAACCACCAAGTGATTAAAAGCAGTGACTGCTCCATACTTCTGGTGTTTGCCACTCGAAAGACGCTCTGTACTTTACTATGCAGGTAAATAGGAAGGCTCGGAAGATGCCCGGACGGCTTTTTTGTTGTGTTTTACCATTGCTTTTTCTTAGAAGCGCAGTAAAAAATGTGACAAAAACAACGAGAAAACACTGAAAAAAAAAAAAGATGGTCAAAAATCTGAAAAAGTGCCCTGAAAGTGGTTTTCGGTTTTGGAAACCCATTCCCTGGATTGTTTGTTTAAAAACAAACTGCTTTATTGTCCCTCCCAGGTCTGCTATTGTCTGTAACGCTGATGTCACGTCACAATGACGGCACCAATTATAGACAGCAGACACAACATCAGTTTATAATTTTTATAACAAAAAGGAAGCATCAGACATCAAGAGGATGTTAGTTAGTTAGTTAGTATCATGTTAGGGGCACTTACATGAATACATCACTAGAACCACCATGAGTACATTAATGCATCCCTGGAATAAAGTTTGTAAGGATTTAATGAGGATTTGGTGAGATTATGCTCAGTTTCTGCTCAAAAAATCAATATGAACATACGCTAATTTACACTGTTTTTGGATAAGAATCTCGCCAAATTCTCTTCATAATCTCAAAACAAAGTTTTCAAGATTTTTTTTACATTTTAACTTGAAGCCATGAAGCTTGTTTTGGATTGTTAAAGGTGTACAAGATCAGATCCACTGTCATTACATAAGTGCAGCACCAGAACCACCATCTGTACATAAATGCAGCACCAGAATCAGGGTCAGTACATGAATGCAGCTCAAGAACCACCATCAGTACATAAATGCAGTGCAAGAACCATCAGCAAATTAATGCAGCATCAGACCAAGCTCAGCACATGAATGCACAGCCGCAACCACCATTAGCACATAAATACAAAGCTAGAACCAAGGTCAGCACATGAATCCAACGCCAGAACCACCGTCAGCACATAAATGTAGCACCAGAACCACCGTCAGCACATGAATGCAGAGCCAGAATTACCATCAGTACATTAATAACCAACATTAACCCCATGTACAATTGTATTGTACAAACCAACTCCCAGGTTGTCCTGAAAAATGGTAAGGAGATGCTGTGAGTTGGGAGTTATCAGGCATCATCAGACAGCGGATCATAGAGGAACCACAGTACTGATGAGATTCAGGCAGTATCAAAATGATTGACATGCAGGTACCTTATAGGTGATGTAATCTCAAATCAGAGTTGTTCCCGTGCCTTGTGTCTCCATGAAGTAAAGACGCGATGATGAGATGTCACGCACAGTGTGCCACACACACACACACACACACAGCCAGGCCTCATACACACACACACAGCCAGGCCCCACACACACACACACACACACACAGCCAGGCCTCATACACACACACAGCCAGGCCCCACACACACACACACAGCCAGGCCTCATACACACACACACACACACACACAGCCAGGCCCCCGCCCCCCCCCACACACACACACACACACACAGCCAGGCCTCGTACACACACACAGCCAGGCCTCATACATACACACACACACACACAGCCAGGTCTCATACACACACACACACACACACACACACAACCAGGCCCCCCCCATACACACACAGCCAGGCCTCATACACACACACAGCCAGGCCTCATACACACACACACACAGCCAGGCCTCATACACACACACACACAGCCAGGCCTCATATACACACACACACACACAGTCAGGCCTCATACACACACACAGCCAGGCCTCATACACACACACACAGCCAGGCCTCATACACACACACACAGCCAGGCCTCATATACACTCACACACACAGCCAGGCCTCATACACACACACACACACAGCCAGGCCTCATACACACACAGCCAGGCCTCATACACACACAGCCAGGCCTCACACACACAC
This sequence comes from Anomaloglossus baeobatrachus, assembly GCF_048569485.1. Classification (NCBI taxonomy): domain Eukaryota; kingdom Metazoa; phylum Chordata; class Amphibia; order Anura; family Aromobatidae; genus Anomaloglossus; species Anomaloglossus baeobatrachus. Next base: position 537,588,441 of record NC_134356.1, on the reverse strand, counting down.
ACACACACACACACATACATAGCCAGGCCTCACTCACACACACACACACACACACACACACACACAGCCAGGCCTCATACACACACACAGCCAGGCCTCATACACACACAGCCAGGCCTCATACACACACACACACACACACAGCCAGGCCTCACTCACAGACATACATACACACACACACACACACAGCCAGACCTCACTCTCACACACACACACACACACACACACAGCCAGGCCTCACTCACTCACACACAAACACACACAGCCAGGCCTCATACACAGACGCACAGCCAGGCCTCTCTCTCACACACACACACACACACACACACACACACACACAGGCAGGCCTCATACACAGACACATACACACACACAGTTCCTCTCCAAAATATTCCTCCCCACACTGCTCTAGTACAAAATATCCCCCTTAAGCCTGATTTACACGCTGCAATGTATCTTACAATGTGTCGGTGGGGTCACGTCGTAAGTGACGCACATTCGGCATTGTAAGTTACATTGCAGTGTGTGACAGGTACGTGCGATTGCGATTGAACGTTAAAACGTTCGTCGCATACACATCGTACCTTTCTCTAGAATTGAACGTCAGATTGTTCATCGTACCCGGGGTAGCACATATTGCAGTGTGTGACACCCCGGGAACGATGAACAGATCTTACCTGCGTCTTGCGGCTCCCGGCCCACAATGCGGAAGGAAGGAGGTGGGCGGGATGTTTACGTCCCGCTCAGCTCTGCCCCTCCGCTTCTATTGGCCAGCTGCCGCGTGACGTCGATGTGATGCCGACGTCCCTCCCACTCCAGGAAGTGGACGTTCACCGCCCACATTGAGGTCGTATGGATGGGTAAGTATGTGTGACGGGGATTAATCATTTGTGCGGCACATTCAACAAATTGAACGTGCCACACATACGATGGGAGCGTTGCAAATCGCATACGATATCGTATGCGAAATTGCAACATGTAAAACAGGCTTTACAGACACACATTGTCCATCTGTATAAAGTACTCCCTCCACTTTCTTTTGCAAAGCTGTGCCCCCTTTCACCCATCTTGTGCCCTAATCCCCTCCCCTCTCATCCGCATTGATAAAACTTTTCATCTTCGGCTCCGTGGAGCGCTTATCGGTACCTGACGTGTGTCTGCGCACCATGTGATGACGTCAGCAATGCACTGTCATCATGACGCTGCCGCACTTCAGGGCCTGGTCACCGCACTGCATTGATCAGGGAAGCAAGGAGCAACGTAAGACGCCCACATCTCGCGGGCCGGATGGAGGCTCGATCTACTGTCATTGTCTAATCATCAGGAGCAGGGAGCGGCACAGAGCACATCAGCCCCTCCTCCTGCTGATTTTAACTGTGCAGCGAGCGCAGCATGATCGTGAAGCATGATCGTGCAACTCAAGGCAAATGCTGCCTGCCGTTCATGCTGCAAAGGAGAGAGTGGCCGCTGATCGAGCAGCCCACTACAGGGACCAGCCCATCTGGCATTTGCCAGACTTGCGTTATGGCCAATCCAGCCCTGCTCTCTGTCGATATTTAGATTGGGGTCTGTTCTTACTCATGGTAAGGTTTTAAAATTAAAGAGTATAGGTACCGTCCTGATTTGGGTACACCTTGTCGTGGTGGGATGGCTTTATACTTTTTTAATTAAAAATAGTATTTACTAAATGCCCTATGTTTACTTATATGCACTATTGTTTTTTACTTATTTACAGCAGGGTAAATGTCCATATTATTTTTATCTTGGGTTTTGTTCAGTTAAGCAAAAAGAGGAGGACCTTTGCAGGTAATTATGCTTTAGCTTAATTTCCATATCAAATAACTGCAAAGATAATGCCAGACTTGTGTCTAAAGGCCACGTCTCACTAAGCGACATCGCTAGCGACATCGATGCTGAGTCACGGTTTTGGTGACGCAACAGCAATCTTGCTAGCGATGTCGCTGTGTGTGATATCCAGCAAAGACCTGGCCCCTGCTGTGAGGTCGCCGGTCGTTGCTGAATGTCCTGGACCATTTTCTTCAAAGGCGATGTCCTGCTGGGCAGGACGCATCGCTATGTTTGACCCTGTGTGACAGGATCCCAATGACAGCAGAAATCGTTATACAGGTCGTTACTGCGACCTGTATCGTTACTGCATCGTTGGTAAGGTCTGACTGTGTGACATCTCACCAGCGACCTCCCAGCGACTTACCAGCGATCCTTTTCAGGTCACATCGGTTTTTTTTTGTTTTGTTTTTTTTTTGGGATCGCTGTTAAGTCGCTAAATGTGACCGGGGCTTTAGGGGTACTTCTCACATAGCGTGATCGCTAGCAAGATCACTGCTGAGTCACAGGTTTTGTGACATACCAGTGACCTCATCAGCGACCTGGCCCCTGCTGTGAAATCGCTGATCGTTACACACTGTTCTGCTTCATTTTTTGGTCGTTGGTCTCCCACTGTGCAGCACACATCGGCGTGTTTGACTGCGGGAGACCAATGAGCACCGACTCTGTGTAAGCAGCGTACGCTGGTAACCAGGGTAAATATCAGGTAACTAAGCAAAGTGCTTTGCTTAGTAACCCGATGTGTACCCTAGCTACGTATATAGGGAGCCAGCGCTGGCAGCCTGTAAGCGGTGTACGCTGGTAACCAGGGTAAATATCGGGTAATCAAGCAAAGCGCTTTGCTTAGTTACCTGATATTTACCCTGGTTACCAAGCGCAGCATCGTTACATGAGTCGCTGATGGCATCTGCCTGATCTTTTTGTTTGTGTACAGGATGTACAAATGCATCTCAATAAATTAGAATATCATCAAAAAGTTAATTTAATTCAGTAATTCAATACAAAAGGGAAACACATATATTACCGTTTATAGAGTCATTACACACAGAGTGATCTATTTCACGTGTTTATTTCTGTTAATGTTGATGATTATAGCTTACAGCCAATGAAAACCCAAAGTCCTTATCTCAGAAAATTAGAATATTATATAAGACCAACTGAAAAAATTATCTTAAACTCAGAAATGTTGACCTACTGAAAAGTATGTACAGTATATGCGCTCAATACTTGGTCGAGGCTCCTTTTGAATGAATTACTGCATCAATGTGGCGTCACATGGAGGTGATCAGCCTGTGGCACTGCTGATGTGTTATGGAAGCCCATGTTGCTTTGTTAGCAGTCTGCAGCTCATTTGCATTGTTGGGTCTGGTGTCTCTCATCTTCCTCTTGACAATACCTCATAAATTCGCTATGGGGTTTAGGTCAGGTGAGTGTGCTGGCCAATCAAGCACAGTCATACTGTGGTTATTAAACCAGGTATTGGTACTTTTAGCAGTGTGGACAGGTGCCATGTCCTGCTGGAAAAGGAAATTTCTATCTCTGAAAAGCTTGTCGGCAGAGAGAAGCATGAAGTGCCCTAACATTTCCTGGTAGACAGCTGCGCTGACTTTAGTCTTGATAAAAAAACAATGGAGCGACACCAGAAGAAGCAGCTTGGATTGTGGCCTTTTCACTCTTCCTCCGGACTCTGAGACCTTGATTTCCAAGTGAAATGCAAAATTTTCTTTCATCTGAAAACAACCCCTGGACCACTGAGCAACAATCCAGTTATTTTCCTTCTTGGCTCAGATAAGACGCTTCTGGCATTGTCTATTGGTCATGAGTGGCTTGACACAAGGAATGTGACAGTTGTAGTCCATGTCCCAGATACATCTGTGTAGTGGCTCTTGAAGCACTGACTCCAGCAGCAGTCCATGCCTTGTGAATCTCTCCCAAATTTTTGAATGGTCTTTTCTTACCAATCCTGTCGAGGCTGCGGTTATCCCGGTTGTTTGTGTACCTTTTTCTACAACACTTTTTCCTTCCACTCAGCTTTCCATTAATATGCTTGGATACAGCATTCTGTGAACAGCCAACTTCTTTAGCAATGACCTTTTGTGACTTACCCTCCTTGTGGAGTGTGTCTATGACTACCTTCTGGACATCTGTCAAGTCAGCAGTCCTCCCCATGATTGTGTAACTTACTGAACTAGACTAAGGCGTCAATTTAAATGCTTAGGAAGCTTTTGTAGGTGTTTGGTGGTAATTATTCTAATTTTCTAAGATAATGTCTTTTGGGTTTTCATTGGCTGTAAGCCATAATTATCAACATTAACAGAAGTAAACACTTGAAATAGATCACTCTGTGTGTAATGACTCTATATAAGGGTGGCACGGTGGCTCAGTGGTTAGCACTGCAGTCTTGCAGCACTGGGGTCCTGGGTTCTAATCCCACCAAGGACACCATCTGCAAGGAGTTTGTATCTTCTCCCTGTGTTTTCGTGGGTTTCCTCCCACACTCCAAAGACATACAGATAGGGACTATAGATTGTGAATCCCAATGGGGACAGTGTTGACCATGTATGTAAAGCGCTGTGGAATTAATAGCGCTATATCAATGAATAAAATTATTAATTATTATTATTATATATAATATATGTGTTTCCCTTTTTGTATTGAATTACTGAAATAAATCAATTTTTGATGATATTCTAATTTATTGAGATGCACCTGTATACAATGTAAAGTCGCGTCAGGCTGAGGTGGTTAAGGTCCACCAGTCTGTAAATATCATGGCTTGCTGGGAGTTTTAGTTTTCTACCCCATCAAGGGGAAGGCAATAGATGCTTTAAATGACAACAAAAATGTGGAACCTTTTTAGTTACCTAGTTTCCTGACTATATTCCCATGGAGCATTTGTGCTGCAGACCAACCACCGCAGAAATACTGTACAGAAGCAGAATCTATTGTGAAAGCAATGAGGTTAAGTCATGCATTTCCCCTGTATGGAGTGCAAAGGGTGAAATCTGCTGCGCCATCTGCAGCGTACATTGCCATGCTGTGGATCTGAATTCCTCAATGCTGGTTAAATTACACTGCAGAATTTCTTTGCTGCATGAGATCTTAAAATGTCATTCACAATGATAGGGCTGTAAACTCAGTGCCTCAGATTTCTGCAGAGCAGGCAATGTGTATTCTAAGTATTCCTTTTTTTGTTCTATCGGTCTAACTGCAATGTAAATGTATACATACATATATATATATACATATATACTTTACAAAAATATAAATGCAACATTTGTTTTTTCTCCCATTTTTCATAAGCTGAACTCAAAGAACTAAGACTTTCTGTGGACACAAAAGGTCTTTTTCTCTCAAATATGGTTCACAAATTTTACTAAGGCGGGCTTTGCACACTGCGACATCGCAGGTGCGATGTCGGTGGGGTCAAATTGAAAATGACGCACTTCCGGCATCGCATGCGACATCGCAGTGTGTAAAGTCTCGATGATACGATTAACGAGCGCAAAATCGTCGTAATCGTATCATCGGTGCAGCGTCGGCGTAATTCATAATTACGCTGACGCGACAGTCCGATGTTGTTCCTCGCTCCTGCGGCAGCACACATCGCTGTGTGTAAAGCCGCAGGAGCGAGGAACATCTCCTACCGGCGTCACTGCGGCTTCCGTAGGATATGCGGAAGGAAGGAGATGGGCAGGATGTTTACATCCTGCTCATCTCCGCCCCTCCGCTCCGATTGGCCGCCTGCCGTGTGACGTCGCAGTGACGCCGCACGACCCGCCCCCTTAACAAGGAGGCAGGTCGCTGGCCACAGGGACGTCGCACGGCAGGTGAGTGTGTGTGTGAAGCTGGCGTAGCGATAATTTTCGCTACGCCAGCTATCACCACATATCGCTGCTGCGACGGGGGCGGGCACTATCGCACTCGGCATCGCAGCATCGGCCTGCGATGTCGTAGTGTGCAAAGCCCGCCTAAGTCTTTTATTGATCACATCTCCTTTGCTGAGATAATCCATCTGAAACGCCCACGCCGGGGCTTGCACGGTCACCAGGCCGGTGGTGTTCGGGGTCAAGCTGTGAGTGGCCCGACCCGGCTTCCGTGACCCCAGCGGTTTTCATTAAAGAGTTCAACAGTCCACAAGAGGAGGGTAACGGGAAGAGGCTAATGGGGTTCCTGGAAGCAGGTCACCGGTTGCAGCCATGACTGGGGTTCTCGGTCTCCTCTGCCATGGACCCCCTCTCCCTGCAACCCTTTTCTCCCCAGGAAAGGTATGGGATGGGAACGGGGGTTGCACGCAGCGCCACCCGTGGTAAGCGGCCAGGTGTTTAGCCGCCGCTGCACAGTCTCTCTCTGAGGCAGGTGTTACGGGCAGCTAAGATGAAATCGCTCCCCAATGGTGGAGCGAGGAAGCCCCGGGAGGGTGGCGAGAACCAAGGACAGCAGTCCACGGGAACACAGGACAGCGGCATTTACTCACAAGAGACACTGAGACACTGGGTGGGGGTTCCAGTTCCTCTTTATTCACCGGTCTTTTCCAATATCGTACCTGGGTGCTGGTCCTCGCTGCTGTAGCCTCTTGTTGGTCCCAGGCAGGTTGGAGGCAGGGTCCGGAAAGGTTATCTGAGGGTCACTCTGTCGTGTGTGTTGGTTGCCGTCCCCGTGGCATGAAGCTTCTTGAGGACTCGCCGCCTCTCTGTCTTTCTTTCTCCCTGCTCTGAAAGCGCCCCCTGATAGAATCAGGGCCCTTCCTGGACACTACCAGGACATTCTCCACGATCCTCAGTACCTGACCCATTCCCTATCTCCAGGGGTTACTAGCCCTGGTCTGGCTGGTCCCTCTCCACAGGAGCTACTCCTGTGGCATAGTGATGTGTCGGTCGCGAACGATCCGACACAAAGATCCGGCTCCCTGCTGTGAATGACAGGAGCCGGATCACTAGTGTGAGACACTAAAATATCTAAACGGCTCTTTTCGCCGTCAGAATCCCGCCCACCCATGGCTAAACTCTGCCTACTCAGCAATCTAATTGTCCCCTTGTAAGTGGGCGGGGTTTAGCCATGGGTGGGCGGGGCTTTGGCGGCGTCACTATAATCTTAAATATGTGTTCACCTGGGGTGAACACATATTTAATAAGGAGCCAAGAACGAGCTGAAAGAGCCATCTCTTTTTGGTGAGCAGAGCCATGGGAACCGGATCACCAAAAAGAGCCGGACTGCCCATCACTACTGTGGAGGTCTGTCTCCACTCACATTCCAGATCGTTCTGATTAGACTTCCTGCCTTCTCTGCAGCTCACTCCTAGCTCAGGCCCCCACCCTACCAGGACGTCGCCATGTGACCTGTCTGTGTGAAGTCACCTGCTTCCTGCTCATTAGGAGACAGGATGAGTCATGCAAACCCGAGCTATGTGCTGAAAACCTATTAACCTTTTCCTGGTGATGTGTGTGTGTGTGTGTGTGTGTGTGTGTGTGTGTGTGTGTGTGTAAACTTACCTCCTCCTGCCCGGGAAAAGGATATTATACAATACCCTGTAACAACCATGCTACAGGGGCATTACACATCCACTACACAGGTGTGGCATATCAAGATGCTGATTAGACACCATAATTATTGCATAGGTGTGCTTTAAGCTGGCCAAAATAAAAAATAATTTAAAATGTGCAGTTTCACAGTATTAGGAGAGCATGTGGAGGTCTGAAAACCAGTCAGCATCTTGTGTGACCACCATTTACCAGTCTGCTATCTGCCTTGTACAGAGAAATCTGAGATCTGTCAATTAAGAGAACACTTCTCAACATTAGACGCCATTGAATGTGAGCATGGTCTTTTTTCCATTTTACTCCTCTTCCCTCTCAGTCATCTTCTTTCCCTCAAATGCATCCTCTTTCCCTGTAACCCTTCTTTTTTTTTACTTTCACATCTTCTTTCCTTCCATTTTGCTTGTCCTTTTCCCCTCTATTCTACTCATCCTCATTTCTTTCCCTTTCTTTCTTTCTTTGAATAATCTTTATCAGTGTAGAATGATGGGCTCCAAATTGTTTGCTAATGGCTTTATAATTCCCAGACTGATGGGTAGCAACAATTTTTTGTCTAAGATCATGGCTGTAACACCCATGCCGACATCTTCGCACTCTGCTGTCTCCCTCCCCCAGCGAGGATGTTGATTCCCTCTCCTGTCCAGGCATCCTGCTGCTGTGGTCCCATCTTCATTCTATGCACCAGCCCCATGGAGCGTATGTACTCCTGATTCCAGGCCTCTGCCCATAGGGCATGCCGTGACCATGCCCCCTTTTTTAAAGGGCCAGCGCCCTTTTAACCCAGAAGTACCTCCCAGGTCAGCTGGGAGGTCATAGGTATTTAAAGCAACTCTGGCCTTTGAGAAGTTGCCTTGGTAATGAATTAGACAGACTCATTACTGTAGTCAGATTCCCTAGCACCTTGCTGCTCCTGTTTATTGGTACTAGCTCTGTTACTTATAACTGTCTGTATTAGAGAGTGTTGCTGCCATTATCCCTACCTGCTGCTGCAAGCCATCACACCGGCAGCCTACAATGATACCTGCTACCACAAGGTATCATCTCCAGCTGCTGCCATTCATCTATCCAGCCATCCCGACCAAAGTATTAACACCAGCTACTGCCGCAACCAATTACCAGAGACTGTTACCAGTTGCTGTTGTAACCTTATACCTGTGACTGATTTTCCCGTAACCCTGGGGACAGCCGATGCAACACCAGTCTTCCCGAGTTGCACCCGGACCAATACCTGCAGCATAACAACTCCATCATTAGGGGCTCTGGAGAAGGCCAGGCTCAGGTCCGTAGTCAAGCCCCTCCAGGTTTTCTGTGTGTTGTAGCCCAGTGGTTTCACTAAAACATCTCTGTTTGCTCTGTGCGCGTAACAATAGCTGATGTTTTCTATTATGTAGTCACTCATAATACACTACAGTATACATTTTTCTCATGGCTTTGGATATATATTAGAGATGAGTGAATTAATTTGAGTGGAACAGAATTCAACTCAACATTTTTCAAAAATCCACATTAGCCAAAATGTGGGTTTTTTTTGTAATTTGCTTTTGCATGAATTCAGCAAAATGGCATCTGCTGGCCACCATTTTTCTGAACCATAAGAAGTCATCAAAATTTAAATGTTTAGTGTCATTGTTTACATTGTTATATTTAGACATTAATTTAAGGGCTGAGCAGTGTCATTTCATTTACAGGAGGCATCAGATTTACTTGACACATGTGGAGACATTACCATTGATAATGTGGCGCCCCTGAGGCTTCAGTCGCCCCAGGGTACTGCATCTCACCAGAGGTGCGGTACTCATCCCGGGTAAGGAGTAGATTGTGCCGATTCACAACATCCACAATCACATGTCGTGGGCGGAGGAGGGGACGCTGCGCTCTCCCACTGCTCGGGTCCGGCCGCTGCTGCGGCTGCCGCTGCTGCTCGGTGGTGGCTCGAGCAGTGAGCCGGATCCCGGGGACTCGAGCGGCGCTCCTCGCCCGTGAGTGAAAGGAGATTTTGATTGTGGGGGTTTTGATTATTGTCCGTGACGCCACCCACAGTTGTGGTGATATTAGTGACACCACCGCTGCTCTGGACGGGGATCCCGGGAGCGGTGACAGGGAGCAGCTTTGTTGTTATTTCTCCCCTCCGTGGGTAGGGGGGTTGGTTATCCCGGGGCCCGGTGATGGGGTAGGGATGAATGGCAGGCGGGTTACGGGGCCTGGTGAGGTGCAGGGTCGTGGGGGCAGCGCTGTGCCGCACGGCACGGTGGTACTCACTCAGCCAATGATCAGGACACAGTTCTCGGTAAAACACACGGCTGGATGGACGGGTCCCACAGACGGCTGCGGTGTTGTTGTCTCCCGGCAGGTTAGTGATGACTGCCTTTCCCTGCACCTATGTACGGTAAACGGTTCCAATGGGTTCCCATCGGTAACCCGCTCCCCGGCTTGGATGTGGGCCGGAGGAGCCCCTTTTGCCCGCAGGCTCTGGCCCTGAGAAACGGTTGCCTTGGCGGTGGCGGTGTCTCCCTCACTTTGGTTGGACTGTTGCCTTCTGTCGGGACTTGGTCGTTGGGAAACCCAGGAGGTTCCCTTCACTAACTAATTCGGCAAATTCACGGCGACTCCTAGCCTTGCCGGGGTCCGTAAGCCCCTGCCAGATGGTGCTGACTTCTCTTTGCGTACCGGTCCGGTACCGCCGGGCCACCGCCTGTCCACGGTCCTTACGGTAAACTCCGATAGGCCACTCCTGCAGACGGTCACCACCGTCTGCCAACCTTGCTGTCTCGCCCGGGCCACACACCCGGACGCTGTCAGTTAGTTGTTCCACTACCACTTTCCTTCCTCTCACTTTCACCTCCAAAACTAATCTGTTTACTTTTCCCGCCTCCAGGACTGTGAACTCCTCGGTGGGCGGGGCCAACCGCCTGGCCCACCCCCTGGTGTGGACATCAGCCCCTGGAGGAAGGCAACAAGGGTTTTGTGTCTGACTTCGGTGTGCCTGACCGGGAGTGTGGGGTGTGTGGGTGTTGTACTCTGTGGCCCCTGGCTTGTCCAGGGCGCCACACACACATAAGCCAGTTGCTCTCTAACTGAGACGCGGTTACAGTACGATAATTTAGGATGGTCACCATATCGTCTGGGGCCTCCCACTCACTAGCTCTGGGGCTCGAGTGGGCGGGGAGACTGATTAGGGGAGTAGGAGCAACAGGCACACATACACACAAAAAGGAGATTGGAGACATGACCGGGAACGAAGTGAGATGCAGGAGAACACGGTCGATGAGGGGAGAGGTAATAGCTTCCTCAGGACCGGTGCACAGCTCAGGGTGCAGAGCCATAGGCTGGTGGGCACTTCACAGCATGCCAGCAGAATCCGCCGGGCAGAGGATTTCAAGTCTTCTGGCCCACAACAGTGCCCGGGGCAAAGCAGCAAATAGAGCTAAGAGCCGTGATCATAGGGTGGCCCATCAACGGACTCGTACTGCATGCTATACAGGACGGGGAACATAACCACCCCAAGGACACAGGTCCCTGTGTAGCTTTAAGTCGCAGGGACTCACACAACAGAGCGCAGGGAGGAAGGACTCACAAAGTCTCCCACCGATACCAGCCCCTGAACTATCCGGGATCATCTGGAGCCCATCACAGCGGAGTCTGGCAGTCCAACGTCAGGAGCAACTCAGTGAGTAAACACCTTAAACTGCAACTGCTGTGTCGTCTGATCCTTCCCGCGCCCCGCGCTTCCCACACTGGAGTGGACTACTATTCTCAACATCCTCCCTGGGGCCTAGCTCTGCCTGTGAAGAGCTGCAATATCTGAGGTGCATTACCATCGCCCCAGAAGAGAGACATTGCGCAGCGGTGGCTTCCCTCCTGGCCACATACCACAGGTGGCATCACGAAAGACAACTACTCCCATCATCACCCACATCATTTGGTTGACACTGCGGGATCACGGAGCCGGACCAGGCCACTGTGACCACCCTAAATCCCCAAACCGGCCCGGTGACGAGTGAATCCCCCAAGACCCCGCGGACGCATCAATAGTAACTACTGTGTTTTTCCAAAAATAAGACTTCCTCTAAAAATAATCTCTAGCAGGGATTTTCAAAGCACGTCTTAAATGTAAGCCATACCCCGAAAATAAGCCCCAGTCGCAGTTCAATAATGAAGTGTCCATGTAGATAATAAAGTCAAAGATACTGCAGGACACTTCATTATAGACATTGGACACCTCACAATCATACCCACCAGAGACCAAGCAGGAGGACCTGCAATGGATCCCACACACATCAGATCTCATACCCGCACACATCAGAGGACACACACAATCACCCATCAGATCGCACACTCACTCACCACATCCAGCGATACCAATTTCTTCTCGTTGGCAGAATCCTGAGACATATTGTAGTGGAACGCAAGGACCTGCGTCTGCGGATGGAATGCTTACAGGACCTGTGATGCGTAACGTCCTCCCATTTTTCCCTGCGGCCGGAGGCTGAGGATGTGGTGAGTGACTAGTGAGTGTGTGTGTGCGCAATCTGATTGGTGATTGTGTGTGTGCGATCTGATCAGTGATTGTGTGTGTGTACGTTTGAGTGATTGTGTGTGTGTGTGTGTGTGTGTGTGTATGTCGGCCAGAAGCAGGGGAGGACAGCGTGCAGAATAATTGCTGGGAGCGCCCGTCAGAGATCACCAGAGGACCTGGGAGCCACGCAGATGTCCGGGGTCTGGTAAATATGAGTCTTCTGGGAAGAGTCTGCTTTTTGGGGGGGTGAATTTACTCTTAACCATGTTTCTCCAAGATTAAGACCTACTCCAAAAAAAGCCGTAGAGCTTTTTTTTTGGGGGGGGGGGGGCAAAATAAAGTACAAGACAGTGTTTTATTTTTGGAATAATAGAACATGACTGTTTAGTATTTTGTCTCCCTCTTGGTGATCTATCCCTGTACGCTTAGTGATGGTGATGCTACATATGGAGAAGTGACTCATATAATGTCAGTCTTAATGTGCGCAAGGTCATAGAATTAATATAAAAAGCATACCATCCCCTCTGGACTAGATCACTAATAAATAATGCTCGTAATTGCACAGATGTGCAGCTATATTTAAACAGATAAATCACCATTGATAAGTACTCTTTTCTAGTCCTGTATTCTTATAGCCTTCTGCCCTGCGAGTTCAGACTGCTGTTGTCATTACACTATCATTTCCAATGGGACACTAAAATATCCTATAATACAAAATGAAATGATAAAGGCATCATAAATCAGTGGTCCCCTGGGGTCCTCAGGACTTCTCAGCTATAACTAGGGTTTCAGTTGCTGTAACCGAAACCTTTTTATCAGAGCACAGTCAATTAGGAGTTCATTGAGAATCAATTTCCAGGTCTCACTAGTGATATAACTATAGATTAGGGACAAGTCAAACTGATTATTACTGTAATGGAATATTTGATTGATTATTTATAAAGATTATTTTTTAACAAGTGCATTTAAATGGCCAGTTTCCAGGTATGCAATCATTTATGTCTTACGATAACATAAATCATGACATTGAAATGTAGATATAATAAAGTAATCTGAGGAAACAGTTTCAGAGACCAGTAAGACCAGTAAGAGGCAGTCACCTAAAACCACAGATGTCTTCTGCCTGTTTCATCATTCGCATCTCCTCCTACTGCAATCCTAAGTCTTTTCACAGAGGGCCAAGGGACTAATATATGTGTGAGTGTTACAGAAGTAGCAAACATGAGTCTTTTAGGTGCAGCAGATGGCAAAATGTGGCTGGAGGCTAATGTCAATGGCCCTCTCCAACGGAGGAACTTTTATGATGTCAAACAGAAGGAGGTAAGCTCCATGCCATTGAGTGTGAACATGTGACTAAGACTTAGTATTTGGTGTTATTAAGGATGTGGAAGCACCTTGCTGATATGAGCTTCTCTCAGGAAGCCAAACATTGTGCAAGAGCACATGACAAATAGTAGAGTGGGGCAGAGAAAACCAGCAAGACCAGAGCGACAGACTTCCTGTGATAGGTATCCAAGTGGGTAAATAGATGAGTCTCCCCTCATAGAAATAGAGGATAAACCCTAAGAATTTTTATGAGTCATAGGTTAATGGGTTATTCCTATTCTCAGCTGCTCTTGGCAGTATCTATAGTTCTACCTCCAAAACCTGAACAAAATTATTTCCATCTGAGCCATTTAACTGGCAAAGTAGTTGCAAAACCCTTCAAGGAAAGACAGTACTAGAGCTAATCTACATAATAATAGTCCAACTTAGTTGACACAGTAGACTATTCCTCTCAACTCTGGGCATCACAGACGTGGCTCTATATTTGATCTCTTCATACCTAACAGACCAGACATTCAGAGCCTCCCACTCTTACATCATTTCCTCATCACCCTATATCTGTTGGTGTCCATCAAGATTCCGTTTGTAGTCACCTCCTATTTTCCAACTAAACCTTCGGCTTGGGACAGCTCATAGAGTCCCCTGGCTTTCAATATCACATCTATGCTGATGATATGCAGATTTGCCTCTCTAGAACTGATATCACCTCCTTATTAACCAGAATCCCACAATGTCTGTCTGTTATTTTATTCTTTATACCCTGTTCAATTTCTAAAACTAACATGGACAAAATAGAACTCATGAGCAGTCCCTGTTAGCAAATAGCGCAGGGACTGCATGATGACACTGAACACGAGGGTATATGGTGGATTGTTTATGTGTTTTTATAGTCAGGGGTTAATTTCAAATCTAGAGGTAAATAGGAAACTTCAGCTCACCTGCTGCCCAGACTGTTCAGCCTTGCGGGTGCCTAGGATCCTTCGGTTAATCCCAACCGGTAACAGGCAACATGAAGTAAAAGAACAGGACGATCCGGCACAAAATCTCCTTAGGTAAAACATCCAAAATTTATTGAAACATCATTAAAAATAGCGTGAAGACCAAGTGTCCACTCAGATGGAAAACATGGAGATCATGATAACTTTACGCGTTTCGGACTATTATAAAAACAAAAAAAGTCCTTAATCATAAGTATCTCATGAGCACTGCAGAGCTACTAAAATAGACTGATCTAATGGGTGGATGAGAGGGAGGGGTAGAGGTATGCTAATTACATGCAGACATCAGGTGTAAGTCAAAATTAACGGAGTCCCTCCTCAGTTAAAAATATGTGATTAATATATGAAACAAATTATACGTAAGAATGGGAGAGGGGGGGGGGAGGGAGGATGGAAAGAGATGAATATCAGATTAAATAAAGATTAGAAATAGTAAAAGGTAAGTACAAACATAATGATAGATGTTTAAATAACCAAAAATTTAATATTAACTGATCTGATGGGCATAAATTTGGTAAAAATATAATATTCATATATCTAATGTGTCAAAACTGTGTTGAATCATACGTATACTCCAGAGTGGATATAAATATAATCAAACACCATATGAGGATCCACACTATCCATATATGTGTACATACAACTCCCCTAGATCCAAATGGATAAAAAAAAAAAAAAAAAAAAAAAAAACTGGCTTAAATCATTTGAATGAGAATTACAATATAGGGGGTTTCACTCTGTATATTTATAGGATCTATAAGGTGTTTTTGATGGGTTTTTCTGACCCCCCTCAACATTTGGACATATTCGGACATCATTGATCTGATTATTTTTCCATGGATTTCTCTATCCACTATCCCCACCCCCCCCTCCCATTTGGATCTAGGGGAGTTGTGTGTACACACATATGGATAGTGTGGATCCTCATATGGTGTTTGATTATATTTATATCCACTCTGGAGTATACGTATGATTCAACACAGTTTTGATACATTAGATATATGAATATTATATTTTTACCAAAATTATGCCCACCAGATCAGTTAATAATAATTTTTTTTTTTTTTTTTTTTTTCAGTAAGAGGCCTCTTACCTCTTATCTCTACTGGCATAAATCATTTCAATGAGAATTACAATATAGGGGGTTTCACTCTGTATATTTATAGGATCTATAAGGTGTTTTTGATGGGCTTTTCTGACCCCCTTCAATATTTGGACATATTCGGACATCATTGATCTGATTATTTTTCCATGGATTCCTTTATCCACTATCCCCCCCCCCCTCCCATTTGGATCTAGGGGAGTTGTATGTACACACATATGGATAGTGTGGATCCTCATATGGTGTTTGATTATATTTATATCCACTCTGGAGTATACGTATGATTCAACACAGTTTTGATATATTATGTACATGAATATTATTTTTTTACCAAAATTATGCCCACCAGATCAGTTAATATTATTATTTATTTTTTTTTTTATTTTTTTTTATCCATTTGGATCTAGGGGAGTTGTATGTACACATATATGGATAGTGTCGATCCTGATATGGTGTTTGATTATATTTATATCCACTCTGGAGTATACGTATGATTCAACACAGTTTTGACACATTAGATATATGAATATTATATTTTTACCAAATTTATGCCCATCACATCAGTTAATATTAAATTTTTGGTTATTTAAACATCTATCATTATGTTTGTACTTACCTTTTACTATTTCTAATCTTTATTTAATCTGATATTCATCTCTTTCCATCCTCCCTCCCCCTCCCCCCCCCCTCTCCCATTCTTACGTATAATTTGTTTCATATATTAATCACATATTTTTAACTGAGGAGGGACTCCGTTAATTTTGACTTACACCTGATGTCTGCATGTAATTAGCATACCTCTACCCCTCCCTCTCATCCACCCATTAGATCAGTCTATTTTAGTAGCTCTGCAGTGCTCATGAGATACTTATGATTAAGGACTTTTTTTGTTTTTATAACAGTCCGAAACGCGTAAAGTTATCATGATCTCCATGTTTTCCATCTGAGTGGACACTTGGTCTTCACGCTATTTTTAATGATGTTTCAATAAATTTTGGATGTTTTACCTAAGGAGATTTTGTGCCGGATCGTCCTGTTCTTTTACTTCATGTTGCCTGTTACCGGTTGGGATTAACCGAAGGATCCTAGGCACCCGCAAGGCTGAACAGTCTGGGCAGCAGGTGAGCTGAAGTTTCCTATTTACCTCTCCATTTGAACTTTGCTTATCCCGCTCTTACGTGCTCCCTGCAGCCCTTACAAAAGACTGTATCTAATATATGTATACATCAGAAGCCTTTATTGCGGCTAACACAGTTTATTATACTGGATCTCCCTTTCTTCCTAATATATTTCAAGGTGAAGACCAATTTATAGTGCCACATTTTATAT
Organism: Anomaloglossus baeobatrachus; assembly: GCF_048569485.1. Lineage (NCBI taxonomy): Eukaryota > Metazoa > Chordata > Amphibia > Anura > Aromobatidae > Anomaloglossus > Anomaloglossus baeobatrachus. The sequence goes on along the minus strand of NC_134356.1, from coordinate 537,571,788 downwards.
CGCATATTTGGTTTTTCTTGCGAGCTACTTTGAGTGATCCTAGGGGAATTTTTCTCTCCAAATATGGATACCCTGGGTTTCCTTGACTGCGAGGAACGGAGAAAGAGGTTGGAGGACGTTTTTTCTGACCAAATTAATTCTGGCAATACACAAACTAATCGCCAGCAGGGTGAGCCGACATTCACCTTTTGGGACTTGGAAAAACTTTCCATCCAGCGCCTTTAAACATGGTGGGACTCTATGACTTTACATAAATATATGGATAAGAGTATGATCCCAAGAGGTTTACGGATCAAGAAATCCCCTACTTTCACCTTCTCGGATGAATTTATGGTCAGCTGGAATTCAGTCCTCTCCTCTTGCTCATTGAAGTTAATGGACTTAATTGTTGCTGAGGAGAAAAAACGCATTCAAAATCTCGATGAGCAGATTAAAAAAGTACACACCTACCTGGTGGAAACATATGACCCCACAGACTTTGACAGACTCAATATACGATTCAGGAGTGCCATTGATAAAGCTGAATCGGACATTATGGATCTGAAACAGAACAAATATAGAAGGGATACCAGGGATTATGAGTCTAACCAGGTTTACACCTGGCATCTCCATACCAAATCCAAGTCTATCCTGAAAAAACAGAGTCAAACACAACAGAAAGGAAGGAATGTTTATTTCTCCTCCACGGAGAATGAATCAGCAAATGACAGTACCAGTTCATATGAGTCTAATGGGGGTAATCACCCCTCCAGCGCGTCAAAAAACTCGCTGGTAAGAAACACAAATCGAGGAGAGGTGGAAGAAAACATAAATGGAGGAGAAAAGAGATATTACCTTAGATCCAGGAAGCGTCGATACTGGAGAAATTAGAACCACAAGATTCCTTGGAAATGACTGTCTTAAACCTTTCGGCCTCTATTTTGGACTCTACCCAAGTTAATGTCCTCCAGAAGGGGCTTAATTTTGCTCCAACTAATCGAGCGGATTTATTTCAGACTATTACCGACATTAATAAATTTATGAGAAATCTTACAGTAAAAAAGCATTTTTTCAGCAATGAGGCTAGGGAGGGCACAGGACATGAACCATCAGATCCAGCTGCCACTAATCTTATAAGCATACCCCTGCACTTGAGTCTCAAGGAACAAATTGCGATCACACAGTTGCAGGAGTTGGGCAATTTTCACATTAAAACACCTATACCCCCTAATTTTTCCACCAAGAACCCTAGTTTCTACCCAATTGCATCTAGAACCTCCTTAATGGATACCTTCCAAGACCTTATGGAAACAGAAGTCAGGAACATTCTGTCCAAAAAAACCCGAATTTGTAATAATCTTACTTTTGGGGAAAGGAAGGCCCTCAAGGATTTAAAGAATAATGACAACATTGTGATACGTAGAGCTGACAAGGGAGGGGCAGTGGTAGTGATTGACAGTGGCTTATATGTCAAAGGGATCAATGCGATTTTGAGGGATGAGTCTACATACAAGAAGCTCTCATGTGACCCCACATCAGACATTTCATCTAAGTTACAAGCCCTTCTATTGAAAGGCTTTGAATGGGGCATTTTCACTAAGAAAATCCAGGAGTATCTGTATGTGGAATCCCCAATATGCCCCATATTCCAAGGCCTCCCCAAGGTTCATAATAACCTATTTCCTCCCCCACTCAGACCTATATTAGCCAGTACAGGATCCCTATTGAGTAATCTGAGCAATTGGTTGGATCACCAGATCCAACCATTAATGAAACGCACCGTAGGCTACATCAGGGATACCAAAAATCTATTACAGAGTTTAGAGAGAATCCCCTGGACGGAGAACTCCTATTGGATTATGAGTGATGTTGTCTCACTATACCCCAGTATTCCACACAGGGACGCCATCCAAGCCCTTTATTTTCACCTTGAGAAATATAGCCCATTGGATGATGTAGTGAAGGAATTCATTCTCATGGTGACAGGCTTCTTACTTACTCACAATTTCTTTGAATTCAATGGCGATTTCTATCTCCAGGTAGCGGGTTGCCCGATGGGAGCAAGTTTCTCCTGCGCTTTGGCGAATATCTACATGGCCTACTGGGAGGAACAATACATCTACACGGACAATAACCCCTTTATGGATACCCTTGTCTGGTATGCTAGATACATAGACGACCAGATCTTAATTTGCAAAACTGGTCAATACGATACCCCCCAGGAGGCCATGAATAATATCAAGGCATACTTTGACAATAATTCCCTCAATCTAAAATTTGATATGAATTTATATATGGAGACAGCTCCTTTCTTGGATGTCCTACTATCTGGAGACCCAGCCACAGGCTCTATACATTCCACCTTATTTAGAAAGCCCACTAGTGGAAATTCTTCCCTTTATGCCACCAGCTGTCATACACCCCACACTATTAACAACCTACCTGTGGGGGAATTTCTACGAGCCAAACGTTTGTGCTCTACTGAAGCTTCCTACCATGAGGAAGCTAGTAACATCAAAGGGAGACTCAGGAGGAGAGGTTACTCTGAGTTAACCCTTAGGAGGGCTTCCTGCATTGCTGCTAGCCGACCCAGAGCCACACTATTGACAGATCGTTCTACACCCCCTAAAATTGGGGATCGTGTTACATTTTCTACACCTTTCAGCACAGACTTCTTTAAAATCAAACAAACCATTTTACGTTTTGTTCCCTTACTTTGTCAGGATGCCACTTTGAATCACATCCTTCAATCAGGTGTTAACATAGTAGCCAGGAGAGCAAACACTATAGGTAACTCGGTCGCGCCCAGTAGATATGCCCCTAATAAATCCAGTAAATCGGGCAAAAACTGGCTTAGCACCCAGGGTTCTTTCAAATGCGGATCCAATCGCTGTGGACTCTGCAGATTTATGCTGAATAATAAATCCATTTTGGGTGACAATGGGGAGAGTTTTGATATCAGGACTTTTATCAATTGTTCTTCTACACACATTGTTTATGTAGCAACATGTACCATATGTTGTAAAAATTATGTGGGTTGTACCTCACGCACCCTAAGAATGAGGATTTCGGAACACATACGTATCCCCATGGCCGCCCAGGATAGGACTTCCCTGAACTACGCTACACTTGTCAAAAAGCGTTCCCTATCAGGATTGACTAGACACTACATCGAGAACCATGCAGGGGATTTCTCTACACTTAGGATTACGGGCATAGAATATATTCCTAGACCTCCACGCGGAGGCGATTGGTTTAAAGCCCTACTACTGGCGGAGGCTAAGTGGATTCTCAAGTTAAACTCCAGATACCCGAACGGGTTTAATTACCGTTCCGACCTGAGGTTCATTTTTTGATAAGACAGATACGCCCGAACACATATGATCTTGGGACAGTGGGGCACTGTAATTATGGGGGGGGGTTTTGTTGACCCGAATGCATGTTCCTTTGCTGGTTACGATCTATATGCATATTTTCATGACAAAAATTTTTTTTTTTTTTATCTCTACTGGCTTAAATCATTTGAATGAGAAATACAATATAGGGGGTTTCACTCTGTATATTTATAGGATCTATAAGGTGTTTTTGATGGGCTTTTCTGACCCCCTCAACATTTGGACATATTCGGACATCATTGATCTGATTATTTTTCCATGGATTTCTCTATCCACTATCCCCCCCCCTCCCATTTGGATCTAGGGGAGTTGTGTGTACATACATATGGATAGTGTGGATCCTCATATGGTGTTTGATTATATTTATATCCACTCTGGAGTATACGTATGATTCAACACAGTTTTGATACATTAGATATATGAATATTATATTTTTACCAAAATTATGCCCACCAGATCAGTTAATATTAAATTTTTTTTATTTTTTTTTATCCATTTGGATCTAGGGGAGTTGTATGTACACATATATGGATAGTGTGGATCCTCATATGGTGTTTGATTATATTTATATCCACTCTGGAGTATACGTATGATTCAATACAGTTTTGACACATTAGATATATGAATATTATATTTTTACCAAATTTATGCCCATCAGATCAGTTAATATTAAATTTTTGGTTATTTAAACATCTATCATTATGTTTGTACTTACCTTTTACTATTTCTAATCTTTATTTAATCTGATATTCATCTCTTTCCATCCTCCCTCCCCCTCCCCCCCCCCCTCTCCCATTCTTACGTATAATTTGTTTCATATATTAATCACATATTTTTAACTGAGGAGGGACTCCGTTAATTTTGACTTACACCTGATGTCTGCATGTAATTAGCATACCTCTACCCCTCCCTCTCATCCACCCATTAGATCAGTCTATTTTAGTAGCTCTGCAGTGCTCATGAGATACTTATGATTAAGGACTTTTTTTGTTTTTATAACAGTCCGAAACGCGTAAAGTTATCATGATCTCCATGTTTTCCATCTGAGTGGACACTTGGTCTTCACGCTATTTTTAATGATGTTTCAATAAATTTTGGATGTTTTACCTAAGGAGATTTTGTGCCGGATCGTCCTGTTCTTTTACTTCATGTTGCCTGTTAATTTCAAATCTGCCTAGTAACGTGAGTGTGCCCTAGTAACCAATGGGGTCGCTGCGCGCCTAATTTTAAAGTTATTGATTGGAAGTTTTGGTTGCTGTGCAGGTTTTGTTTTATATATAAGGGGCTGCTTCACCAGCTGTGAGTCAGTCACAGCTGATAAAGAGGAAGCTTCTGGTCATGGAAGATCTTATCCAGCAGATACTTCAGAGAGCCAGAGAAGAAGACGGAGCAGCGTGGCTAAGAAGATGCCTGGAGACTTCGGCTTCGGGAGCGGAGATGCCCGGTCCAGGAGCGGCGACTCGGATGGAAGAACGGTCGGAGGTGTCGGAGCCAGCGGCGACTTCTGGGGAAAAAAGAAGTCGCAAGGAAAAAGCAAGATACTCACCGCCGGCATCAGCGAGGAAATCGTCGCGGGGACGGAACAAGAGGTCGGCGGCTCGTGGTAGCGGAGGATCTGGTTCGGGTGCCGAGAGACCAGTGCGGATGGAGGCAGTTGCTGCAAGAGGATGGTCCAGGACTTCTCGCGTGATTCCGGTCTCATCGTGAGAGCTGCCGACGTCATCGGGTCCCCGGAAGTCGCGTCACCCAGAAGTGTGCAGCCCAGTGTCCGTTCGCCTGGTTCCCCCATGCGACCGCGAGCACGTTCCGGTAGCGGTGCCGTCGGTCAGTGGGGATTTGGTCCTGGGCTGCTATAGCCCGCCGCCGCCACCACCGCGTCCTTTGCAAAAGAGCTCGCATGAGGCGGCGGTGGTTTCTCAGGCATGGGCGTCCGGATCATCATCTGGGGACGAAGCTGCGGCAGGGGCAGCAGAGACGGCGGCGCTGAGGCAGCGTTCCAGGAGCTGCTATCAAGATCGGGACACAGAGGACGTGTATGCAGGCTCACGGAAGACTGGTGAGAACCCACATGTGCTGCTTAGTGGTGGGCAGGATTTTAATGTGGGTATGTTAAAAAGTATGATGTATAGTGTATGTAGGGAAATGTTAGGGAAGGAGGGCAGATCTGTGTCAGCTCAGAATGCCCAGGTTGAGGGGATTCCGGGAAATTTGTTTAAAGAAGCTATTACATGTCAGTCCTCCCCCCTGGGTTTTCATTTGAGCATGGGAGTGAAGGAAAAAGATATGGAGAAAAGAGTATGTGGATATTTTTTCTTTGATCCCATCTGCAAAAGAACAGTCACATATAGTAGTGTCAGATGCTAAAAGTGAAGGTGACAGTGAGAAAAAGAGGCTGTATAAATCCTTTCATAATTGGCTACAAGCCTTTTTTATTTTTGCAGCTGTATTAGGTGAAAAAGAGTCTGAGCATTGCAGTGGGTTGTTTCAGCACATGGAATCGATTCTTGAAGCCTATAAGAATTTTGGTGGGACGGCTTGGCTCGTTTATGACGAGTCGTTCCGCCAAAAAATGTCAGTACACCCCTCTATGCGGTGGGGTGAGAAGGATGTGGGCCTGTGGCTTAATTTAATGGCACCACAGCGGAGTTATGTGAATAGACAGCAACAAAATGCGCAGTTAAAAAGGGGCTTCTGTTTCTCGTTTAATGAAAGTATGTGCAAATGGCAAAATAATTGCAAATTCAGGCATGAATGCTCTTTTTGTGGGGGGGGACATCCATTATTTAAATGTTTTAAGAAGCAGTCGTCGCAGGGCCAGCAGCTTACCAGCACCAGGGAGCATTTTCTCAAAGGCCCGGACACCAGTGAACCTGGTAAACATGCTCCCCTGGCTAGACAGGTACCCCGACAGACCGAAGGCTAATGTTGTTTTTAATGGTTTTAATTCTGGGTTTTTTGTTCCTAGGTTTAGAGGTCAAGGTTGTGTTTTAGTTAATAATTTAGCTTCCGTTAATCAGCATAAAGAGTTTGTTTTAGAGCATATTAGGAAAGAGTTGTATCAAGGGAGAATAGAAGGACCTTTTTCTAACCCCCCTTTTCAGGATTTTCGAATTTCCCCTTTGGGTATAGTACCTAAGAAGGAACCTGGGACTTTCAGAGTGATTCATCACTTGTCATATCCAAAAGACTTTTCATTGAACGATGAGGTGCACACTTATTTAGCATCGGTTCATTATGCATCGTTCGATATGGCGGTCGAGTTGTTAAGGACGTTTGGTAGCAAGGCGTTATTGGCAAAAACCGATATTAAGTCTGCATTTCGGATCTTGCCGGTGGACCCGGATGGTTTCAATTCATTGGGGTTTTATTTTAATCAGGAATTTTATTTTGACAAATGTTTACCCATGGGTTTTTCGTTGTCTTGTTTTTATTTTGAGTGTTTTTCGTCCTTTTTACAATGGGTTATTCAGGAGATGGTTCCCGGGGGCGGGGTTTTACACTATTTAGACGACTTTTTGTTTATTGGTGATGGGTCTTCGGGTTTGTGTTTGAGTTTGTTGGAGAAATTTTTGGCCTTGATGCGGCACTTTGGCGTGCCTATTGCAGAGGAGAAGACGGTTTTGCCGTGCAATAGGTTGGAGTTCTTGGGTATCACTTTGGACTCCATTTCTATGGAATGTAGTCTGCCTGCAGATAAAGTACTGGCACTGCAGGCAGCAATTGCTGACATGCTGTTGAGGAATAAAGTGACGCTGCGTCAGATGCAATCCTTATAAGGGTCTTTGAATTTTTGCTTGAGAATTATCCCTATGGGTCGGGTTTTTTGTAGACGTCTGTATGACGGCATTAAGGGGTTGAAGTCACCAAATGCGCACTTGAGGTTATCAAGTGAAATGAAGGAGGACCTATCGGTCTGGCAGCAGTTTTTGCGGGATTTTAACGGGGTGTCCTGTATACAGCATGATTTTTGTTTTTCAGATGAATTATCTCTTTTTGTTTTTTCGGATCGGAGCTGGGGTTTTCAGGTGATTTTTAACTCTGAATGGTCCGGAGATGCGTGGCCGGACATATGGCATTCTATGGGCGTTGTAAAGAAGGATGTGGTTTTGGAATTATTTGCCATTTTGGTGGTATTCTCGATTTGGGGTTCTGCGCTGGCAAACAGACGTATTAAATTACGGTCTGGGAACAGTGGCGTAGTTTTTTGCATTAATACGTTGTCGTCTAAGTGCTTGTGGGGAAGTAGAATTTTGAAGCGATTGGTGTTGCAGTGTTTGTCATTTTATATATGGTTAAAATGTTCCTTGGTGTTGGAGACATGTGATCAGATAACACTGTCTTTTTTACAGCGGAACCGGATGGATTCTTGTCAGATGGTGCCTTGTCCAGAGGAACTGTGGGAGATAATTTAAATCTCATACCTGGTTTTATTCAAGGTTCTCTGGCTCCTAGTATATGGGCGGCGTATGCCGCTGCATGGGAGGAATGGAAAGTTTTTTGCAAGTCGAATCATATGGCTTATAATAATCCTAATGTGGAATGGGTTTTGCAGTATATTAATATGTATTTATACACAGGTAGGAGTTATGCATCGCTCCACAAAGACCTATCGGGCATATCATTCTTTTTGGAACGTAAAAGGAGGGGTGTCACTGTTTTCTTATTTTCCAGTAAAACAGGTATTAAAAAGGGTTCAAAAAAGGGAATTGTCATCCTGATTCTAGGCGCCCCCTTTCGGTGGAACTGTTAGGACGACTATGGGAGGTTTTAGGTTCAATTTGTTATGACTCAGTAGACACTTGTTTGTTTCGCTGTGCTTTTGTGATAGCGTTTTTTGCAGCTCTCAGGATTGGTGAACTGGTTGCTCCTAGCAAGCACAAGGTAGGTGGTTTATTATTAACTGATGTGAGTTTATCCATGTCTTATTGTGTAATTTTCCTGGGTAGATCAAAAACGGACCAGTATGGAAAGGGGGTTAATATTAAATTAAGAATAGTGGCTGACTCTCTGGTCTGTCCGGTTGCTAATTTGAGAATGTGGTTGAATATTCGCCCAAGGCTACCTGGTAATTTGTTTATTCATGCTAATGTTGAGACCGCTACAAGGTTCCAGTTTTCTAAGCTAATACAGCGCTCTTTATGCGAGCTGGGTATGGGGGGCTTGAGGTTCTCAACCCATTCCTTTCGAATTGTGGCAGCAACCACAGCTGCCTGTTTGGGTATGCGTAAGAATAAAATTAAGAAGATTGGGAGATGGCGTTCTAATTGTTATAGGCGTTATGTGAGGCCTGATATGTTTAATTAACTTTCTTTGTTTTAGGACCCTTAACTGTTTGGATTATCGGTCATTCTTTTGTATTCTGGGCACAGAAGAGGGCCTCTTTGCGGAATTATTCCGAAAATTTATCGTTTCCCGTTCAAGTCCTCAATATTTGTTGGTACAGTAGTAGGGGAATGAGGTGGAATCAGCTGCTTTCGGAGTTACAGAAGAACGCTTTGCATGCCCCACCCCCTGATTTAATAATTATTCATTTATCCGGTAATGACATTGGTTCAGTAAAAACGTTGGATTTGTTATATTTCATGCGTCGAGATTTAGTGTTAATTAAGAATTTATTTCCGAGTTTTTCGGTAGTTTTTTCTGAGGTTATTCCGTGGTTGGTTTGGCGTGACAATGGTTTTGAATTTTTGGAAAAAATTAGGAAACGAATCAACAGGCTGATTGAGAAATTTTTGATTTCAATAGGTGATTTTTCCTATCGGCATGTTGAATTGGAGGGTTTTATTCAGGGTTTATATAGACGGGATGGGGTGCACCTCTCAGAGATAGGGCTGGACATTTTCAACCTTGGCCTACAGAATATTGTGGAAAGATGGCTGGGTTGTAGGGGGGGGGGGCGCTGATGGTTATCAGCGTCCCCCTGGTGGAAGAATCGCCCAGCCATCTGGGTGGATTGCGGAGTTATTATGGTGTTATTCAGTATGGATTGGTTATAACGGTGTTTTTATGGTATTCATGGTTTAATAAAAAGGTTTAATTTATTGAAAATAATCTCCTAATAAACAACACGGCCATTTTATTTCCACAATATCTGTCTCTGGTGTCATTTATTTATAGGAATTAAGAGGGTGTGAAAGGAGTGTGGGTCATGTGTCATCATGAGCAGTCCCTGTTAGCAAATAGCGCAGGGACTGCATGATGACACTGAACACGAGGGTATATGGTGGATTGTTTATGTGTTTTTATAGTCAGGGGTTAATTTCAAATCTGCCTAGTAACGTGAGTGTGCCCTAGTAACCAATGGGGTCGCTGCGCGCCTAATTTTAAAGTTATTGATTGGAAGTTTTGGTTGCTGTGCAGGTTTTGTTTTATATATAAGGGGCTGCTTCACCAGCTGTGAGTCAGTCATAGCTGATGAAGAGGAAGCTTCTCCCGCCCACCCGGCCCCTTTTTGGTTAATCTTTCCTTATGTTGATTATTAACTTTGTTTTTGTTTTTGTCGTGTTGTTTTATTAGGGAGGAAGAATCGCCCAGCCATCTGGGTGGATTACGGAGTTATTACGGTGATATTCAGTATGGATTGGTTATAACGGTATTTTTATGGTATTCATGGTTTAATAAAAAGGTTTAATTTATTGAAAATAATCTCCTAATAAACAACACGGCCATTTTATTTCCACAATATCCGTCTCTGGTGTCATTTATTTATAGGCATTAAGAGGGTGTGAAAGGAGTGTGGGTCATGTGTCATCATTATCTTTCCTATCTTTATCGAAGTCAATGGCTGCTCACTCTCCCCAGTCTCGCAAGCTCGTTGCCTAGGGGGTCACCCTTGAACTCTGCTCTATCTTTCAAGCCACAAATCCAAACCATTTCCACCTCCTGCTAACTACAACTCAAAAATATATCCCGAATTTGTGCATTCCTTAACCAAAAATCAGCAAAAACACTAGAGCATGGCCTCACCATCTCCCACATCAACTACTGCAACCTCTTGCTTTGTGGCCTTCCTTCTAACACTCTTGCACCCCTCAAATCTATCCTAAACTCGTATGCTTGAATAAATCCTCCTCTCCCCTCACTATTCCGTAGACTCACTACTCTGCCAAACTCTTCACTGGCTTTCCATTGCCCAAAGACTCCAGGTCAAAACTCTAACCATAATTCTATTAAAAAGAAAAAGCGCACATAGGGTTTTATCATAAATCACACAGTGGGCAAAGAATCGTCAGATACTCACCCCTGTGGTTGTGTGAAACACAACCAACAGACAAGCATAAGACTAGCAGCTGCGGCCACTGAAAAGGATCCAGTCCAAAGAGAAAACAGAGTGGTAATAGGAGATCCGTGCTTGCCAGTAAGAAGGTGCAGACTCCGGTAAAAGAATAATATGTTTATTCTTCCAGTCACCACACTATGCATCATTTAAACACCTGATGAAGGGGTAAGTGCATATCCCCAAAACATGTAGTGTGATGACTGGAAGAATGAAGATATTTTATTACCAGAGTCTGGACCTTCTTACTGGTGAGCACGGATCTCCTACTACCACTCTGTTTTCTCTTTGGACTGGAAACTCTAACCATGACATACAAAGCCATCCTCAACCTGTCACCTCCATACATCTGGGACCTAGTATACTGATACCTACCTGCACGCAACCTCAGATCCTCACAAGATCTCCTTCTCTACTCCCCTCTTGTCTCCCCTTCCCACAATCACATACAAGATTTCTCCTGCGCCTCCCCAATACTCTGAAACTCTTTACCACAACATATCAGACTCTTACCTACCATGGAAATCTTCAAAAGGAACCTAAAAACCCACCTTTTCCAACAAGCATACAACCTGCATTAACCCTTAGTCCACTATACCTTTGCGCATCCAGCTATGCCCTCACCTACTGTATCCTTACTCATCCTCCTGTAGACTGTGAGGGTCCTGTCTCCTCCTGTACCAGTTTTGTACTGTTCATGATTATTGTACTTGTTTTTATGTATACCCCTTTTCATTTGTAAAGTGCCATGGAATATATGGCGCTATAATAATAAATAATAATAATAACTTAGACTTTATATATTGTACCAGTCTGTGAGAACCAGGCTTCTGTGCCTCATTAACATCAACCCACTGTGTTTCTGTAAGGAGTGCACAGGACACGTTACACACTGAGTATCAATACACCAGTGATAAACACACATATGTGTGAGGGGGTCTCATGTGCCCACTGCCCCATAGATGGCCAGTTGCCTTAGGCTATATATCCATTGTACATGTCCTTGTTCTGGTTGTGTTATAAATAGACAACACACAGATCCATAGAGTTTTATTAATTGATACAAACCTCCATTTTCAAAAAAGAGGGCAGTGAGCATATAATGTTCTCAAATGTTTTGCGTATCAGACTTAGCTGTTAAAGTCTTTATAAATCTATGAAAGAAGCACTCACATTATATTTTTATTCATTAACTGTGTACGCACATGTAATGTAGTATGAGTGTGTGGCGCCCTGGACTAGCCAGGTCGTCACAGGTACTACAACACACCCCCCCACCCTGAGACAGGCACATCAGCCTGACACAAAATCCTTGTTGCCTCCCTCCAGGGGCTGATGTCCACACCAGGTGGGGTGGAGCCAGGCGGTTGGCCCCACCCACTGAGGAGTTCACAGTCCTTTAGGCGGGAAAAGGAAGAGAGATCAGTTAGGGAAGTGCAAGTGAAAGGAGTGAAGAAGTAGTGGAGGAGCAGACTGACCGTGTCCGGGTGTGTGGCCCGGGCACCAAGGGCAAGGTTGGCAGACGGTGGTGGCCGTCTGCAGGAGAGGCAGATCAACGCGGAACCGTAGGGCCGGGGACGGGAGGTGGCCCACCGGTACTGAACCGGGGAGCGAAGTGAAACCAGCACACACAGGCAGGGCGGGGTTGCCGCTGCCAGGCAGCCGAGCAGGCCACGACACAGCAGAGTTCCCCAATGCAGAAGGTGACGGTCGTAGCCAGCATGGGGGAGCTCCGGCTGGGCCCGACCCCCGCACAGAGCGGCATGGAGCGGGCAGACGCTCCATACTGGGAGCGGCAGCAGAGCTAGCTGGGCCGGGAGGTCGCTGCCCAAAAAAGGTGTAAAGCGGATGTGCATGCCCGCATGTATGTGGAGAAAGATCACCTGCAGCGAGCTACCATCGGGGTCCAGAGCAGTGCACCATGTGAAGGTGGCACTGGAGCCCCACGGTTGAGAATGGACTTGAAGTAAGGCAGCGGTTCCTCCACCACCTGTACCGTAACCTGTTAAGTAAATGAGTAAATGAATGAATCAACCGAAGTTTAACCTGATTGACATCGTGATTGACCCGGCCATTGCCGGCAAGTAGTCCCCGTAGGGACCCTTTGTACCGTTGCATAAGAAACTGCTTATGGACATGCCTGAGAACTTCCAGGGCACCCACGAACTGGTGGGATTGTAAATAGGTTGGGGCATGTTTCCGTTGCTGCCTCCGGAGAGGCTGATTTGGAGGATGGGCCTGGAGGAAAGAGATGGCCCAGGCCCGCCACTACCGCAACCGGTGGCGATCCTCCGGGGGTCAGGGGTCCCCCATGGACGTGGGGTCCCCTGAAGTCACAGTCGGGTGCGAGGCACCGTACCCGTTCCCGCTTGGGCAGCCTGGATCTGGACTGGGGTCAAGGGGTGCTGCCCATTTTTTTAGGGGCAGCATCAGGGCCAGGTTGCTTGGGTGGAAGAGCGGAAGCCGTCCGTTGTTATTAAAAATGTAAATATCTATGTGTTTTTGCAACGTTCAAGATGACCTGAAGTGTGCTTAATGTTTACTGTTACATGTTATTTATTATTTTTACAGTTGAAAAGAAAAATAAAACCGGTGATGGACGGGCAGCCAGGTCGTCACAGGTACTACAACACACACCCCCACCCTGAGACAGGCACATCAGCCAGACACAAAATCCTTGTTGCCTCCCTCCAGGGGCTCATGTCCACACCAGGTGGGGTGGAGCAAGGCGGTTGGCCCCACCCACTGAGGAGTTCACAGTCCTGGAGGTGGGAAAAGGAAGAGAGATCAGTTAGGGAAGTGCAAGTGAAAGGAGTGAAGAAGTAGCGGAGGAGCAGACTGACCGTTTCCGGGTGTGTGGCCCGGGCACCAAGGGCAAGGTTGGCAGACGGTGGTGGCCGTCTGCAGGAGAGGCAGATCAACGCGGAACCGTAGGACCAGGGATGGGCGGTGGCCCGCCTGTACCGAACCGGGGAGCGAAGTGAAGCCAGCACACACAGGCAGGGCCTACGGACCCCAACCAGGCTTGGAGTCACCATTAGAGGTCAAATCCGTCAGTGACCAGAACCCCAGGGGTTTCCTAACAGCCAAGACCCGATTGAAGGCAACCGTCCGACCAGAAAGAGGAAATACAGCTACTGCCACAGCTAGAGTTCCAAGGGCCAGAGCCTGCGGGCAAAAGGGCTCCTCCGGCACATATATACACTGGGGAGCGGGTTACCGGTGGGAAGCCATCGGGACCGAACATACACAAAGGTGCAGGGAAAGGCAGCCACCACTAACCGTCCAGGAGAAGCCACAGCAGCCGGCTGCGGGACCCGTCCATCCAGCCGTTTAGTTTACCAGAGACTTTGCGTACCTTTGTGGCTGAGTGAGTACTACCGTGCCATCCAGCACCGCGCTGCGCAGTCCAGGCGACCCTGCACCCATCCAACCCTGCCTTCCTGTCATCTCACCGGGCCCCGGGACCACCAACCCCTACCCACGGAGGGGGAAAACAACATCCCAGCTGCTCCGTGCCATCGCTCCCGGGATCCCCGCACCAGCAGCGGTGGTGCCCAACCTCACCACAACCCGTGGGTGGCGTCACGGACCAAATCCCCAAACCAAACTACCCCCTTTCACAAACGGGTGAGGAGCGCCGCTCGAGTCCCCGGATCCGGCCCACCGCTCGAGCCACCAAGCAGCCATCGCAGCAGTGCCGGACCCGAGCGTTAGCGAGCGCAGCGCAGCGGCGTCCTTCCCCGCCCGCGACAAGTGTAACACACTCATAGTACATTACATGTGCGTACACAGTTAATGAATAAAAATATAATGTGTATACTCACATACCACTGTGTATACTCATATACAATATAATGTATACTCACATACCACTGCTCTGTCTGGTGTCGAGCGCTGTCCCATTCCTCTTCTGAGTGACATCACCACAATTGCAACTAGCTGGCTCACTCTTCGTTATATGGGTGACCAGAAGTCTCCTTTAAAGTAAAAGTCCATGAAGCTTTGCTCTATAGACTTACATTGTAAAAGTTACTTCGGTCTGATTGTGCCGCCCCCGTGCCAGCAGCCGATCGCTGCTCGGGCGTGGACATTCAGGGGTGGTGGCTCGAGGGTCTCCGGACCCGGGGGTCTCGTGGACACGCCGAATAAAAATGGGGGACGTAGATGTACGGGCTAGGCCGTAGTAAGTTCGTGACGCCACCCACGGTGTGTGGTGAGGTGGGACACAACCGCTGCTGTTATGGGGCACCCAGGGGAGATGTTGTGCAGCAAGATGTTAACCCCTCCGTGGGCATGGATGTTGGCCCCGGGACCCGATGGCTCTGGTGCAGGGGGAATGACGACCGCAGGGGGTGCTGGTGTACTCACGATTAGTAACACACACAAGTCTCTGGTAAACCAAGGTGGTGGTGGCCGGTGCCACAGCCGGTTGCGTTCTGGTCCCCCACCCGGCTGGTGGTCTCTATCCTTTTCCTGCACCTTTTTGTGTGAATTAGACTTCCTAGCTTGAAACTCAGGAGTCCGCTTCCGGCTGGATGTGGCCTAAGGAGCCGTGCCCGCAGACGCTGGCCCATGGTATCTATGGGCCTTAGCTGTGACCTCTTATCCCTAATCGGTGGGCTGTTGTCTTCTATGAGGGACTTTGGATGGGACAGGAACTCTAGTCCTGGCCTCAATCGATTAATTAACCAGTTCCAGTAGGTTCTGGTTCCTCGCTTCAGGGTCCGAGTACCCCCCTTTGTGCTACGGTTTCCGGGTCGGTTCCCCGTGTCGGTACCGGCGGGCTACAACCCTGTCCCGGTCCACCTCGGTTCCACCGAGCCGTCTTCCCGTCTCCTGTTGACAGAGACCACCGTCTGCCTCCTAGCCAAGGTACCAGGGCTCCTACCCTGGTACCTGTTAGTTTTCTTCAGACCTGACACACAGGTCTGACATCCACGAACACTCCTCTCTAAAGCTAATCTGAACTGATCTGCTGCTTTTCCCGCCCTGGGCCGTCTAAAGCCCTGGGTGGTCGTGTCCCAACCGCCTGGTCACGCCCACTGGTGTGTCTATCTGTCCCTAAGGGGGGGTGACTAGGGTTTAATGGTTGGCTGTGTGTTTCCTTGTGAGGGAAGGTGTTATGCAGGGGCCTATTTGTGACTACCTAGTTTTTTGCCAGGGTGGTACATGATCAGTCGACATGTGCCTCTAACAGGCTCTTGTGGACAGGAGATCCAACTATGGCTGTTAACCATCTAACAGCAGGGTATAACACATGCCGGCAAGGAGCAAGTCATTCCCCGCTCCCATGTACAGCTCCGCGACTTGATTGCAGGGGGCCGATGGGTTGTCATGACAGCCAGGGGTCAGCTGATGACCCCTGTGTCTGTGATGACGAACTTTGTCTGAAAGTGGGCAGTTCATAGGTAGTCATCATTACACTGTACAGAGTGGTGCAGATACACTGCTCTCTACAGCACAGGCGATTGGATGATTACAACTTCAAGTCCCCTAAGGGGACTAGTAAAAACATTAAAAAGTAAAAAAAAAGTTTTTAAAATATGAAAAATTAAAAAGAGAACACAAAAGTTCAAATCACCCCCCTTTTGGCCCGTTGAAAATAAAACAATTTTAAAAAATAAACATATTTGTTATCGCTGGATTCCGAAATGTCCGATCTATCAAAATATAAAATAAATTAATCTGATCAATAAAAAGCGCAATGAAAAAATAATTAAAAATTCCAGTATTACGTTATTTTGGCCATCACAACATTGCAATAAAAGGTGATCAAAACATCACATCTACCCAAAAATGGTATATGAAAAACAACAGCTTAGGGCACAAAAAATAAGCCATCGCTTAGCTACATATCCTGAAAAATAAAAATGTTCCAGTTTTCGGGAAAATAGCGCCAAAAGCAAACTTCTTTATGTAAACCTCTGAACTATTATTTACTACTTATATTGAAAGAAAACTGCCTTTGGTATCTACGTACTCTTACTCACTGGGAGAATCATATTGCCAGGTAAATTTTACCAAACAGTGAATATAATAAAAAAAAATAAAAAATAATTCTGGGATTGCACTTTTATTGCAATTTCCCGCACTTGGAATTTTTTCCCGATGTTCCAATACACTATTTGGGGAAAATGAATGGCTTCATACAAGAGTACAACTCGTTCCACAAAAAAAGAAGCCCTGATACAGGTATATTAAAGGAAATATAACGTTATGGCTCTTAGAAGATGGGGGGGGGACAAAAACAAAAAATGACTATGGTGTGAAGAGGTTAATAATGTCTCCTGTAGCACACCATGTTCAGCTCCCCTATGCACAATATAATGGGCCCATTGCTCCCCTATACACAGTAGGATAGGTCTACGGCTTAGTTATATACAGTATGATGTCCCACCACTCCCTATACACAGTAAGATGCGCCCACAGCTTTCCTATACACAGGAAGATGCCCCTAGTCCTCTTCTATACACAGTAAGATGAGCCTATGGCTCCCCTATACACGGTATGATGGCCCCAAAGCTTCACATTATACAGAATGATGAGTACAACTCCCCAAAACAATAATCCACACACTGTATCAGGGGTGGACACAGACTGCAGGGGGCCCCTGTGCAAGAAATCTTTCTGCCTTTGTGACGCCCTGGACTATTAGGTTGCCACATCCTCCTTGGTTACGGATCCCTGGCCTTCAGGGTTGCTAAGAGCAGAGCCAATCAAAATCCTAGGAATATTCTGCACCACACCTACCAGACACACCAATGGGGTGCCTGAAGGGAATAAGGCCGCCAACTTGGGGGGTTGGTAGGGGAGAGTCAGAGGTGTTAGGAGCGGGGAGTTTAGCGGTGACTCTCAAGAGGAGAGGTCACAAGTGGAGTGTGTAGTGCTGGAGGGGAAGGAAAGGGAGGTCAGGAGCAGGGCTCCTGTAGTTACTAGGTGGTAGATGTTGGTCTGGGCCTGGTAGGAGCTGTAACCTTGGTCGCAGGGGATCGTGTCAAGGGGCTGATCTGCCGAGAAGGGCAGCTGGCAGCCTTGAGCCATCTCGGGGCAGGGGCCAGGACACGACGGGGTACGTGGACCCTAGGCCAGAAAGTAGCTTCACGCATCCTGGTAATTTACCCGATGAGGGTGAAATCTTCAAGATTCATCCTCAACCCGCTCCAAAATCGGGGTACTAGCGCAACGAGGGGGATAGGACTTTCCCACTATATAGTCCAGAAAATCCTAACCGTGAACCCTGAGAGCAATCTCACTCCGTTAGCCATACGGATGAGCGGGACGCAACTAGTTCTACACTGCAGGGTCCAACTAGTGAAGAAAGTGCCACGGGAAAGGTCACAGGCTAACAAGCAACACCAAGAGGCACGGATCCAAGCGTGCTCCCTCCCTGCTGCAGCGGTGCTCAGACTTCTGCTTTACAAGTTGTCAGTGTCAGCATTCTTGGACTGAGTGAGTATGACACAACACTTTCCTCCCCAATGGCACTCCTTCACTACCATCACCGGACCCCGGGGCAATACCCCTACCCAAGGAGGGGTTAAACACCTTGCTGCCATACCACCACCACCGGGCGCTCCCAACAGCAGTGGTGGTACGCCATCTTACCACGCACCGTGGATGGCGTCACAAACTGTTTACATTCAAAACTCCCCTGTAAATACTTCCCTCTTTTAAAATTCGAGTGTTCGCACGACCCCTGGGTACGGAGACCCCTCGAGCCACCGTGGTTCCGGATCAGAGCAGCCTGGCTGCTGGCATGGGTGTGGTACAGCTCGAAAAACCTGGCGTCACGAACAGGATACAAGCAGGACCCACTTACCTGGGTGACCTGCGCCTTAAAAGCTGAAAACCGCGAGTCAAGAGTCCTTTTCCCGCCAAGTCCGCCATTTTCCGCAATCTTTTTGCGCCAAAACGCTGTTTTTCCCGAGAAAGCGCACAAAGCCTAAGCCTCACCCTTCGTCTTGCGTGTGAGGCCAGAACCAGAAGTTCCCAGAGGGCCACAGCACATGAAAGAGTGCTGAGTAAAGACCGAAGGGGCGCGCAGAGATGTCGGCTCAAGTTGATGGAAGTGTGGTGGCGCTGCCTCCACCCGACCAAGGTGCCGGCATGTAGCAGCAGAAAAGAAGCAGGGATGCCAGGACTCTGCCATAACGTTCCTGGACGACGCAGTGGCAAGATGGTGGAGTGAGACTGGTGTGGGGACATGGGGCTCAGTGGGTGCTCTCATCCACTAAAACCCGCCACCTTTAGAAAGACAGCGTGGCTCAGGGCTCATCAACGACGGCCTCCTTAACCATGGGCCTAACACTACTCAGACAACACAGGGTAAGGGAACCACAATAATTAGACTTTATTGGATCCCCAAACAATTAACGGCACATAACACATAACCAGCAAAACACACAAATGTAACAGGCAACAGAGTCTCACCCTTCCGCTGGCTCACCAGGGATTTAGAATATCCATGCCTCAGAGGTTCCGGGGCTATTTACTCCAATCCAGCAGCACCCCGCTTTTGGCGGGCACCCACCGAGAAAGGAATAATGCCAGATTTAGGAAGCTGGCTGAGGTCCGCAAAGTCTGTAGCAGGTGACTGAACTGTCCCAACCTGAGTGTCCTCCTTAGGTAGTCCTGGTATGATGTTACAATCCTGGCAGCCGGAGTCGAAATCCCTAGGCTGTGGATATGGTCTCCAACCGAAACCGGAGTCCCTAGACTGAAGCCATAAGATATCCTGATCCTCTAGTCAGCTCCTAAAGCCTGCTTTACACGAGATGATAGATTGTACGATAGCACAATCAATCGTACCCGCCCCCGTTGTTTTTGCGTCACGGGCAATTAGTTGCCATGGTACACAAACTCGTTTAATCCCCGTCACACGTACTTACCTTCTGGACAACCTCGCTGTGGGAAACGAACGTCCACTTCCTGGAGTGGGCGGGACGTTCGGCGTCACAGTGACGTCACACGGAAGCCGGCCAATAGAAGCGGAGGGGCGGAGATGAGCGGGATGTAAACATCCCGCCCACCTCCTTCCTTCCATTAAGCCGTCGGGTGCCGCGCTGTTGTTCATCGTTCCCGTGGTGTCACACGGAGCAACGTGTGATGCCACGGAAACGATGAACTACCACCGCCATTTTAATTAAACAATTTTATGAAACCTAGCGACGAGTACACGACTCACGATTTGTGAGCGATACTGCGTCGCTAGGAGGTGTCACACGAAACCACGTCGTGCGGTATGCCGGATATGCATCACGAAAACCGTGACCCCAACGACATATCGCACAATCTGTCATCTCGTGTAAAGCCCGCTTAAGAGCTTAGACTGGATACATCAGCATCCATCAACAACAACTTGGTGGCGTAAAGAAATCCCTTTTATAGCCACAGCCTTCCACTTGGATACACTGCGTCCTCATCGATTGGTTGGACAAGATCACCTCTCCCATTGGATGAATCTCAAGCTGCATGGACAATGTTCATTTAAATGATGTGCATAGAAAGACTGAAGATATCTACATGAAGTCTGCAAGTCACAGACTCGACAATGGCTACTAAGGTAATCACATTAGCAATACACAACTACATTACAATGATTACTGGAAGAGTCTGGAGAATCAATACGTCTGGCTTTCAGTGGCCAACACAATTACATGAGTCAACAAGAGTCTTGTAAAAACAATGAGGGACTTATCCCCCGTCTATAAACAATCTATCATCCTGTCTGGCTGAAGTTTAAGAAACTTTAACCCATGAGAGTCCATGTCATCACAACTGGTCCCCAGAATGTGCTGTCCCTGGGACCATGAAATGGATAGAGGAAGAGACAGAGCAGCTGTGCAGGAGAATGCAGACGCAGTTCCTGTTTATACTGAACCACTGGAGGGAAGAGATGAGGAGCCTGGCGATGGCGGTGCGAGCCCGTGAGATTGAAATCCCACGTGAAGAGAGGTTAAGCGGTTACCCAGGCCCTATTGATTGCCCAAATTCGGCCACAGCGGCTGAGGAATCCGGACCATCCCCGCTCGCGGTGAGTACTGCACCGTCATCTACCTCGTCCTCGGCGGACGCTGAGCTGCCCACACCAACCCCGGCAGCGGAACCTTTGGTGCCTTTACAAGAAGCTCCAGGTGTGGAGATCCCGATCACGTCCCTCATCCCAGTCACGACAGCGGTCATCCAGACATCGGCCAGACCAGACCCGGCCGCATCAACAGGCCCGTCCTCAGAGGCAGAGAACCCGGACCCTGCAACCCCGGCTGCGGAGCAGTCGGTTTTTCAGTTTCCAGCCACGGAAGCGGAGCCAAGAGATCCACCAGTTCAGCTACCGCGCGGCATCTCGACGGCTGTTGGGGCCGCAAGAGTCCAGATCAAGCCAGAGCCAGTTAGGGAGCTGAGGCCGGACGCCGACACCCCCTACTGGGAACGACACCAGTACCAGTTACAAGCGGAGATCGCAACCAGAGACCAGCGTCGACGGGAGCTTGCCGCCCGTAACAGAGCAGAAAAGGAGCAGGTGAGGAGCGCTGCTTCTAGAGTAAAAGGGCCACGGTGTTGTGATCCTCCTTGGTTACGGATCCCTAGCCTTCGGTGTTGCTAAGAGCAGAGCCAATCAAAATCCTAGGAACACTCTGCACCACACCCACCAAACACACCAATTTGGGGCCTGAAGGCAATAGGGCCGCCCCCTTGGGGGGTTTGTAGGGGAGAGTCAGAGGTGTTAGGAGCAGGGAGTTAAGCGGTGACTCTCAAGAGGAGAGGTCACAAGTGGAGTGTGTAGTACTAGAGGGGAAGAAGAGAGGAGGTCAGGAGCAGGGCTCCCTGTAAAATACTAGGTGACAACATTGGTCTGGGCCGGTAGGAGCTGGAACCCCGGTCGCAGGGGATCGTGTCAAGGGGCACGGATCTGCCGAGGAGGGCAGCCGGCGACCTTGAGCCATCTCCGGGCAGGGGACAGGGCACGACGGGGTACATGGACCCTAGGCCGGGAAGTAGCTTCACACATCCTGGTGATTTACCCGACGAGGGTGAAGTCTTCAAGATTCATCCTCAACCCACTCCAAAATCGGGGTACTAGCGCAACGAGGGGGATTGGACTCTCCCATTATATAGTCCAGAAAATCCCAAGCGTGAACCCTGAGAGCAAGCTCACTCCGTTAGCCATACGGGTGAGTGGGACCCGACTAGTTCTACACTACAGGGTCCAACTAGTAAAAAAAGGAGCCAGCACGATCTGAAATTGGCATGCATCATATAAAAAGTGAAAATTCACAGATTTATTCCAACTGTACTATAATACAAAAAATGAGATTTTTAGCAAATAATTGATCAATTCTTTGAGCCACCCCTGCCATTGCCTTTATCAATGGTTGCTGTCTGGCACTGGGAGGGTCAGTTCTGATATAGTCCTGGTATGTGTAGAGCTTGCTCCACATGCTGGGACCTGGGCTGGCCTCTATCCACAATTGCCTCTTTTGCAACATAGAAGCGGTTATATATACAGGTTACAGGTATGTGTGCTCCATTATGGTTCTGTTTTTAACTTTATCTAGGAGGCCGCATGCCACATGAAATACAGAATATAGAGTAGGAACCCCCTATTGAGATTTGCCGTGACGTTGGCAGGGGTGGCTCAAAGAATTGATCAATTATTTGCTAAAAATCTCATTTACATTACAGTACAGTTGGAATAAATCTGTGAATTTGCACTTTTTATATGATGCATGCCATTTTCAGATCGTGCTGGCTCCCCTCTCTCAGGGTCCAACTAGTGAAGAAAGTGCCACGGGAAAAGTCACAGGTTAACAAGCAACACCACGGGGCACGGATCCAAGCATGCTCCCTCCCTGCTGCAGCGGTGCTCAGACTTCTGGTTTACAACTTATCAGTGTCAGCATTCTTGGACTGAGTGAGTACGACACAACCCTTTCATACCCAATGGTACACCTTCACTACCATCACCGGGCCCCGGGGCAATCCCCTTACCCACGGAGGGGTTAAACACCTCGCTGCTATACCACCGCCACCGGGTGCTCCCAACAGCAGCGGTGGTACTCCATCTTACCACGCACCGTGGGTGGCGTCACAAACTGTTTACATCCAAAGCTCTTCTGTAAATACTTCCCCCATTTAAAATTCGAGTGTCTGGACGACCCCCCGGGTCCGGAGACCCCTCGAGCCACCGCGGTTACGGATCCGAGCAGCCCGGCTGCTGGCATGGGGGCAGTACATCTTCATACCACAACAAAATTATGTATATATCTATACATATATATTGTACTGTTTATTACTAGTTTAGGACACCACTACCAAATCTAAACAATAAGTAATCTCCATATTTACAATCTGAATATAACAAAGACCAGTCCTGCACACTTCTATCATGCTGTAGCTTCAGCGCTGTCTTCAATGCTTCTATTTACATTGGCTGGAGATGGCACAACCTGGATACCCTGTGTGTTTTGCAGCTTGTCAGTGATATGCAGCTGGAGTCTGAAGCCAGTGATTGTCTGCAGCGGTCACATGAGGCACCTGGGCTGTGATGTCTGCAGCCATTGTAAATAGAAGCATCAGGTGATGCAACACTACTGTAGAGCTGTCAGGTGCAAGAAAGATTAGGATTTATAGTTTAGTAAAGGGATTGTCCAGACAAAATATCATTAATTGGAGGCCAGAATCTGTAAAAATAACTAAATTCCCCTGCTGTCACTCTCCTGGATCCAACGCCGGCCGTCCTGGGGCCTCATTAATTATGTCACCGTTTTATTGTACACAGGACCACTGCAGCTTGTGATGCCTGCAAAAAAGATCACAGACAGAAGGGGAACACACTGCGGTAACATCATATAAGTATCCGAATTTTTTATCTTTATATTTCCCTTATATTAGGATTACACATCTGAAAAAACTCCATGAACATATTCTCAAAAAAATGTGCCTCAATGAACACACACACGGAGTACTTTTTAGTAATAAATTTATTAAAGATGTAGAAAAAAAACCACACAAGTACATACATACAACCATACAACCATACAAGTAATCCATCAGTAGATGGAGGTAGCAAGGACCTCAACCATCATTCACCCCCCACACATATATACATGTGCCCTGATAGTAGAGATCATGCAGTTCAAGTGTCTGCATGATAAAAATGTGCTGCAGAAAAAACACTAATCAATTTGTCTGTGCACATATTCTAAAGGCCGCTTTACACGCTACGACATTGCTAAAACGATCTCGTTGGGGTCACGGAATTTGTGACGTACATCCGGGCGCGTTAGCGATGTTTTTGCGTTGACACCTATGAGCGATTTTGAATCGTCGCAAAAACGTTCAAAATCGCTAATCAGTGACATGCCCCCCTATTCCCAATTATCGTTGCTGTTTGCAGGTATGATGTTGTTCGTCGTTCCTGCGGCAGCACACATCGCTATGTGTGACACCACAGGAATGAGGAACCTCACCCCACCTGCGTCCGCTAGCAATGCGGAAGGAAGGAGGTGGGCGGGTTGTTACGTCCCGCTCATCTCCACCCTTCCGCTTCTATTGGGCGGCCGCTTAGTGACGTCGCTAAGACGCCGAACAAACCGCCCCCCTTAGAAAGGAGGCAGTTCACCGGTCACAACGACGTCACTAGGCAGGTAAGTAGTGTGACAGGTCCGCACGATTTTATGCGCCACAGGGAGCGATTTGCCCGTGACGCACAAACGGTGGGGGTGAGTACACACGCTAGCGATTTCGCAGCGTGTAAAGTGGCCTTTACTGCCTGCAGCATACAATTATAAATGGACAACTGCTCCAGTACTGACCAAAGGTAAATGCAAATCAATATAACCAAATATCAAAGAATTCAAGGAATTCAAGAAGTATAATGCTTATGTGAAGCCCCACAGGTGTTGTGTCGGTGCATTACCTTCAGGGACTCTACGTGGATGGAACAGTCTGGTCACAGGTAGGGAACCTTCTATTTAGGATTGTCATAACGCCACTCTCGGTATTGCGGTCAGGGTGACTGCCACTGCAGATTAAGGGGTGCCTGGGGCTGATGGTGGGTGCCGTCAGTTATAGTGGCCTCCCGAGAGTGAGGCAAGCCCCAGGGCCCTGTGTGAGTGTGTGGAACCACAGGTCGCAGAATGACTCAGGCACAGTCCAAACAGTCTTTCAGGGTTTTTACTCACAGTAGATGGCAGGTGAGTAACCCCGGCATAGCTGGGATGAACAAGGCTGGAACCAGGTATCCTTCCGGCTGGCTGATGAGGGTGACTACCAACTCGCCTTCCTTAGCCCTTTGTGTTTTTGTGGTGACCCCGACTTGAAGTCCCTACGGGGGTCACCAAGGGAAGTTGCTGCTGCATGTTCTGCCCTCGTTTCAGCCCGTTTGCTTGTAGCCTGGACCAGGTCACTCCGGCTGCTTGCCTCCTGTGAACTATGGGCCCTCTCTTTGCTACGTGGCTGCGGACTCTGTGGTGTTGTCTTGGAGGTCTGAAGTGCCCCCTCAGGCAGGTTTGGCAGAAGAAAGGTAAATCTATCTATGCACTGGGACCTGTTACCCATGCGGGCCAGTACCTCCCTGGCAGTCCCCTTACTCTGCCACCCCTTTGCTCTCTCTAGCCTTGGGTGGATTTCGGTCGGCACTACCAGGTGACCGATCTTCCCCGTCGGTAGTCACTGTGCGGACTCTGTTAGACTGCAACAACTCCAGGGTCTGCTCCTCCCTGAGCTGCACACTAAACTGGCTCACTGCTCCTCCTCTTCTGTTCTTGCCTACGCCACCTAGCAACCAGGCTCTCTACCACACCCTTTGAGTGGACATGGAGGCTACGCCCCCTCCTGGAATCTCTCAGGGGTCCTCCCAAAGGTAGATGTGTGAGACCTGATTACTATGCGCCAGTTAGTCACATCTCAGTCAGCCTTCTGGATTACCTGTATTGCACTGCCCCCATCATGGGTGCAGTAATCAGTGGTGCCTGACCAGGTCAGGGGCGCCACACTTACCCATAGTTTAACAGAGAAGGAGCAGCAGGCACAAAGGGTGGGGGGAAGAATGTAGCTCCCAGTCCCGTATGCGCGTGTCGCGGTCGCATCCTTAGCGGGATGGAGGCAAGGGCGGAAGTGATTTGCATTTACCTTTGGTCAGTGCTGGAGCAGTTGTCCATTTATAATTGTATGCTGCAGGCAGTTAGAATATGTGCACAGACATATTGATTAGTGTTTTTTCTGCAGCACATTTATGTCATGCAGACACTTGAACTCCATGATCTCTACTATCAGGGCACATGTACTGTATATATGTGTGGGGGGTGAATGATGGTTGAGGTCTTCCTTGATACCTCCATCTATTGATGAATTATTTGTATTTTAACTTGTGTGTTTTTTCTACATCTTTAATAAATTTATTACTATTGCTTATAAAAAAAGTACTCCGTGTGTGTGTTCTTTGAAGCACATTTTTTTGAGAGCTTGTGATGCTTGCAGTTCAAGTCACCTGAGCAATACAGCCTATCACAAGCTGCAGCGGTCCTGTGTCTGGTAGAACGGTGACATAATTAATGCTGGCACAGACCCCAGGACGGTCGGTGCTGGAACCAGGAGAGTGACAGCAAGTGTGAATAATTTTTGTTATTTTTATAAAATTTAACCTCCATTAGATCCTTTAGCAGCACGGTGGCTCAGTGGTTAGCACTGCAGTCTTGCAGGGCTGGGGTCCTGGGTTCAAATCCCACCAAGGACAACATCTGCAAGGAGTTTGTATGTTCTCCCCGTGTTTGTGTGGACAAACTGAAGAGCGGTAGAGTAGAAGACCAGTGGCAGGTGAGTATATAAATACATTCACACTATATTAATAATATAATAATACAATATAATACTATTTATTAATTTATATAGCACTGTTAATTCAACAGTGATTTACACACATTGGCAACACTGTCCCCATTGGGGCTCACAATCTATGTCCCCTATCAGTATGT
This sequence comes from Anomaloglossus baeobatrachus, assembly GCF_048569485.1. Lineage (NCBI taxonomy): Eukaryota > Metazoa > Chordata > Amphibia > Anura > Aromobatidae > Anomaloglossus > Anomaloglossus baeobatrachus. Next base: position 537,545,161 of record NC_134356.1, on the reverse strand, counting down.
ATTTGGGGTGTGGGAGGAAACCCACACAAACACAGGAAGAACATACAAACTGCTTGCAGTTGTCCTTGGTGTAATTAAACCAAGGACCCCAGCGCTGCAAGGGTGCAGTTGTAACGGGGTGCCAGGGGTGCCTCGGGGATTGTAGTCATGGCCCCTTCTGCTAGGCTTACCCCTGGTGCCGCCGTCACTTTGGGGACAGGAGATGACTTGGTGGGGCAGAGTATGGTGTTGCAGGCGCCGTCATCAGTCACACAGAGACTCTGTAAACGTGGATCATTTGAATCAGCAGGCATTTTTATTAAACGCTTTTCCATCTCAAAGGCCACAAACACAGCAGTTGACTTCACACTTCCTTTGCCTGGGGGGAAAACCTGCCCTAGATGTCTTCTCCAGTGGGGATGTGCCCGGCTAATCTGCTTCACCTGGCTCCCACTACAACTACCCACAGACCGGACCCACACCAGTACTGCTTCGCACTTGAGATTCCGCCTTCTCCTCTTCTCTCCGTTTTTCCTATTTACCCAGCTCCCACACTCTGCCCCTTCTTCTTCTTCTCTCCCGTCCTGGACTCCTGCTGGTTCTCACTTTTTTCTGACCAACTCTACTCTTCCCTCCCCTTTCTGCTGCCGGCTCCTCCTCTTCTCTGCCCTGTTTCTGTGGTGACAGCCGTCCCACCCGGCCACTAGGGGAACCCACTAAAAACAGTGTATATGAATATAAAACATTTTTATTAAATAACATCAACATTACGGGGAAATTGTACCTCTTTGTAAGGGGTCTGCCCACCCCTTACACAGTGCTAACCACTTAGCCACCGTGCCACACAGACACACACTCCATCAATACAAAATGAGTAGGAGGCTTCTTTATATGAATGTATTCACCTGTATGATCACATGAACTTCACCACATCCGGCCTTTTTAAAACTTGTAATGGAGCTGAAATAATATGAAGATATAGGTGAATACATGGATGTACACACAGATAAATACACATGCATCATCCACACATATGCATACAAATACATAGACATGGCACATATACAAACATATAAGATAGATAGAGGGATAGATAGATGTCTAATCATTACACATGGACCCTCCCTCTTTGCAGGTGATTGCACATGGTGCCCAGGACAGCAAGTTCTTCTCTGGAGCCAGCTCGTCCATCTTCTCTGTGGTGCAGCCTTCCCTCCTCCTGGGCCCAAAAGCCAAAAGCCAGAGCACCATGTCTGTGTGGCGCCCCAGGACTTGGTCGCCACAACAGCATTGCCCCTCCAAAGGGTTAATGCTGAGCCTGGAGGTAATTGGGAGGTCTATTGGCCAGTAGGTTCAACATCCAATGCAGTTTCTCCCTCAGGCCAGCAGAGGGAGCTCTGAACCTGGAGTTCCAGGGAGCATTCCTCAAGTCTGACCTGAGGGAGGAGTTACTGTTCAGTCTGTGAGGAGAGAGCAGAGAGAGCAGACGCAGAGTGTGCAGTCTGGTGAACTGGGGCTGGAGCTGGTTAGCTCAGTCCAGGGAGGCCAGAGCTTCAGAGAGGCAAAGAAGTAGACTTGGACATCGGAGTCTGTGGCCACCAGGGCCTAAAATATTCCCTGGTAGATGAATCCGAAGGGCAGGAGAGCTGCAAGCACCTGGCCCATAAACAACCTGAAGGTACAGCTGCATCACCAGGGCCCGGTGTGGACTTCAGCAGAGAAGCACCAGAGAGGGCCTGCGCAGCCTACCACACAGGGAGAGGGACGTATCATCGGTCCCAGCAGCAAGAGGGCCATTGCTAATCCAGAGTGCAGGGTCCTATAACAGCAAAGAAAGAACAGTAGTAGGCCTTATACTCATCTGGCCAAAAAGATACCTCAGTTACTCCCAGGCCGGCCGGAGCCCTCTACCACCTGTAACGGTCTTCCAGGACTGGACTGTTCTCAAAGTAAAAGAGGAGAAGGTAAAGAGACTACTGTTTGTGACTGTTTCTTTCACTGCCTGTCGGCCCCGCACCGTATCATTCACACCAACCTCACCATAGACACTTACAAGCACCAACTGTTGCCCCGGGGCACCGCTCCACCTGTGGGGGGCAGTACCACCATTGCTGCCGTTCCATCACCCCGGAGGCCTCATACAGCAGTGGCGGCTTAATAGCCGCAAACCACAGGTGGCGTCACGAAAATTATAAACTATAACAATCACCCCCACTGAAGCCATCTTAATTGACCCCACCAGGGTACGGAGTCGGGCCCAGCCACCACTAACGACCCCCGGACTAGTCCGGCCCGGCACCGGGTGTCCCATAGCCCTGGGGTGGGCGAGTCAAATTTTGGCGTCACGAACAGGATTTCGTGCCCGGACCCACCGGGTACTGTGCGCCTGAAAAGACTGTGTGTTTTACTGTTGAAAAGCTGCCGCCGCCATTACCGCTTGCAAAGTGCGGGAAGAAGGGGGGCGTGCCCAAAAAAAAGAGCGCGAAGGAAGCGCGCCATCAGAGCGGAGGGTAGTTAACCCCGCACTACCCAGAAGAGATTTTGAAAAGTGAACGGAGCCTGGTAAGGTCCACTAAGGGGGACGAAGATGTCCGACACAGAGGGAGAGAAGGTGGCTGCCATAGCCCGAGACACCGCAGCACTGGCCCAAGTAATCCCAGTCGCCGTCGCCCCAGCCCCCGCTGTAGCGCCGGTAATGCCGATCACAATGCCGTACATCCCGGGAGCAGAATGGCTACCGCAGTACTCCGGGGAGTCACATACCCTGAGCGACTTCAGAGAAAGGCTGCACAGATTGTTTAGAGTATATCCTCTGACTGAGAGCCAGAAGGTGGGCATATTAATGGGGCAGCTAGCCAGCGCGGCCCAGCGTGAAGTGAAGTCCTGGCCTGAAACAGATAAAGGGACAGCAACCCAGATACTGGCTAAGTTAAAGAGTACTTTTGACACCCACACCGCAGCAGAAATAAAGATGAGATTCTTTGGGTGCAAACAACGGGCCACAGACAGCATACGGGACTATGCCTTATGCCTGCTTTACACACTTCAATAAATCTTTCAATCCGTCGTCGGGGTCAAGTTGTAAGTGACGCACATCCGGCATCGTTCGTGACGTATTTGCGTGTGACACCTACGTGCGATCAAGATTGAACGCAAATACGGTGATCGCATGCACGTCGTTTATTCCTCATACATTGGACGTTTTGTTGCACGAACCTAGTCAATTGAAACGTGTGACATCCCTCATACGATTTTGATGTCTGATGCTATGTGCGCAGGTGTGCGCTCTGCACCGCAGCTTAAAAAAGGTCCGCTTCAGAGCGCAGCTGAAAAGCTGCGTTCTGAAGCGCCTCACAATGTCTGTCATGCACTAGTCTCTGTCAGTCGGTCACTATCTCTGTCCCTCTCTCTCTGTCCATGTCAGTCTATCCCTCTTACCCCCTCTCTCATACTCACCGATCCCCGGTCACCGGCGCGGCTCTGCACGGCGTTCACACTGCTCCGGCGGCTTTTGCTGTTTTGAAAAAGATGGCCGCCCATTAAACAATCTCGTATTCCCTGCTTACCCCGCCCACCGGCGCCTATGATTGGTTACAGTGAGACACGCCCCCCACGCTGAGTGACAGGTGTCACACTGCACCCAATCACAGCAGCCGGTGGGCGTGTCTATGCTGTGTAGTGAAATAAATAATTAAATAATTAAAAAAAACGGCGTGCGGTTCCCCCCTAATTATAAAACCAGCCAGATAAAGCCATACGACTGAAGGCTGGTATTCTCAGGATGGGGAGCTCCACGTTATGGGGAGCCCCCCAGCCTAACAATATCAGCCAACAGCCGCCCAGAATTGCCGCATACATTATATGCGACAGTTCTGGGACTGTACCCGGCTCTTCCCGATTTGCCCTGGTGCGTTGGCAAATCGGGGTAATAAGGAGTTATTGGCAGCCCATAGCTGCCAATAAGTCCTAGATTAATCATGTTAAGCGTCTATGAGACACCTTCCATGATTAATCTGTAAATTACAGTAAATAAACACACACACCCGAAAAAAATCATTTATTTGAAATAAAAAACACAAACATATACCCTGGTTAACCACTTTAATCAGCCCCAAAAAGCCCTCCATGTCCGGCGTAATCCAGGATGCTCCAGCGTCGCTTCCAGAGCTGCTGCATTTAGGTAACTGGAGCTGCAGAATACACAGCCGCTCCGGTCACCTCCACACAGCAACTGAAGACAGCCACGCGATCCGCTGATCTGTCACTGAGGTTACCCGCTGTCACTGGATCCAGCAGTGGATGCAGCGGTGGCCGCGGGTAACCTCAGTGACAGCTCAGCTGATCGCGCTACTGAGTGTGAGTGAGTAGCGGTGAGTAGCGCGATCAGCTGAGCTGTCACTGAGGTTACCCGCGGCCACCGCTGCATTCACCGCTGGATCCAGTGACAGCGGGTAACCTCAGTGACAGATCAGCTGATCAGCGTGGGGGACGTGTCTCACTGTAACCAATCATAGGCGCCGGTGGGCGGGGTAAGCAGGGAATACGAGATTGTTTAATGGGCGGCCGGCTTTTTCAAAACAGTAAAAGCCGCCGGAGCAGTGTGAATGCCATGCAGCGCCGGAGATCGGGGATTGGTGAGTATATGAGAGAGGGCTGCTCAATTCAGTTACTCAGGAGTTTAGCGGTCACCGGTGAGCCCTTCACAGGTGACCGCTAATCAGGACGCGACACAGACAGAGCCGCAGCATGACAATGAAGTCGGGTGAGGTTCACCCGAGTTCATTCTGATCGCGCGGCTCTTTCTGTGTCTGCTGTCAACTACCATTCACCGCTGCTACATGGCTGTCTATGTCTGCTGTCAGCGGCCATGTAGCAGAGCTGAATGGCAGATGACATAGTAAAAACGCATCCCTACACATTACACACGCTTGTCAAGTCAATAAATAAAAAAAAAAAGGTGCCCAATGCATACGTCACAGAACACATGATCTAAAGGATCGCACACAAAATTGATCAATTTAACATAGACTACTAACGCTCGTGTGACAGCAAATGAACGACCTACGTGCAATCTCATTCAATCGCATATGCGACCTGGGCGTGTGACATCGCATACGAGATCGCACACCTAATTGTAAGGTGTAAAGCAGGCTTCAAACTTGCAGGAGGCCCTGAGAGCAATTAAACAGGTGGACCCAGAGAGTGTATGTGAAGAAGACAAGCTCCTAACTGAGCAGTTTATAGAAGGGCTCCTGTCAGACGCCCACAGGACACAGCTGTTATCATGGTCCTGCAGAACCCTGCTCTGGACTTTGCAAAGTTTAAGGACCAGGCCATCCGGGTACTGAGAGACTCTACCCAAAATGACACAGTACCCCTCCGGACTCTTGCCATCACATACCCAGAGGAAGTGCCTGCAACTCGAGCCACTGCAGGGGCTGAGGCACAGGCCCTGGATAAGGATCCCACTGCAGAGCTCAGACAGCAGGTCCAAGAACTGACCAAGACAGTGGCTGCCCTCGCAAAAACAGTGCAGTCTCTACAAGAGACCCCATCACCTGCAAGAATCGAGTTGGCCTCCAGTCCAGATGACGTCCCATGGATGCGGCAAAGGAGGATTCCGCCGACCCGAGGAAAAGACACAGACCGGTATGATTCAACTGGACAACCAATCTGCCGCCGCTGCAGCCAGGCGGGCCACATTGCAAGACACTGTCCTTTAAATGGGCCGAACCTGGGGCCAGGAGCCAACCCCCAGGTGTAAGGAAGCCCGGCTCAACTCCCAGTCACAGCAAGTATGTGGGAGGACGACCGGTCCTTCCTATTGTGCTGGATGGGATCCCTTTGAATGCCCTCCTGGATACGGGGTCCCAGGTAACAACCGTCCCTTATAAACTGTACAAAAGATATTGGGCTGATTCAGACATTGACCATGGCCCAGATGATGATTTAACAATTGTGGCCAGTAATGGTAAGCCCTTGCCTCAAATTGGGTATAAGGAGGTAACCATTAAAGTGGGGCGGGTAGAATTGCCATGTCAGGGGATGATAATTGTAGATATTGATCGCAAAGAATCTAACCCACTGCTAACCATTGGTAGAAATGTGATGGAAAATTGTCTTGCCGAAGTGATAATTTTGTTGCAGCAGGCGTCTGAAACTGCCAGCTCCGGGCAGCAGCGTGCCCTACAGAGGGAGATCAGAGCCCTGATGAGGAGGCAGCAGGTAGAGCTGGCCGGAGGAGAAATTGGCAGTGTAATGGTAAGTGACCCTCTCCCCATTACAATTCCCCCAAAAAGTGAAATGTTGATATGGTGTCGGGCAGCAATAGGCCTCAAGGGTCAAGATTACCAGGCCCTGGTGGAACCTGTGTATTCAGACAGTAGGCCTGGAGTCCTGATAGCCAGAGGGGTAGCAGACGTCCACAAGGGAAGAGTGCCCGTCCGTGTCCTGAATTGTGGGGAGGAGGAAGCCAAATTGCCCCGGTACGGCACTGTAGCAAAACTGTACACTGTCAGTAACAATACCATCAAAGCAGTGGAACTCTTGATCCGGTCCGACCAGGCGGAAGACAATGGCTCCAAGGGACAGCTGGAGGACTGGTGCCAAAAATTACATGTGGGCACCGACTCCACCCCCTCACACCAAAAGCATGGGGTTTACCGGGTGGTACAGGAATACGAGCAGGTCTTCAGCAAAACACCCCCTAGATTTTGGGCAGGTAAAAGGGGTTAAACATCAAATCCCCACTGGTGACCATCATCCCATTAAAGAGAGATACCACCCTGTACCCCCAGCACAGTATCAGCGTGCCAAAGAAATGTTACAGGAAATGAAGGAGGCTGGGGTTATCAGAGATAGTTGTAGCCCCTGGGCAGCTCCACTAGTGCTTGTAAAGAAAAAAGATGGTACAATGAGAATGTGCGTAGATTACAGACAAATTAACCGCATTACACATAAAGATGCTTATCCACTACCCAGAATAGAAGAGTCACTAACAGCCTTAAAATCAGCTAATTATTTCTCCACCCTGGATCTCACCAGTGGGTATTGGCAGGTTCCCGTGGCAGAGGCGGACAAGGAGAAGACTGCATTCACAACACCAATGGGTCTCTTCGAGTTCAATTGTATGCCGTTCGGGCTCTGCAACGCCCCAGGGACATTTCAGAGATTGATGGAGTGCTGCTTGGGCCATTACAACTTTGAAACCGTGCTATTGTACCTGGATGACGTCATAGTCTACTCTAAGACCTACGAAGACCACCTGAGGCACTTAGCAGAAATGTTTGAGTCCTTGTCGGAGTATGGCCTGAAGATAAAGCAGTCCAAATGTCACCTCTTGAAGCCAAAGGTACAGTACCTGGGTCATGTGGTCAGCGCAGAAGGTGTGGCACCTGATCCAGAGAAAGTCACAGTAATCAAGGACTGGCCAAGACCCACCACGGTAAAGGAGGTGCAGCAGTTCCTTGGGCTGGTGGGCTACTACCGAAGGTTCATTGATGGTTTCACAAAGATAGCAGCGCGTCTTCAAGATCTCCTGGTGGGCCAGCCAAAGAAGGCTAAGAAGCAAAGCCTTCCATTTGAATGGAACAGCCAAATAGAAACATCTTTTGCCCGGCTGAAAGGGGCTCTCACGGGAGAAGAAATTCTGGCCTACCCTGACTACAGCCAGCCGTTTGTACTGTACACAGACGCCAGCAACGTGGGACTGGGAGCAGTTCTGTCCTAGGTGCAGGGAGGCAGAGAGAAGGTGATAGCTTACGCCAGTAGGAAGCTTCGTCCCACAGAAAGGAATCCAGAAAACTACAATTCCTTCAAGCTGGAGTTCCTCGCTATTGTTTGGGCAGTGACTGAACGCTTCAAGCACTATCTGGCGTCGGCCAAGTTCACCATCTTCACGGACAACAATCCATTGACGCATCTGGCAACAGCCAAGCTAGGTGCGTTGGAGCAGCGATGGATGACCCAGCTGTCTAACTTTGACTTTACCATCAAGTACCGGGCTGGCAAGAAGAATAACAATGCTGATGCTCTGTCCAGAATGCCTCACTTACCCGTGTCTGGAGAAGACTTGGATGAACTCGAAGAGATAGAGTTACCGGCTTTCCATCACCAAGGTGTCTCCCAGTGTGAGCATGCTGTAGGAGGGAAGCGCTCGAGCCAGCACGAGGTCTCGGTCAACCGATTACTCCACCATAATTGGGAAGAGACACAGAACGGTGACCCGGCCGTGCGATTGGTCAAAGAAAAGCTAGCACAAGCTGAGACCCATCTCGGTCCAGATGCTCCACAAGAAGCCCAGCAGCTGTGGAAGGAGAGGGGACGACTGTTCACCTACCAAGGCAAACTATGCAAGAGATATGTCAACTGGCGAACGAATGAACTCGTCTGGCAGATAGTGGTCCCACAGAGGGATGCTCCAATGGTCCTAGCAGCTTACGATGATAAAGCAGGACACTTCGGGTGGAAGAAGTTGGAGACCCTACTCCGCGATCGGTTCTACTGGGTGCACATGAGAAAGGCAGTTGAGAAGTGATGCAGAGACTGTGGTCCGTGTAACCTGAGGCGGAAGGATGATGCCAGCCAGAGGTCTCCCCTACAGCCAATTGTCACGAAGCAGCCCCTAGAGTTGGTGGCCCTGGACCACGTGAAGTTAACACCAAGCCGGTCAGGCTATGTTTACGCCCTCACCATTGTGGACCATTACTCTCGTTTCCTGGTAGTAGTGCCTGTGAAAGACCAGACAGCCAGAACAGCAGCTAGAGCATTTCAGGCATACTTTTGTCGACCTCGCTGTTATCCTGAAAGGGTACTGACTGATCAAGGTCCTGCATTCGAGGCAGAAGTGTTTCAAGAGTTCTGTAACATGTATGGCTGTAAGAAAATCAGAACAACACCGTACCACCCAAAATCCAATGGATTGTGCGAGAAGATGAACCATGTGGTTATTGAGATGCTCAAGACTCTACCTCTAGAAGAAAGAAACCAATGGCCAGAGAAGTTACCAGATCTAGTGGACTTGTACAATAATATCCCAGTAAACTCGACCAACTGCAGCCATGCTTACTTGATGCGAGCAAGACTTGGCAAGTTACCTGTAGACTTTGAGATGGGAACTGTGTCACCTGAAGCGGTCCAAGAGATAAAGGATTGGGATACAGAGCGACAACAGCAGTACCTCAAAGTTCAGGAATACGTAGAAAAGAGCCTGTCCCAAGCAAGAATGAGACAAGAAAAGAACTACAATCAAACAGCCCCAGCAACTCCCTTAGCACCTGGAGAACAGGTCCTCAAGAAAAAGCAGAGAGCGCATAAATTAGATGATCAGTGGGAGAATGAACCCTACACCATTATTCCCTCCAACTTTGACAATAGTAAAGTATGTCTCATAAGCAAAGATGAAGGCAAGACCTATCAAGCAGTTTCTAGAGACCGCCTGAAAGCGTGTCCTGAATGGTGCAAAATCCAAAAGGAAGTAGAGGAAGTACAAGAAAGTCCCCAAATTCAAGAAAAAGAGGAAGAGATGATCCAAACAATACTTGGAAAAGTCCCCAAAACTTGGACCCGAATAAATAATGCTATAGTGGTACCAGTCTTGACGTTCCCGCAATTGGTCGAGCCAGAAACAGAAGAGGTTCCAGATCCACCTAAGGAACTGTCCGTCCCAACACAAGATGACACGCCAGCAGTGGAACAGGAGAATCAACCCCCTGCCAGTGGTGAACCTGTCGTACCCTTGGCGAATCTCAGACCACGTAGGCAACCATCACGCATACCTATCAGGGTTAGGCCTACTAGTAGTACTGAGGTAGTGCATACACCAAGTAGTCAGGGACAAACACCAGAGCTATGCAGGTCCCAACGCAGCACTCGGGGACAGCCCCCTCCAAGGTATAGAGAGTAAAAAGAAAACGTACCTATTAGAATGTATATAGTTATTTAAAATGTCTGTAATGTTGTGTATAAAATGCTTTTTATTTAAATGATTAAGTATATGGACAACTGGGTCACTGGACTATGAGTGACCAAAACTTCAATTGTTTAAAGGTTGCACCTACTGTGCTCTTCACCCCTGAAGAAAAACCCGTCCGGCGTGCATGGAGTGGGGTCATCAATGCTCTGACGCATGCCCAGAGCCTACGTTGGGGGTTTTATCGTGGCGGGTTCCCCATGGAGTAGTGTATTGGACACCCGGCAGGGAGCCACACTAGACTCGTATAGCTATTTAAGTTGTAACGTTTAAGAAATGCGCCTCCCATAAAGGGATGAAATGTTAACATGTTATATTTTATTTTTGCTTCTTCAGTCCGGGAGTACTGACTTTAACTAAGGGGGAGTGTGGCGCCCCAGGACTTTGTCGCCACAACAGCATTGCCCCTCCAAAGGGTTAATGCTGAACCTGGAGGTAATTGGGAGGTCTATTGGCCAGTAAGTTCAACATCCAATGCAGTTCCTCCCTCAGGCCAGCAGAGGGAGCTCTGAACCTGGAGTTCTAGGGAGCATTCCTCAAGTCTGACCTGAGCGAGGAGTTAGTGTTCAGTCTGTGAGGAGAGAGCAGAGAGAGCAGACGCAGAGTGTGCAGTCTGGTGAACTGGGGCTGGAGCTGGTTAGCTCAGTCCAGGGATGCCAGAGCTTCAGAGAGGCAAAGAAGTAGACTTGGACATCGGAGTCTGTGGCCACCAGGGCCTAAAATATTCCCTGGTAGCTGAATCCGAAGGGCAGGAGAGCTGCAAGCACCTGGCCCATAACAACCTGAAGGTACAGCTGCATCACCAGGGCCCGGTGTGGACTCAAGCAGAGAAGTACCAGAGAGGGCCTGTGCAGCCTACCACACAGGGAGAGGGACGTATCATCGGTCCCAGCAGCAAGAGGGCCATTGCTAATCCAGAGTGCAGGGTCCTATAACAGCAAAGAAAGAACAGGAGTAGGCCTCATACTCATCTGGCCAAAAAGATACCTCAGTTACTTCCAGGCCGGCCGGAGCCCTCTACCACCTGTAACGGTCTTCCAGGACTGGACTGTTCTCAAAGTAAAAGAGGAGAAGGTAAAGAGACTACTGTTTGTGACTGTTTCTTTCACTGCCTGTCGGCCCCGCACCGTATCATTCACACCAACCTCACCATAGACACTTACAAGCACCAACTGTTGCCCCAGGGCACCGCTCCACCTGTGGGGGGCAGTACCACCATTGCTGCCGTTCCATCACCCCGGAGGCCTCATACAGCAGCGGCGGCTTAATAGCCGCAAACCACAGGTGGCGTCACGAAAATTATAAACTATAACAATCACCCCCACTGAAGCCATCTTAATTGACCCCACCAGGGTACGGAGTCGGGCCCAGCCACCACTGACGACCCCCGGACTAGTCCGGCCCGGCACCGGGTGTCCCATAGCCCTGGGGTGGGCGAGTCATCTGTACACAGCAAAGGCCTCTCTTCTCTGTTGGAGATGAAGCTGGTGGGCGGAGCCTCCTTTCTGGCTCTCACACACAGTCGTCCTCTGCGCGCAGGCCAGCAGCTTTTGCAGAGATGATGGATCGTCCTTCCTGAAGGCCCCTAACAGGTGAGGAAGGGGCCCGTGTTAGCTCACCTGCAGCATATGCGTTTAGCTAATCGGCCCACTTGCTTCTACTGTGAGCATTGAAGCTGCCGCCAGCAAAGGAAATCCCCATATGTTTTCAGGTCCTGTGGTACCCCCTCCCTCTCGGGGCCCTTGTGCCACTGCACTGGCAGTATGTCTGCCAGTGCACTGTATAATGGCTCCCACACTATATAATAGTCCCCACAGTAGCTGACACACTGTTTAATGGTCCTCACAGCAGCCCTTACATTGTATAATAGCCTCCATAGTAGCCCCAAAACTTCATAATGGCCCTCACATTAGCTCCCGTGCTGCATAATGACCCCCATATTAGCTCCCACATTATATATTGGCCCCTGAATTAGGTCCCATGCTGTAAAAGCCCCCCCCCCACATTAACTCCAAAACTGTGTAAGGGCACCAAAATTAGCTCCCACACTATATAATGGCCTCCACAGTAGTTCCTATGCTGTATAAGGGCCCCTGCATTACCTCCCAAGTTGTATAAAGGCCCTGACAGTTCCTCCCAAACTGTATAAGAGCCCTTAGAATAGTTCACACACTAAAGGGGCCCCAGCATTAGTTCCCACACTGTATAATGGATCCCACATTAGCTCACAGACAATGTAAGGGCCAACACATTAGTTCCCACTCTGGAGAATGCCACCTGCATCTGTGGCGCCCTGGACAAGCCAGGGGCCACAGAGAACAACATCCACACACCCCACACTCCCAGCAGGCACACCGAAGTCTGAACACAAAACACTTGTTGCCTTCCCCCAGGGGCTGATGTTCACACCAGGGGGTGGGCCAGGCGGTTGGCCCTGCCCACCGAGGAGTTCACAGTCCTGGAGGCGGGAAAAGTAGACAGATTAGATTAGTTTTGGAGGTATAAGTGAGAGGAAGAAAAGTGGTAGTGGAGCAACTAACTGACAGCGTCCGGGTGTGTGGCCCGGGCAAGACAGCAAGGTTGGCAGACGGTGGTGACCGTCTGCAGGAGTGGCCTATCGGAGTCTACCGTAAGAACCATGGACGGGCGGTCGCCCGGCGGTACCGGACCGGTATGCAAGGAGAAGCCAGCACCATCAGGCAGGGGCTTACGGACCCCGGCAAGGCTAGGAGTCACCGTGAATTTGCCGAATTCATTAGTGAAGGGAACCTCCTGGGTTTCCCAACGACCAAGTCCCGACAGAAGGCAACAGTCCAACCAAAGTGAGTGAGACACCGCCACCGCCAAGGCAACCGTTTCTCAGGGCCAGAGCCTGTGGGCAAAAGGGGCTCCTCCAGCCCACATCCAAGCCGGGGAGCGGGTTATTGGTGGGAACCCATTGAAACCGTTTACCGTACATAGGTGCAGGGAAAGGCAGTCATCACCAACCTGCCGGGAGACAACAACACCGCAGCCGTCTGTGGGACCCGTCCATCCAGCCGTGTGTTTTACCGAGAACTGTGTCCTCATCATTGGCTGAGTGAGTACCACCGTGCCGTTCGGCACAGCGCTGCCCCCGCGGCCCTGCACCTCACCAGGCCCCGTAACCCGCCTGCCATCCATCCCTACCCCATCACCGGGCCCCGGGACAACCAACCCCCCTACCCACAGAGGGGAGAAATAACAACAAAGCTGCTCCCTATCACCGCTCCCGGGATCCCCGTCCAGAGCAGCGGTGGTGTCACTAATATCACCACAACCGTGGGTGGCGTCACGGACAATAATCAAAACCCCAGCAATCAAAATCCCCTTTTCACTCACGGGCGAGGAGCGCCGCTCGAGTCCCCGGGATCCGGCCCACCGCTCGAGCAACCACCGAGCAGCAGCGGCAGCAGCAGCAGCGGCCGGACCCGAGCAGTGGGAGAGCGCAGCGTCCCTACCTCCGCCCGCGACAACTTGGCGTCACAAACAGGATCCTACCGTTCTACCGACTGGTAGCAGTGCGCCTTGTGTGACCGCCGGAGGTGTCCGGCCTAAAAATTTGCGAAGCCGCCATCTTGGGCGCAAAGAGTTCCCGCTCGAGCTTCTCCTCGAGTAGTAGAGGCGCGAAGGCCAAAACCCCGCCCCTATAGAGGAGGAGCCGGAAAGAGACTAAGGGGGACTGATGGCGTCTGGCTGCATGTAGCTCGCGGCTTTACAAGGCAGGGACGCCGGGACCCCGCAATCTGCTGAGCGCTGCAAAGGATATCTGCCCCACCCAGCTATGCGGAGGCTACCGAGCTGGTGCCCGTTACAGCGGCGTGGCTGAGGGCCCGAACGGCAGGGATCTGCCGACACTACCGACGTCAGATATGCATACTGATGGAACAGTGGACCGCGGAGGTGGAAGAGGTAGCTGTGGTCGCCCGGGTGTACATAATGGAGGCCATGATGGAGGAGCTGGTGAGTGACCCACGCCCCTGTGTCCCCGAGGGACCGGCCACTGCGGCTGAGGGACCCGGTCTACCCCTAGCCCCCATGCTGCCCCCGTCTTCCCCGCTCGTGCACCCTGCTGATGCTGGTCAGTCTGGCGTGCAACCCCTCGCAACGGTAGCCGGAAGAGTGGCAAGGCCGGAGACTGCGGCAGCTGGCGGCAACCCGCCTGGCGCAGGGTCAGATGGTAGTGACTCCGGTCCCAACACAGAGCCTGTTTCAGAGGAGGATGAAGGAGTCATCGCCCTGGATGGCATGGAGGCCACTTACATTCCCCGGAGCAGAAATAACGGCTACCGGGTGGCCCTTCCTCGTCGCGCCTGCTATGCGCCGGAGGGGCTGGTGCCTGTGTACTTCCACCCAGGGCCGGCGGAGGATGATGAAAGTGCGCAGTGAAGTCGGCGGTCCTCCGCCTAAAAGTTGTCCCCCGTTGGGACCACCAGTGTGTTAAAAATGCAGTTTGAAAAGTTTGAAAATGAATGATAAGAAAATAATATACCGTGGAAAAGTCACCTGATTTGCAACCTTGATTTGAAACTGGTCGTTGCCGGCAACTGGTCCCCGTTGGGACCCCCTTCACCATTTTGCATAAGGAACTCCTTATGAACAAGCCTGAGAACTTGCAAGGCAACCACAAACTTGTGGCATGTAAATATGTTGTTATGGCTTCTACCGTGACCGCCTCCGGAGAGGCAGATTGGAGGAAGGGCCCGCAGTGGAGTAGGCTGGGGCCCAGCCACCACCAGAACCGGTGGCAATCCTCTGGGGGTTTCAGGGGTTCCCCATGGATGTGGGTCCCCTGAAAAGGACAGAACCCGCTCGGGCATCTTGTGCTGGACTGGGGTCAAGGGGTGCTGCCTGTTTGCTTAGGGGCAGCATCAGGGCCAGGTTGCTCGGGTGGGAGAGAGCGGAAGCCGTAACCGTTACGCAACGTTTAAGTAAGAGTACCTCCCGATGTGGGAAGAAGTTATTATAATTGTATTGTGTGTTACCCTTTTCTATTTTTCAGTTGGTGAAAATAAAACCGGTGATGGACGGGCAGCCCATGGACAGTCTGCATTTAACTAAGGGGGAATATGATGCCCTGGACAAGCCAGGGGCCACAGAGAACAACATCCACACACCCCACACTCCCAGCAGGCACACCGAAGTCAGAACACAAAACCCTTGTTGCCTTCCTCCAGGGGCTGATGTTCACACCAGGGGGTGGGCCAGGCCCACCGAGGAGTTCACAGTCCTGGAGGCGGGAAAAGTAGACAGATTAGATTAGTTTTGGAGGTGAAAGTGAGAGGAAGAAAAGTGGTAGTGGAACAACTAACTGACAGCGTCCGGGTGTGTGGCCCGGGCGAGACAGCAAGGTTGGCAGACGGTGGTGACCGTCTGCAGGAGTGGCCTATCGGAGTCTACCATAAGGACCGTGGACGGGCGGTGGCCCGGCGGTACCTGACCGGTACGCAAGGAGAAGCCAGCACCATCAGGCAGGGGCTTACGGACCCCGGCAAGGCTAGGAGTGGCCGTGAATTTGCCGAATTCGTTAGTGAAGGGAACCTCCTGGGTTTCCCAACGACCAAGTCCCGACAGAAGGCAACAGTCCAACCAAAGTGAGGGAGACACCACCACCACCAAGGCAACCGTTTCTCAGGTCCAGAGCCTGCGGGCAAAAGGGGCTCCTCCGGCCCACATCCAAGCCGGGGAGCGGGTTACCGGTGGGAACCCATTGGAACCGT
Organism: Anomaloglossus baeobatrachus; assembly: GCF_048569485.1. Taxonomy (NCBI): domain Eukaryota; kingdom Metazoa; phylum Chordata; class Amphibia; order Anura; family Aromobatidae; genus Anomaloglossus; species Anomaloglossus baeobatrachus. The sequence goes on along the minus strand of NC_134356.1, from coordinate 537,529,474 downwards.
TTACCGCACATAGGTGCAGGGAAAGGCAGTCCTCACCAACCTGCCGGGAGACAACAACACCGCAGCCGTCTGTGGGACCCGTCCATCCAGCCATGTGTTTTACCGAGAACTGTGTCCTCATCATTGGCTGAGTGAGTACCACCGTGCTGTGCGGCACAGCGCTGCCCCCGCGACCCTGCACCTCACCAGGCCCCGTAACCCGCCTGCCATCCATCCCTACCCCATCACAGGGCCCCGGGACAACCAACCCCCCTACCCATGGAGGGGAGAAATAACAACAAAGCTGCTCCCTGTCACCGCTCCCGGGATCCCCGTCCAGAGCAGCGGTGGTGTCACTAATATCACCACAACCGTGGGTGGCGTCACGGACAATAATCAAAACCCCCACAATCAAAATCCCCTTTTCACTCACGGGCGAGGAGCGCCGCTCGAGTCCCTGGGATCCGGCCCACCGCTCGAGCCACCACCGAGCAGCAGCGGCAGCCGCAGCAGCAGCGGCCGGACCCGAGTAGTGGGAGAGCGCAGCGTCCCACCTCCGCCCACGACACATCAGTACCCACAGAGTACAATGGTCCTTGCATTAACTCCCATACTGTATAATGGCTCCCCGCATTAGCTCCCACACTGTATAAGGGCCCTCACATTAGCTCTGACACTGTATATTCACTCCTGCATTAGTTCCCACAGTGTATCTTGGCCCCCGCATTAGTTCCCACACAGTATAATGGCCCCTGCTTTATATTCCACATTATGTAATGGTCCCATCATTAGCTCATATGCTGGATAATGTCCCCTACATTAGCTCCCACACTATATAAGGGTACCCCCACAATGTATAAGAGCCCACACAGTGTTCCTTACAATGTATGAGGGTTCACCCACACTGTATGAAGGCCCCTTATACTTTATAATGCCCCCTGCTTTCCACCATACGTTTTAATAAAAACACAAAACATTATATGCTCACCTAATCCAGGATCCTGATTGGTCCAGCATAGACAGATCATCGCACTATCATCACACACACGAGACATCAGAGTCCCAGTCCAGAATGATGATGCCACCCTGCTGATACCCCGTGCGTGTGATGGTGCTGTCATCCATCTGTTTTGTAGACCATAGGCTTAATGGGGTCCCCTACTCGGACAACCCCTTCTAATTCCACATTTTCCACCAGATAAAATAATAAAGCCTACACTCACCTCTCATACATGCACCATTCCAGTGGTGCTGTGGTTTGCGACGCTGAGACTCAGGTGCGGTTGTGACGTGATGCGAGCCCGGCATCGAATCAGCACTGGATTTCTTCTCCCCACCTTCGGACCACACAATCTATTAACAGAAAGTGAGCCCAGCCACAGCAATCACTTCCTGTTAATTAACTTGTTTAGTTCGAAGGCGGGGACAAGAAAGCAGGCGCTGATTGGACGCAGGGCTCACATGACGTCACAACATCATGAGCCCCAGCAATGGAAGCTGCAACACCAATGGAACGGTGCTGACACGAGCGGTGAGTATAGGCTTTAATTTTACCTAGGGAAACCTGTCCTAGTAGTGGACAATGCCTTTAATGAGCACCGCGGTTTACAGAACAGAGGTCTGCAGTGCAGGGAGATTGTGTTTCCTTACACTACCGTAGATTAACTATATCAACAAGCTGTAAACGGCAAAATAGTTAGCAATGGCAATAGTTCGGGGTACGGTAGGCCCCTCTGATCTCAGGGCCCGGGGCACCCACATCTTCTGACCCCTGGTTACACTATTGACGCAAGCAAATATTGTTCCATCAGGTCTTCATCAGGCTAGCCTTAGGGGTACTTTACACACTGCGACATCGCTGCCGATATATCGTTGGGGTCACGTAGTTAGTGACGCACATCCGGCGCCAGTAGCGACATCGCAGTGTGTAACACAAATGAGCGACGATCAATGAGCGCAAAAACATGCAAAATCGTTGCTCGTTGACACGTCGTTCATTTCCGTAATATCGGTGCTGCTGCAGGTACGATGTTGTTTGTCGTTCCTGTGGCAGCACACATCGCTGTGTGTGACGCTGCTGGAACAACAGACATCTCCTTACCTGCATCCACTGGAAAAGGAGGAAGGAAGGAGGTAAGCGGCATGTTCCGGCCGCTCATCTCCTCCCCTCCTTTTCTATTGGGCGGTGGTTCAGTGACGCTGCTGTGAAGTCTCTGTGACGCTAAACGAACCGCCCCCTTAGAAAGCAGGCAGTTCGCCGGTCACTGCGACGTTGCAGAGCAGGTATGTTCGTGTGACGCTGCCGTCGCGATAATGTTCGCTACGGCAGCGATCACCACATATCGGCCGTACAACGGGGGCGGGTGCAATCGCGCTCAACATCGCCAGCAAATGCTATCGATGTCGTAGCGTGTAAAGCACCCCTTAGTATTCTTTCACTAATCTTCCTGAGTCTAGCTAGTTTTCTCAAACTCTAGAGGGTTTCTGGACTTTAATTGTTACAAAATACCTTTTAGTTTGCGCCCAGTAGCTTCTTATGCTTCAAGTTCTCATCTTCCTTGCCTAGAGAGCACATCTACCTTTTTACTCTTGTTCTGCCCTAACGATTTCTGCCAGTAACTGACTACACTTTTCTGAGTCTCTTCTCAACATTAACAATGAAGTAGTAATTTACTACCCCCCTGATGCTTACACACTTTGGTTACTGTGACCTCTAACTAAACCCAGGAGCGTCTGTTTATTATCTCTGACCACCCATTCTCTAAAAGCTTCTGCATTTCCTAGCAATAAGGTTAATTTCACTTTTCCTGGAGTTTCTGGACAATGCCCAATTATGCCTGTTACAGTGATATACAACGAATGCAGCATTTATATTATATGCAATGCAATTTATCACTTCCAGACCCAAAGTAGAGTGCATAATAATATGTAAATTTTAAAGAAACACATCCATTAACCAGAAGGTGTTAAGCGGGCTTTACACGCTGCGACATCGCTAGCCGATGCTAGCGATGGCGAGCGTGATAGCACCCGCCCCTATCGTTATGCCGATATTTGGTGATCGCTGCCGCAGCGAACATTATCACTACGTCAGCGTCACACGCACTTACCTGGTTGTCGTCGTCGCTGTGATTACCGAACAATCCCTCCCTCAAGGAGGAGGGTCGTTCGGCATCACAGCAACGTCACTGTGACGTCACTAAGTGGCCGGCCAAACAAAGTAGAGGGGCGGAGATGAGCGGGATGAACATCCCTCCCACCTCCTTCCTTCCTCATTGCTGGCGTGTGGCAGGTAAGGGGAGGTTCCTCATTCCTGCGGCGTCACATGTAGCGATGTGTGCTGCAGCAGGGACGAGGATCAACTTAGCCCATGCGACAGCAGCGATATTTGAGAATGGACCCCCATGTCAACGAGGAGCGATTTTGGACATTTTTGCAACGATCCAAAATCGCTCCTAGGAGTCACACACAACGAGATCGCTACAGCGGCCGGATGTGCGTCACAAAATCCGTGACCCCAACGAGATCGCTGTAGCAATCTCGTAGCGTGTAAAGCCCGCTTTACCCTCCATATTCTACCTTATTGCACCTCTTTAGCTTAAAAAAAGAACCTTGAACAAATCACATTGTGAAGCAAGTGACAAAAATTAGGGCTAGGTCCAAATTATTAATCTCACTTTACCTATTCGGCTGCTGTGAAACCAAAAGTTAGAGTATATCTTGCAGGAACATTTATATTATTGCAAAAGTAGCTCAGTGGTAATGTGGCACCCCTTAGTGTCAGGTGCCACAGGGTACTACATCCAACCCCAGATTCCTGGACGACCAGTGCTGGTAACTACAACAACATACATGCACAAATCCACGCCCTTTTCCCCAGACTGGGTGACAGACTAGAGACGGGTCTGATGGATGGCCACCTATTGGTCGGGACTTATCCAATACACTAGTCAGAAACCTGGGAGGGAGAGGGGCTAGTCAGTGCAGTGGACAAGAGATGGACATCTTGACAGACGGAAAAGTCAGTCAGACAGTCTGTGGACGGTCAGTCAGAAGTCGACACTCAGACAGAGAGTGTAAAGTGACGCATTGGGATAAAAGGGTATGGTCGCCTGGATGAGTACGGTGTGAGTACTCACGGGACCAAGAACTGGTGGGGTGCAGAGCCGTAGTTCAGGAAGACGCTTCAAGCTCACCTGATAAATCTGCCCGGTGATGAATTCATCAGGGTCCCTCACCAACGTTAGTGTCCAGGGCACCGCAGCAAAGAGGGACCCCGTGAACGGGGACAGAGGTCTGATCCAAGAGAGGTTCAAACTTCCTGCCATATGGGCCAGGACAGTGACAACAGGAGGGGACCCCAAAACACTTCAGGCCACGGCGACCCACCAACTGCAGACGGGTAAATGGAAGTAAAGCTCCCCAGGTCACCACACCGGCACTGGGATCACAGAAATACTGGATTACCTGAGCCTCAGATTGGTAGACACCAATACCAGCCAGGTTGCAGCTACTCAGAACCAGTAAATAAAGCACAAGTTAAACCGCAGCCCCTGTGTTGTCTGCATTCTTCTTACACCTCTGCATCACCAACTTCCACCATACTACAACCACCATCATTCTCCCCTGAAGCTTAGCTCTACTTGCGGAGGGCCATAACATCCAAGCTGCCTAATATCACCAGTCCCAGCAGTGAGAGACTTTGCAGCAGCGGCTTTCTCCACATAAGCCACATACCACAAGTGGCATCACGACATTTTTATTTTTACATTTCCTTTTTTATTTTTCCCTCTTTCTTAAGCAACCCCCAGGATCACGGAACCGTGCACCGGCCACGCCCGTGATACATCCATGTGACTCAAGGTCCGGGATCGAGTACCCCAAGGCCCTGGAGTGCGTCAATGACTTACTGGTAAAATACTAGTCAAGATTATGAAAACCCCAAAGACCCTATTACAATGAATGGTGTCCAATGATATCCAGCGTGTACTTCTACCAGAATTCTATTCACGTTCCTATGAAGAAACAGATATACTGCAATATATAACAAAATAATTAGCTCTAAAATCATAATTTAGTACTTTAACCTGTTAAGCTACATAATCATACTTATAACAAGCAATACATGTGGCAGGATCAGCATTGCTCCATCGGTATCACTCTTCCATAATGGATTTTGCAAGTTATAGCGGATGTGTAAAATGTTACATCATCAGAAATCATCTTGAAAAAGAGGATCATTAGATTAGCTCAGAATTTTAATTGAAATCAATTTCTTTATGCAGCTCAGGAAAAAGGCAATGCAATATTTATGCTGCTTATTGTCAGTCATAGGTGAAAATGGGGAAGGAAATTGCATGTTTGTGGTGAGGGTTTATAGAATTACAAAGGCTTCCATTATAAGAAGTCAGCAAAAAATAAGCATTGCTAAAACTGGCCAAACAATGTAGTCGCACTGAGGTCAGCAGACCAAGAACGAACAAAATCAATACAAAACCAACTATAATTTAATCAACTGCAAGCCCGATGGTTGTCTGATTTTATTAGTATTTTCCCAGCAAACAATTTTTGTTTATTGTGCCACAATTGTTTTCTGCAAACTGAGCATCATTAGAAATGCTAACCTGAGATCCTGAAAGATCTCCGCTACTTAAGGATATTAATAAAAATAATTCAGGAAAAGGAAGCAAAATTCTGTAGGTGTCAACATTTCTTTTAGGTAGGGGTTTGTGGCAGATTGCAAATGAGAATAACTGCCGAGATAGCCATCTTTTAATACAATGTCACAGGATGTTATATCACTATAGACGCCATGTCATCACCCCATGATTGTACCATGTAGCAGCAGGTGCATGGGGCTGCCGGTTGGGGAATAGCGAGTGCAATTGTATGAAAAACTGCTTAGAGTACATGCACGCGGCTTTTACATGTGTGCTAACTCGGCAATCTGGAGGAAGACTATTCTGGACACGTCTTTAATAATGAAGTGTGCTTCTTGGCGTCTTTACAGTTAATTTTTTTTTTATTTGCAATGTCTTTTTGCCCCAGCATTATTTTTTTAATTTCTCTTGTATAAACGTCTAAGCAGAAACTGCCTATAGAGCGGTCAGGTCACTCCTTTTATCAGCTTTGCATGTTTATTAGCCTGAAGAGGTTAAAAGAAACTCAGAATACTGAACATATGCACATCGTCTTTTTTTTACATTGCAGTGCATACGTTCATTCATATTAGTGTTTATTCAGTGTTTGCTCAGGTGGGTTACTGTGCGTACTCATCTAAAAAAGAAGTTTTGTTCTCATATTCGAAAATATTTTTTTTCCATTTTGTATCGCAGTTACTGATGCAGTTTTAAAAGGAATCTGTCAGATGCAATATTGCAATATGCACCCAGTAACACGGGCAGTTCTGGGTGCATATTGCTAATCCCTGCCTAACTGTCCCTGTATACACTAGCATAGATAAAGGGATCTTTAGAATAAGTATTTCTAATGATCTTTTCTCGCTAATGAGGCCAGTGACTAGTCGCAAGGACATTAGTTCTCTTGGCTAGTCGGCCTCCTTAGCATGTAAACAAGCATCTGTGGGCGTGCATCAAAGTTAAATGAGCGCCATATGCATGACCAGCATTCAATGTTTTGGGGGGGGTCATGAGTTTCATATCATAGCATTTCTGTATGCAAGGTTTCTATTCGTATTGAATTGATGATGCCCTACAATTTTTTAATTCACTTTTTTTCTCTATTTCTTTCCGTTTGAGATAAAAATGCTAACTCCGTTGTTTTCCACCAGGTGGCGCTATAGGTGGTTTCATTGCGTAGAGCATGAATACTTTACTATACCTAGACACCACTTCTATGCCTATAGCTACCGCCGTTCTCAAGTTAATGGAGATGGACAGGCTATGGGTGCAAACACTGTATATATACACATCACAGGAGGGGCTGGGGACATATACATCACAGGAGGGGCTGGGGACATATACACATCCCAGCAGGGGCTGGGGACATATACACGTCACAGCAGGGGCTGGGGACATATACACACATCACAGCAGGAGGGGCTTTGGACATGTATATACATCACAGGAGGAGCTGGGGACATATACACACATCACAGCAGGAGGGACTGGAGCATATACACATCACAGGAGGGGCTGGGGCTCGGACAGTACTACTGGACACGGACAGCGCTGGCAGTGGCACAGACAACACTAGAGGGGCACAAACAGGACTGGAAGACATGAACAGGACTGAGTGAGCCCAGACAGTACTGGCGGTGTGGCTCACACCACCGGGAGACAGGAGGCTCACAGCACCAGGAAGCAGGAGGATCACAGCCCCGGGAGGCAGGAGGCTCACAGCCCCGGGAGGCAGGAGGCTCACAGCACCAGGAGGCAGGAGGATCCCAGCAGCCGGAGGCAGGAAGCTCACAGCCCCGGGAGGCACGAGGCTCACAGCACCGGGAGGCACGAGGCTCACAGCACCAGGAGGCAGGATTCTCACAGCAGTGGGGGGCAGGAGGCTCCCTGCAGCGCGAGACAGGAGGCTCACAACATTGGGAGGTAGGAGGCTCAAAGCACCGGGAGGCAGGAGGCTAACAGCAGCGGGAGGCAGGAGGCTAATAGCAACGGGAGGCAGGAGGCTCATAGCAGAGAGGCAGGAGGCTCACAGCAGAGAGGCAGGAGGCTCACAGTACCAGAAGGCAGGAGGCTCACAGCAGAGAGGCAGGAGGCTCACAGCAAAGAGGCAGGAGGTTCACAGTACCGGAAGGCAGGAGACTCACAACAGCGGGAGATAGGATGCTCACAGCAGAGAGGCAGGAGGCTCACAGCAGAGAGGCAGGAGGCTCACAGCAGAGAAGCAGGAGGCTCATAGCAGGGAGGCAGGAGGCTCACAGCAGGGAGGCAGGAGGCTCACAGCAGAGAGCCAGGAGGCTCATAGCAGGGAGGCAGGAGGCTCACAGCAGGGAGGCAGGAGGCTCACAGCAGGGAGGCAGGAGGCTCACAGCAGAGAGGCTGGAGACTCACAGCAGGGAGGCAGGAGGCTCACAGCATAGAGGCTGGAGGCTTGCAGCAGGGAGGCATGAGACCATGGCCGGAGGTTCCTCACCCTTGATCTAGCTGAAGTAAGACAGGGCCTGAGGTCGGCGGGCCTGCGGTCGGCAGGCGGCCCCGGGCAGAGATCAGCGCCCCCCCTGGGCTGGGATCAGCGGGCAGGCCACCCCACCACCTCACCCCCCCAGTGATCATCTTCAGCTTACAGTGCTTACCTGTCCCCGCTGGCTACAGCATTCTCGCCACCTCTACGTTGTCCGCAGCACTGTGATGAGGCACACAGTGATGACTTTATCACACTGGGCTGCGGGATGACGTGACGCCTCCTTGCTCCACTCACCTTGCTTCCGGCCACATGGCTAATTTGCATGTGATGCCCTAGAAGGGCTTCACCTGCAATTTACCCATGTGTGCAGTGGCTGAAACGAGATCGCCGGGCCCCTTTACTGTGGCTGTGACTGGGGTCCGGTGCTTAACAAAGCCAAGTAATTACCCCGGGCCTGGCCGGGCCCCCTCTCTTCACCAGGCCCTGTACACCAGTCACAGTAGTAATGCCCTGATGGTGGCCCTGCCCAGTCCTCCTGTCCAGAAAAATGCTTGCGTTTTCCAACTCAGTTCCATTACACTTGGTACTCGAATCCAACCTAATTGATTCGAGTACCGAGCACTTAAGCAGTTTAGTGTATGCTCCTCATTAATCGGTATATTTTGCATCAAAAAGGTTGCAAAGCTCTTGAAACAGCTCTCTGATTTTACCCATCATGAGATGTTTCTTGTGTAGCACATTGGTATTGAAACACCTTTTTATAGGCCATCAGGTGAAAAAGCTGATGTTATTTTTCACTAAGTGAAAGTATTGTTTACAAACTACTGATAGATTTCAGGTGGTGTCATTTCAGGTGGTGTCCTACTTTGTATGGGTTTTTAGACTTCTTTTCTTATGTTCAATAAAATTTCTCTGTCATTTCTTATTATTCAACATAATTTATTGACAACTATGGTTTCTTTATTTTCACCTCTGTGGATTAAATGGGTTGTTACCATTATTTGGCAAAGTGAGAAATTGATGTCAATAGTACTAGGGATGAGCGAACACGAACTATAAAGTTTGGGGTTAGCACCCATACACCTGGTGTCCGATTCTCAAATTCAAACACAGACTTCTCACGGCAGTTTGTGGTTGAGTTCTGATTGCGGCTGTAAAAAGTTTGTTGAAAGGCTGCATCACAGCATCATCAAGTCTTTCGAGTGTGGGCACTTTTGCAGACATCATAACCCTGCAAGTATGCATGTGACCTGGCCTGTATAACTGTCATATCACCAGTGGCACCACCATTGTTCTCTGTCTAGCGTAGGGACAGGATGCTGCTCGATTGAGGGACAGTATTAGGTTACTCCTTTTAATCCTCGCTCTGCATTCTAATAAATCAGGCTCTGTGTGGACACTCTACACCATGCTCTGTGGAGGTAGTCTTAAAAAAGACGCTCTGGGGGTGCTCTGAAAAAAAGGCTTGGGGGTATTCTGAAAAATGGCTCTATGTGGGCACTCTGGACAAAGATCTGTGGGGGGACTTTGAAAACAAGCTCTGTGGAGGCACTTAAAAAAGGCTCTATAGAGGTTCTCTTAAAAAAGACTTTGTGGGGATACCGTTACAAAAAGGCTCTGCGGGGGTACATTTAAAAAAAGTCTTGGGGAGTACTCCTAAAATTTTGGCTCTGTGGAGGAACTCCTAAAACTTTGACTATGTGTGCACTCTGTACCAGGCTCTGTGGGGGTACTCTTAAAAAAGGCTGTGTTGGTGTACTCTGAAAAAAAGGCTCTGTGTAGCCACTCTGCACCTCTTAAAAAAGGCTGTGTTTGGGTACTTTTAAAATTTGAACTCTGTGGGGGAACACTGAAATTAGGCACTGTGATGGCATTTTTTAAATTTTGTCTCTGGGGAACTCTTAACATTTTTGGCACTGTGGGGGAACTTTGAAAACAAGCTCTCTAGAGGCACTTTAAAAACTTTGGTTCTGAAGACAATCCTAGACTTTTGGCTCTATGGGGAAACTCTGAAAATAGGCTCTATGGCGGCACTCTTAAAACTTTGGCTATGTGATAGCACTCTTAAAATTTTCATCTTTTAGTGGGCCACCATTCCAGACATGTGTAACATGAGTCACACAGTGCTTGGATGGATGTTTGTGATCTCACTACGACAAAGCATACGAGCCACCTCCACTGCCGTGTTTGTTGCGACAGAAATGATAGACTTTGTGATGAGATAACTTGTTGACCCCGCTATTATGCCTGGATATCCACCTCTTGGCTTTTGAATGGATGGATGGACTTCATTTTTGTATTCTTCCAACTGTCATGGCACTCACATGATGCAGTTTGGTAATTTTCTTGGCCGAGAGACTGCTATCGATGAGCTGGATGATGCTGTTTCTCTTTTTTTGGGAAATCTTCTTTGTGGCAGCTTCTTAATTTGAACCAGTTACTTTTTGCTTGGGAATGAACCTAATAACACACTGAGCTATTAGGGAACATGAGAACAAGTTGTAATAGGAAGTATAGAGGAAGAAAAAGTTTTTTCCACCATTAGGAGCAAAGCAGTTACAATGCAGTGACATGACAAGAATGTGCACAACTAATGAAATGCTAAATAGTTGCAAGTCAAATTATGTATGAGATAGACAAGATGATTATCTACAAAATGAGGGTAGTGTTAACTTCAAAGCTGTAGTGGATGGTGACATACGGAGCCTGAAAGTCAAAAGTTCAAAACATTGTTACTCTTTTGCTTGTCAGTGTAAGTATTGACGTTAAGTGTAGGTTCCCAGTATAATATGAGATTGCCTTGAAGTGGCTACTGGGCAGATATAGAAATGGACACTTTTGTATGCCAAATATCCACATTTTGTCTTAGATTTCTTTGAGCAGTAATGCATGTTTTTATTCTTACATTCATTGCTTGCATGCTTTAACATTTCAGAGCTCAGCTGTCTTTTTTTTATTACATGTCATGTTGAGTTATGCACCTAATCACACTGCAAATTTGGGATTGCCATCAGTCTTTTTGTCTACAATATGGGGTCATGCTTTCTGACTGTGCACCGCTCCCCCATTAGCTACAGGTGACTTTATTCTTTATAGAAGGCTCTCACTCGCCCATACACATAGAGGTTTTGAACCTAGCGAGAGGCATTTTAGTAGGTACCCAGTCTACGAAATATGCCTTGATGTGGCTACTGGGCAGATATAAAAAGGGCCATTTTTGTATGCTAAATATCACAATTGTTTCTTGGATTTCCTTAAGCAGTAATGCATATCTATATTCTTACATTCATGGTTTGTGTGCTTTAGCATTTCAGAGTGCAACTGCACTCTGAATATTTGTCTAAAAGGTGCTATTTTGGCATGAGCGGACCCGTGGATATTGGGGTTCGCAGGGTCTCTCCGAGCTGTAGTTAAAAGTTCGGTTTGGCACCCAAACTTGACCTGGACTTGACCCGGAATCCCACACCCTATAGAAGTCAATGTACACCCAAACTTTAGTGCCGTAAAATGTAAGAGAAAAATATGTTGGAAAATATTTTAGAACTACTGTGAAAACCAAGATAGATAGATAGATATATAGGTAGATAGATCTGTATAGCGGCAATTGTAAAATATGCTTAGAATGTAAAAATAATATATCTAATTCATTATCTTTTTAGGAGTCAATAAAACTAAAGCTTTTAAAAAGAGAATTGTTTCTTTTTTGCTTATCAATATGGAACTTATGAGCTGTATTCTTCTAATGATTATTTGCAGTTACTTTAACGTCTAAACAATAGTCTGAAGAGGATTTTGCAGGATAAATTATTTTCTCTGCAGTACAGTCAAGCGCAAAGCTATACAATACAATAGTAAAGCCACATTCGTACAGCCTCCTGCTGAGCACTATATCTTCATGCATAGCTAAACTCATCCCGACATCCATCAGAAGTCAGTAGCAAAAACATAATAGTCCTCTAGAAAGTAAAATATTAAAACTCTGACTAGGAAGTTAAAAAGATTCAAATACGGCACTTGATACATGTGAAATTACCATAATAAAAGGAGTATTTTGTATGCTCGCTGATGTATAATTCATGCTTCATCCTAGCTTACCAGCTATAACATGAAGGCTTACATATAAATACATCTCTTCAATGGTTCTCAGCTATTTGGTGTCTCTGTAATTATTTTTAAAAGGAAGTATCAATGACTTTGTAACCCTTTGTCACAAGTCTAGACCTACCTGCAAAAGAAGCAGTGTGTGTATATGTGTTTGTGTGTGTGTGTCTGTGTGTGTATGTGTGTCTGTGTGTATGTGAGTGTGTGTATGACTCGCCCACCCCAGGGCTATGGGACAGCCGGTGCCGGGCCGGACTAGTCCGGGGGTAGTCAGTGGTGGCGGGGCCCGACTCCGTGGCCCTGGTGGGTGTCAGTTAAATATGGCTGGTGACTTGGGGTTTCTGTTCGTGACGCCACCTGTGGTATGCGGCTATTAAGACGCCGCTGCTGTGTGAGGCCTCTGGGGTGATGATATGGCAGCAATGGTGGTACTGCTCCCCACAGGTGGAGCGGTGCCCCGGGGACACTGTTGGTGCTCGTGAGAGTCTATGGTGTTGTGTGGATAACACGGTGCAGGGCCGACAGGCACAAACAACAGTCTCTTTACCTTCTCCTCTTTTACTTCACAAACGGTTAGTCCTGGGAGACCGTTACAGGTGGTAGAGGGCTCCGGCCGGCCTGGAAGTAACTGAGATGTCGTTTTGGCCAGATGAGTATGAGGCCTACTCCTGTTATTTTCCTTACTGTGATAGGACCCTGCTCTCTGAATTTAGCAATGGCCCTCTTGCTGCTGGGACCGGTGGTACGTCCCTTTCCCTCTGTGGTAGGCTGCACAGGCCCTCTCTGGTGCTTCTCTGCTGGAGTCCACACCGGGCCCTGATGATGCAGCTGTACCTTCGGGCTGTTTATGGGCCAGGTGCTTGCAGCTCTCCTGCCCTTCGGATTCCGCTACCAGGGAGTATTTTAGGCCCTGGTCGCCACAGACTCCGATGTCCGAGTCTCTTCTGTGCCTCTCTGCTCCTCCTGTTTCACTGGGCCAAGCTGCTCCAGCTCTAGGCCCCAGTTCCACAGGACAGCACTACTCTGCATCTGCTTGCTCTGACTTCTCTCTACAGACTGACCACTAACTCCTCCCTCAGGCCAGACTTAAGGAATGCTCCCTGGAACTCCAGGTTCAGAGCTCCCCCTGCTGGCCTGAGGGAGAACTGCGTTGGATGTTAAACTTACTGGCCAATAGACCTCCCAATTACCTCCAGGCTCAGCATTAACACTTTGGAGGGGCAATGCTGTTGTGGCGACCAGGTCCTGGGGCACCACACTCCCCCTTAGTTAAACTCAGTACTCCCGGACTGAATAAAACAAAACAAGACATAACATGTTACAACCTTAAACAACTATAAGAGTCCAGTGTGGCTACCTGCCGGATGTCCATTACACTGCTCCATGGGGGACCCGCCGCGATAAAACCCCCAACGTAGGCTCTAGGCGTGCGTCAGAGCATTGATGACCCCACTCTATGCACGCCGGACGGGTTTTTCTTCAGGGGTGCTGAGCACACTGGTGCTAACTATGTACAGCTAGAGTGTTGGCCACCCATAGTCCAGTGGCCCAATTGTCCATTTACTTAATCACCTAAGACAAAAAACATTTTATACAAGACATTTCAATTAAATATATACATTCTGTTAGGTATTTTACTTTCTATGTTCTATACCTTGGAGGGGGCTGTCCCCGAGTGCTACGTTGGGACCGGCGTAGCTCTGGGGTTTGTCCCTGACTACTTGGAGTGTCTGCCCCCTCCGTGTTACTAGTAGGCCTAACCCTGACAGGTATGCGTGTTGGTTGCCTTCGGGGTCTCAGATTCGCCAAGGGTACGACAGGTTCACCACTGGCAGGGGCTTGATTTTCCTGTTCTACTGCTGGCATGTCATCTTGTGTTGGGACGGACAGTTCCTTAGGTGGATCTAAACCTCTTCTGTCTCCGGCTCGACCAACTGCGGGAACGTCAAGACTGGTACCACTATGGCATTATTGATTCGGGTCCAAGTTTTGGGGAATTTTCCGAGGATTGTTTGGATCATTTCTTCCTCCTTTTCTTGAATTTGGGGACTTCCTTGTATTTCTTCTACTTCTTTTTGGATTTTGCACCGGTCAGGGCACGCTTTCAGGTGGTCCCTAGAAACTGTTTGATAGGTCTTGCCTTCATCCTTGCTTATGAGGCATACCTTACTATTGTAAAAGTTGGAGGGAATAATGGTGTAGGGTTCATTCTCCCACTGATCATCTAATTTATGCGCCCTCCGCTTTTTCTTGAGGACCTGTTCTCCAGGTGCTAAGGGAGTTGCTGGGGCCGTTTGATTGTAGTTCTGTTCTTGTCTCATTCTTGCTTGGGACAGGCTCTTTTCTACGCATTCCTGAACTCTGCGGTACTGCTGTTGTCGCTCTGTATCCCAATCTTCTATCTCTTGAACTGCTTCAGGTGACACAGTTCCCATCTCAAAGTCTACAGGTAACTTGCCAGGTCTTGCTCGCATCAGGTAAGCAGGGCTGCAGTTGGTCGAATTTACTGGGATATGGTTATACAGGTCTACCAGATCTGGTAACTTCTCTGGCCATTGGTTTCTTTCTTCCAGAGGTAGAGTCTTGGGCATATCAATAACCACATGGTTCATCTTCTTCCACAATCCATTGGTTTGGGGGTGGTACGGTGTTGTTCTGATTTTCTTACAACCGTACATGTTACAGAACTCTTGGAACACTTCTGCCTCGAATGCAGGACCTTGATCAGTCAGTACCCTTTCAGGGTAACCGTGAGGTCGACAAAAGTATGCCTGAAACGCTCTATCTGCTGTTCTGGCTGTCTAGTCTTTCACAGGCACTACTACCAGGAAACGAGAGTAATGGTCCACAATGGTGAGGGCGTAAACATAGCCTGACCGGCTCGGTGTTATCTTCACGTGGTCCAGGGCCACCAACTCTAGGGGCTGCTTCGTGACAATTGGCTGTAGGGGAGACCTCTGGCTGGCACCATCTTTCCGCCTCAGGTTACACGGACCACAGTCTCAGCACCACTTCTCGACTGTCTTTCTCATGTGCACCCAGTAGAACCGATCACGGAGTAGGGTCTCCAACTTCTTCCACCCGAAGTGTCCTGCTTTATCATGGTAAGATGCTAGGACCATTGGAGCATCCCTCTGTGGGACCACTATCTGCCAGACGAGTTCATTCGTTCGCCAGTTGACATATCTCTTGCATAGCTTGCCTTGGTAGGTGAACAGTCATCCCCTCTCCTTCCACAGCTGCTGGGCTTCTTCTGGAGCATCTGGGCCAAGATGGGTCTCAGCTTGTGCTAGCTTTTCTTTGACCAATCGCACGGCCGGGTCACCGTTCTGTGTCTCTTCCCAATTATGGTGGAGTAATGGGTTGACCGAGACCTCGTGCTAGCTCGAGCGCTTCTCTCCTACAGCATGCTCACACTGGGAAACACCTTGGTGATGGAAAGCCGGTAACTCTATCTCTTCGAGTTCATCCAGGTCTTCTCCAGACACAGTGAGGCATTCTGGACAGCGCATCAGCATTGTTATTCTTCTTGCCAGCCCGGTACTTGATGGAAAAGTCAAAGTTAGACAGCTGGGCCATCCATCGCTGCTCCAACGCACCTAGCTTGGCTGTTGCCAGATGTGTCAACGGATTGTTGTCCGTCAAGATGGTGAACTTGGCCGACGCCAGATAGTGCTTGAAGCGTTCAGTCACTGCCCAAACAATAGCGACGAACTCCAGCTTGAAGGAACTGTAGTTTTCTGGATTCCTTTCTGTGGGACGAAGCTTCCTGCTGGCGTAAGCTATCACCTTCTCTCTGCCTCCCTGCACCTGGGACAGAACTGCTCCCAGGCCCACGTTGCTGGCGTCTGTGTACAGTACAAACGGCTGGCTGTAGTCAGGGTAGGCCAGAATTTCTTCTCCCGTGAGAGCCCCTTTCAGCCGGACAAAAGACGTTTCTATTTGGCTGTTCCATTCAAATGGAAGGCTTTGCTTCTTAGCCTACTTTGGCTGGCCCACCAGGAGATCTTGAAGAGGCACTGCTATCTTGGTGAAACCATCAATGAACCTTCGGTAGTAGCCCACCAGCCCAAGGAAGTGCCGCACCTCCTTTACTGTGGTGGGTCTCGGCCAGTCCTTGATTACTGTGACTTTCTCTGGATCAGGTGCCACACCTTCTGCGCTGACCACATGACCCAAGTACTGTACCTTTGGCTTCAAGAGGTGACATTTGGACGGCTTTATCTTCAGGCCATACTCCGACAGGGACTCGAACACTTCTGCTAAGTGCCTCAGGTGGTCTTCATAAGTCTTGGAGTAGACTATGACGTCATCCAGGTACAACACCACGGTTTCAAAGTTGTGATGGCCCAAGCAGCACTCCATCAACCTTTGGAATGTCCCTGGGGTGTTGCAGAGCCCGAATGGCATACAGTTGAACTCGCAGAGGCCCATTGGTGTCGTGAATGCAGTCTTCTCCTTGTCCGCCTCTGCCACGGGAACCTGCCAATACCCACTGGTGAGATCCAAGGTGGAGAAATAGTTAGCTGACTTTAAGGCTGTTAGTGACTCCTCTATTCTGGGTAGTGGATAAGCATCTTTATGGGTAATGCGGTTAATTTGTCTGTAATCGACGCACATTCTCATTGTACCATCTTTTTTCTTTACGAGCACTAGTGGAGCTGCCCAGGGGCTACAACTATCTCTGATAACCCAGCCTCCTTCATTTCCCGTAACATTTCTTTGGCACGCTGATACTGTGCTGGGGGTACAGGGCGGTATCTCTCTTTAATGGGATGATGATCACCTGTGGGGATTTGATGTTTAACCCCTTTTACCTGCCCAAAATCTATGGGGTGTTTTCTGAAGACCCGCTCGTACTCCTGTACCACCCGGTAAACCCCATGCTTTTGGTGTGAGGGGGTGGAGTCGGTGCCCACATGTAATTTTTGGCACCAGTCTTCCAGCTGTCCCTTGGAGCCATTGTCTTCCGCCCGGTCGGACAGGATCAAGAGTTCCACTGCTTTGATGGTATTGTTACCGACAGTGTACAGTTTTGCTACAGTGGCGTACCGGGGCAATTTGGCTTCCTCCTCCCCACAATTCAGTATGCGGACGGGCACTCTTCCCTTGCGGACGTCTGCTACCCCTCTGGCTATCAGGACACCAGGCCTACTTTCTGAATACACAGGTTCCACCAGGGCCTGGTAATCTTGACCCTTGAGGCCTATTGCTGCCCGACACCATATCAACATTTCGCTTTTTGGGGGGATTGCAATGGGGAGAGGGTCACTTACCCTTACACTGCCAATTTCTCCTCCGGCCAGCTCTACCTGCTGCCTCCTCATCAGGGCTCTGATCTCCCTCTGTAGGGCACGCTGCTGCCCGGAGCTGGCACCTTCAGACGCCTGCTGCAACAAAATTATCACTTTGGCAAGACAATTTTCCATCACATTTGTACCAATGGTTAGCAGTGGGTTAGATTCTTTGCGATCAATATCTACAATTATCATCCCCTGACATGGCAATTCTACCCGCCCCACTTTAATGGTTACTTCCTTATACCCAATTTGAGGCAAGGGCTGACCATTACTGGCCACAATTGTTAAATCATCATCTGGGCCATGGTCAATGTCTGAATCAGCCCAATATCTTTTGTACAGTTTATAGGGGATGGTTGTTACCTGGGACCCCGTATCCAGGAGGGCATTCAAAGGGATCCCATCCAGCACAATAGGAAGGACCGGTCGTCCTCCCACATACTTGCTGCGGCTGGGGTTTGAGCCGGGCTTCCTTACACCTGGGGGTTGGCTCCTGGCCTCAGGCTCGGCCCGTTTAAAGGACAGTATCTTGCAATGTGGCCCGCCTGGCTGCAGCGGCGGCAGATCGGTTGTCCAGTTGAATCATACCGGTCTGTGTCTTTTCCTCGGGTCGGCGGAATCCTCCTCTGTCGCATCCACGGGACGTCATCTGGGCTGGAGGCCAACTCGATTCTTGCAGGCGATTGGGTCACTTGTAGAGACTGCACGGTCTTGGCAAGGGCAGCTACAGTCTTGGTCAGCTCCTGGACCTGCTGTCTGAGCTCTGCAGTGGGATCCTTATCCAGGGACTGCGCCGCAGCCCCTGCAGCGGCTCGTGTTGCAGGCACCACCCCGGGGTACGTGATAGCAAGAGGCCGGAGGGGTACTGGGTCATTCGGTGTAGATTCTCTCAGTACCTGGATGGCCTGGTCCTTAAACTTTGCAAAGTCCAGAGCAGGGTTCTGCAGGACCATGATACACAGCTGTGTCCTTTGGGCATCTGACAGGAGCCCCTCTATGAACTGCTCAGTTAGGAGTTTGTCTTCTTCACGTACACTCTCTGGGTCCACCTGTTTAATTGCTTTCAGGGCCTCTTGCAAGTTTAAGGCATAGTCCCTTATGCTGTCTGTGGCCCGTTGTTTGCACCCAAAGAATCTCATCTTTATTTTTGCTGCGGTGCGGGTGTCAAAAGTACTCTTTAACTTGGCCAGTATCTGGGTTGCTGTCCCTTTATCTGTATCAGGCCAGGACTTCACTTCACGCTGGGCCGCGCTGGCTAGCTGCCCCATTAGTATGCCCACCTTCTGGCTCTCAGTCAGAGGATACACTCTAAACAAGCTGTGCAGCCTTTCTCTGAAGTCGCTCAGGGTATGTGACTCCCCGGAGTACTGCGGCAGCCATTCTGCTCCCGGGATGTACGGCATTGTGATCGGCATTACCGACGCTACAGCGGGGGCTGGGGCGACGGCGACTGGGATTGCTCCGGCTAGTGCTGCGGCGTCTCGGGCTATGGCAGCCGCCTGCTCTCCCTCGGAGTCAGACATCTTCTTCCCCCTTAGTGAACCTTACCAGGCTCCGTTCACTTTTCAAATTCCCTTCTGGGTCACGCGGGGTTAACGGCGCTCTGCTCTGATGGTGCGCTCCCTTCGCGCTCTTTTTCAGGCACACCCCCTTCTTCCTGCGCTCAGCGAGGCTAATGGCGGCAGCAGTTTTCAAACAGTAACACAGTCTTTTAAGCACAGTTTCTGCAGGCGCACAGTACCCGGTGGGACCGGGCACGAAATCCTGTTCACAGCGCCAAAGTTGACTCGCCCACCCCAGGGCTATGGGACACCCGGTGCCGGGCAAGACTAGTCCGGGGGTAGTGAGTGGTGGTGGGGCCCGACTCCGTGGCCCTGGTGGGTGTCAGTTAAATATGGCTGGTGACTTGGGGTTTGTGTTCGTGACGCCACCTGTGGTATGCGGCTATTAAGCCGCTGCTGCTGTGTGAGGCCTCCGGGGTGATGATATGGCAGCAATGGTGGTACTGCTCCCCACAGGTGGAGCGGTGCCCCGGGGACACTGTTGGTGCTCGTGAGAGTCTATGGTGTTGTGTGGATAACACGGTGCAGGGCCGACAGGCAATGAAAGAAACAGGCACAAACAACAGTCTCTTTACCTTCTCCTCTTTTACTTCACAAACGGTTAGTCCTGGGAGACTGTTACAGGTGGTAGAGGGTTCCGGCCGGCCTTGAAGTAACTGAGATGTCGTTTTGCCCAGATGAGTATGAGGCCTACTCCTGTTCTTTTCCTTACTGTGATAGGACCCTGCTCTCTGAATTTAGCAATGGCCCTCTTGCTGCTGGGACCGGTGGTACGTCCCTTTCACACTGTGGTAGGCTGCACAGGCCCTCTCTGGTGCTTCTCTGCTGGAGTCCATACCGGGCCCTGATGATGCAGCTGTACCTTTGGGCTGTTTATGGGCCAGGTGCTTGCAGCTCTCCTGCCCTTCGGATTTGGCTACCATGGAGTATTTTAGGCCCTGGTGGCCACAGACTCCGATGTCCGAGTCTCTTCTGTGCCTCTCTGCTCCTCCTGCTTCACTGGGCCAAGCTGCTCCAGCTCTAGGCCCCAGTTCCACAGGACAGCACTACTCTGCGTCTGCTTGCTCTGACTTCTCTCTACAGACTGAACACTAACTCCTCCCTCAGGCCAGACTTAAGGAATGCTCCCTGGAACTCCAGGTTCAGAGCTCCCCCTGCTGGCCTGAGGGAGAACTGCACTGGATGTTAAATTTACTGGCCAATAGACCTCCCAATTACCTCCAGGCTCAGCATTAACCCTTTGGAGGGGCAATGCTGTTGTGGCGACCAGGTCCTGGGGCGCCACATGTACATTTACATATACGTTGTGTATGTACACTCCTCAACATTGAAATTTCAACACCAAGAAGTTAAAGTCATGGACTTAAACACCATGAACAGAAATATACACCCTTACACACCTTGGCTGCCATCAGTGAGGTTATTAATTATAGGTTGTTTGAGAAATGTTCTTTCACTCTGAATGCACTTATGCACACAAACTATCAAAATCTGCTGCTGGCGGCTCTTGCTGACTAATAATATTCCAGATGGGCTCAATAGTAGACAGGTCCAGAGACCCTGACTGCCATGATAGCATGTTTAGGTCGTGTAGGCTATTCTTGTACTGCTGTCTAATTGATCATTCTATCTTCCAAAAATCGGAATAAGACTCGGCTCACATTTATCTGTATTCTCTGCTGAGCGCTTAGATCAGGGTTTCAGTGTAAATCCCAAAAACTGTAATTCAAACAAAACCACTGACAGAACCACTGACTATAATGATACAGATGGAGACACTTTGTTGTTCTTCTAATCTCTGTTCTGGCATCCTTTCATTTTAGGCGTCTTTTCAACGCACAAGTGTGGACAACCTCAGTGTGTATGGGTAGATACCACCAGAACAGTTGCCAAATAGAGTACAAGATTCTCCATCTACCTCATTATAAGGAGTGTTTACATCTGGGGTTTCCTGTGAATCACATTTTTGGCGGATTTACATGGAAACCTCAATATAAGTTCTCAACGCATAGCACAATAATGTGATTCCAGCCTTATGCAGCCTTATAATCAAAAAATGTTATGTAGTCCAAAATGATGCCAAAAACCCCTAACTTATCCCGCAAAAAAACAGCCCCCAGGGAGGTCCATGATCTGATATTGGAAATATAGAGGCCTTACACATTACTGAAAGAACAAAGACTCTGGAAAAGTGAAGGCTCCCACTCCATGAAATAAAATCCAGGAAGGTAAATGGTGGGCACACTAACAGGTATGGGTAGGTGCCCAGTGGTAGAAACAATCCAAATGGTAATAGACAATACCACGACACTCAGTAAATGAAGGTCATTTTTTAAAAAAAAATGCATTGAAAGTGTTCAGAACACCCTAGATGAAATCCTTGAGGGGTCTAGTTTCCAAATTGGGGTCACTTGTGGAGAGTTTCCGCTTTTTTGGCATGTCAGAGGATCTGCAATTACGAAATGGCATGCGCAATCTATTCCAGACAAATTTACACACCAAAAATCAAATACCGCTCTTTCCTTTCTGTTCTCTGCAAACTGCAGTGTTTGACCACATCTGAGGTTACATTGAGTTTGGGAGAAGTTGACTAAAAATGTATGTGGTCTTTTTTTCTATTATCGATTTTGACATTTACAAATTTGGGGCTAAAACAACATATTTAGAGGAAAAAATGTAATTTTCCTTTTCACATCCACATTTTAAAACATTCTGTGGTGCACCTTTAGGTTCAAAATGCTAAACACAACTCTAGATGAATTCCTTGATTGGTCTAGTTTCCAAAATGGGGTCACTTGTGGGGGGTTTAGTGTTGTTTATGCACCATATTATTATTATTATTAAGGAATAACGTTTGGAACTCCATTCTATGTCTGAACTGGGTGCAAAAAACCTAAAAAACATCACTATGGGGAGATAAGGTATGCACACCAGTGACTATGGAAGGGGAATACATGGAATAGCAGAAACTGCTGTGTGAATACTGACATGAAAAATTCAATAGCTATTTGTAAGAATGAAATGTGAAAAATGGAACCTGCATTACTGCCATGAATATATGAATAAAGAGAAATTTAGCTACTGAATTGATCAATGCAGAAGAGCCCCAACACTACGCCAAAGTATTTCTCTACGTTGGGGTCCCTAGCTTGTGTGTGTCCTCTCATGCAGTTAAAAAACTTACCGTGTATGGGACGCTGAGACCCAGGCTATATATACGATGTGGATTGGCAATAGGTGTGTATGGGGAGGGTTCACAAACGAAAAACTACTAACATTAAGGAATAACGTTTGGAACTCCATTCTATGTCTGAACTGGGTGCAAAAAACCTAAAAAACATTACTATGGGGAGATAAGGTATGCACACCAGTGACTATGGAAGGGGAATACATGGAATAGCAGAAACTGCTGTGTGAATACTGACATGAAAAATTCAATAGCTATTTGTAAGAATGAAATGTGAAAAATGGAACCTGCATTACTGCCATGAATATATGAATAAAGAGAAATTTAGCTACTGAATTGATCAATGCAGAAGAGCCCCAACACTACGCCAAAGTATTTCTCTACGTTGGGGTCCCTAGCTTGTGTGTGTCCTCTCATGCAGTTAAAAAACTTACCGTGTATGGGACGCTGAGACCCAGGCTATATATACGATGTGGATTGGCAATAGGTGTGTATGGGGAGGGTTCACAAACGAAAAACTACTAACATTAAGGAATAACGTTTGGAACTCCATTCTATGTCTGAACTGGGTGCAAAAAACCTAAAAAACATCACTATGGGGAGATAAGGTATGCACACCAGTGACTATGGAAGGGGAATACATGGAATAGCAGAAACTGCTGTGTGAATACTGACATGAAAAATTCAATAGCTATTTGTAAGAATGAAATGTGAAAAATGGAACCTGCATTACTGCCATGAATATATGAATAAAGAGAAATTTAGCTACTGAATTGATCAATGCAGAAGAGCCCCAACACTACGCCAAAGTATTTCTCTACGTTGGGGTCCCTAGCTTGTGTGTGTCCTCTCATGCAGTTAAAAAACTTACCGTGTATGGGACGCTGAGACCCAGGCTATATATACGATGTGGATTGGCAATAGGTGTGTATGGGGAGGGTTCACAAACGAAAAACTACTAACATTAAGGAATAACGTTTGGAACTCCATTCTATGTCTGAACTGGGTGCAAAAAACCTAAAAAACATCACTATGGGGAGATAAGGTATGCACACCAGTGACTATGGAAGGGGAATACATGGAATAGCAGAAACTGCTGTGTGAATACTGACATGAAAAATTCAATAGCTATTTGTAAGAATGAAATGTGAAAAATGGAACCTGCATTACTGCCATGAATATATGAATAAAGAGCAATTTAGCTACTGAATTGATCAATGCAGAAGAGCCCCAACACTACGCCAAAGTATTTCTCTTCGTTGGGGTCCCTAGCTTGTGTGTGTCCTCTCATGCAGTTAAAAAACTTACCGTGTATGGGACGCTGAGACCCAGGCTATATATACGATGTGGATTGGCAATAGGTGTGTATGGGGAGGGTTCACAAACGAAAAACTACTAACATTAAGGAATAACGTTTGGAACTCCATTCTATGTCTGAACTGGGTGCAAAAAACCTAAAAAACATCACTATGGGGAGATAAGGTATGCACACCAGTGACTATGGAAGGGGAATACATGGAATAGCAGAAACTGCTGTGTGAATACTGACATGAAAAATTCAATAGCTATTTGTAAGAATGAAATGTGAAAAATGGAACCTGCATTACTGCCATGAATATATGAATAAAGAGAAATTTAGCTACTGAATTGATCAATGCAGAAGAGCCCCAACACTACGCCAAAGTATTTCTCTACGTTGGGGTCCCTAGCTTGTGTGTGTCCTCTCATGCAGTTAAAAAACTTACCGTGTATGGGACGCTGAGACCCAGGCTATATATACGATGTGGATTGGCAATAGGTGTGTATGGGGAGGGTTCACAAACGAAAAACTACTAACATTAAGGAATAACGTTTGGAACTCCATTCTATGTCTGAACTGGGTGCAAAAAACCTAAAAAACATCACTATGGGGAGATAAGGTATGCACACCAGTGACTATGGAAGGGGAATACATGGAATAGCAGAAACTGCTGTGTGAATACTGACATGAAAAATTCAATAGCTATTTGTAAGAATGAAATGTGAAAAATGGAACCTGCATTACTGCCATGAATATATGAATAAAGAGAAAAGTTCGTTTGTGAACCCTCCCCATACACACCTATTGCCAATCCACATCGTATATATAGCCTGGGTCTCAGCGTCCCATACACGGTAAGTTTTTTAACTGCATGAGAGGACACACACAAGCTAGGGACCCCAACGTAGAGAAATACTTTGGCGTAGTCTTGGGGCTCTTCTGCATTGATCAATTCAGTAGCTAAATTTCTCTTTATTCATATATTCATGGCAGTAATGCAGGTTCCATTTTTCACATTTCATTCTTACAAATAGCTATTGAATTTTTCATGTCAGTATTCACACAGCAGTTTCTGCTATTCCATGTATTCCCCTTCCATAGTCACTGGTGTGCATACCTTATCTCCCCATAGTGATGTTTTTTAGGTTTTTTGCACCCAGTTCAGACATAGAATGGAGTTCCAAACGTTATTCCTTAATGTTAGTAGTTTTTCGTTTGTGAACCCTCCCCATACACACCTATTGCCAATCCACATCGTATATATAGCCTGGGTCTCAGCGTCCCATACACGGTAAGTTTTTTAACTGCATGAGAGGACACACACAAGCTAGGGACCCCAACGTAGAGAAATACTTTGGCGTAGTGTTGGGGCTCTTCTGCATTGATCAATTCAGTAGCTAAATTTCTCTTTATTCATATATTCATGGCAGTAATGCAGGTTCCATTTTTCACATTTCATTCTTACAAATAGCTATTGAATTTTTCATGTCAGTATTCACACAGCAGTTTCTGCTATTCCATGTATTCCCCTTCCATAGTCACTGGTGTGCATACCTTATCTCCCCATAGTGATGTTTTTTAGGTTTTTTGCACCCAGTTCAGACATAGAATGGAGTTCCAAACGTTATTCCTTAATGTTAGTAGTTTTTCGTTTGTGAACCCTCCCCATACACACCTATTGCCAATCCACATCGTATATATAGCCTGGGTCTCAGCGTCCCATACACGGTAAGTTTTTTAACTGCATGAGAGGACACACACAAGCTAGGGACCCCAACGTAGAGAAATACTTTGGCGTAGTGTTGGGGCTCTTCTGCATTGATCAATTCAGTAGCTAAATTTCTCTTTATTCATATATTCATGGCAGTAATGCAGGTTCCATTTTTCACATTTCATTCTTACAAATAGCTATTGAATTTTTCATGTCAGTATTCACACAGCAGTTTCTGCTATTCCATGTATTCCCCTTCCATAGTCACTGGTGTGCATACCTTATCTCCCCATAGTGATGTTTTTTAGGTTTTTTGCACCCAGTTCAGACATAGAATGGAGTTCCAAACGTTATTCCTTAATGTTAGTAGTTTTTCGTTTGTGAACCCTCCCCATACACACCTATTGCCAATCCACATCGTATATATAGCCTGGGTCTCAGCGTCCCATACACGGTAAGTTTTTTAACTGCATGAGAGGACACACACAAGCTAGGGACCCCAACGTAGAGAAATACTTTGGCGTAGTGTTGGGGCTCTTCTGCATTGATCAATTCAGTAGCTAAATTTCTCTTTATTCATATATTCATGGCAGTAATGCAGGTTCCATTTTTCACATTTCATTCTTACAAATAGCTATTGAATTTTTCATGTCAGTATTCACACAGCAGTTTCTGCTATTCCATGTATTCCCCTTCCATAGTCACTGGTGTGCATACCTTATCTCCCCATAGTGATGTTTTTTAGGTTTTTTGCACCCAGTTCAGACATAGAATGGAGTTCCAAACGTTATTCCTTAATGTTAGTAGTTTTTCGTTTGTGAACCCTCCCCATACACACCTATTGCCAATCCACATCGTATATATAGCCTGGGTCTCAGCGTCCCATACACGGTAAGTTTTTTAACTGCATGAGAGGACACACACAAGCTAGGGACCCCAACGTAGAGAAATACTTTGGCGTAGTGTTGGGGCTCTTCTGCATTGATCAATTCAGTAGTTAAATTTCTCTTTATTCATATATTCATGGCAGTAATGCAGGTTCCATTTTTCACATTTCATTCTTACAAATAGCTATTGAATTTTTCATGTCAGTATTCACACAGCAGTTTCTGCTATTCCATGTATTCCCCTTCCATAGTCACTGGTGTGCATACCTTATCTCCCCATAGATATGTTTATGCACCATAGGCATGCTGTAAAAGCAGCATGGTGCTTTGCAATCTATTTCAGCCAAATTTGTGTTCCAAAATTCAAATGATGCTCCTTCCCTCCGAGCCTGGCCATGTGCCCAAACAGTGGTTTTTGACCACATGTGGGGTATCAGCTTTCTCAGAAAAAAACTGGGTAATAAATTCTGTTCATTTTAACCCTTTCAAAGTGAAAAAATTGGGGCTAAAGCAACATTTAGAGGAAAAAAATTATTTTATTTTTTCATTCGACAGCAGTTTTGAAGTATTTGAGGGGTGTGTTTTTAACATGGTATTACTTCTGGGCAATTTCAAATATATAGGCCCCTCAAAGTCTATTTTAACCTGAATATGTCCCTAAAGAAACTGGTTTTGAGAATTTCTTGAAAAAATAAGAAATTGCTGCTAAAATTTTAACCTTTCTAACATCCTAGCAAAATAAAATGACATTTGAAAAAGGATGCATATGTAAAGTAGACATTTGGGAAACGTTATTTATTAATTATATTGTACAACATGAATAAGTGGTTTAAGGATAGAAAAATTGGAAGTTTAAAAACTGCGAAATCTTCATCAATATTTTGATATTTTCCCAAATAAATGCAAAATACAATTACCTAAATTTACTACTAACATAAAGTACAATTTGTCTCAAAAAATTCTCAGAATCACTGGCATTTGTTCAAACATTTCAGAGTTATTTCCACATATTGGAACTGGCGAGATATAAAAAATTTGGCATGACCATTAATATCAAAAAGGGGGTTAAGTACGAAGTGTGGCCATTGCTTTTATTCTGACTCCATAATTAGGCTGTGGATGTGGGGCTCTTGAGACACCATTTCTAAGGATGTCTGTATGGATCAGTACTCACATGAAGCAATTTCATCGGATAGCTTAACTCAACTGCGGAAGACACATACAGTATAATGATTTCTCAAGAATGTTTATTTTCAAGCTGATTTTTTGTGCTTATGCACAGTTACAGTAGGTAAAAAGACAATTCTGAAGCAGAGTTATTTAGAGATGATATTAGCAAGATGGATGACAATCATTGACTAGAGGAAGAAGGGAGGGCTAACTTACATCAGAGCTACAGAGAGAGAGTAAGGAAAAACTTCTAAAAGGCAAACATTGCAACAAAATAATGACAATACAAGCTATGGGACATGACAGATTTTATTGGATAATATCATGGTTCATGAAGGGACACTTGATCAGTATTCTAAGGATCACAGTTGGAGAGGATATTAATCTCGACTAGACCTGATGAGGAATGGGGTGCTCACATTGAGTGAACACTGTTTGTAATTTTTTTTGTATCCTTAGGCCTCTGATATCATTAAAGAGTACAGCTGAGCAGATAGCATTTGACTTCCTATCATGTTACTTTAGCTGAATTTACACTGAAAGCTTATCGTGATTGATCATTTCAGGCTGCGGATCACCTAATGAACAAGCAAAACGGTCATTCGTTGGGTGAAATTGTTGGCCTAATGCATATTTATCTGTATGTATTGCAACAACTATTGTTTGTTTAATATGATGTGATTTTATGTCTGCATGCATATTGTTCAGATGTTAACAAAGTTAAAGAAAAAAAAAAAGGTCCTCATTCACAGACAGGATGTTCCTCCTCCTCCCAGTGTGTGTATTCTAGTGTGGAGCTGGAAGCTGAAGGTCACAGCAGATTTTTCTCTCTCCCTCTCCCAGAAACCAGACTGATCCTATTCTCATGTTGTAAGCTGGATGTTCTTAATTCTCAATAAATGAATGTTCTCTGTTGCTTACTGTGGACATCACGCTGATTAACCCGCTGCTAACAGGTTATGGGCCCAGAATCAAAGCAGTCCTAGACCTCCAGAGCACAGAGATAGAAAGACAACAGCGAACTGAGAAGAAATAAAGATGGCCACCAGCGGCAACTCAGCAAAGTTTACAGTGCCAAACCTGAATAACCAGAACTACCAATCCTGGAAATTCAAGGTGAAGATGCTGCTGATAAGAGAAGGTACGTGGAAATACACTCAGGAGCCTAAGCCTGACCCAGTACCACAGGACTGGCTATAGATGGATCAGAAAGCACAGAGCACCCTATCACTCAGCATAGAGGATGATCAGATTGTGCATGTATGTAAGTGTGAATCTGCAATGGAAATGTGAGAGCAGCTGCAGAAAGTACATGAGAGGATAAATCTAAGTAATACATTCTATCTATCTAATGAGAAAGCTGTATCAGTCTAAGCTGCACAATGACCAGGACATGCAGGACTACATTAGAAACACTCTAGAGACCGTAGAGCGCCTGCGGGGCATTGGGGAAGATGTGAAGGACTTCCATGTAGCAGCACTACTACTTAATGGTCTCCCAGAAAGCTATGACACGCTTGTAACTGCACTAGATGCATGCCCAGATGATGAGCTTACATTGTAGTACTTCAGAGGAAAGCTTGTAGATGAATATAAGAGAAAGGCAGAAAGTGTGAGCAACAAGACATGCAACAAGGAAACTGCTTTACAAACACAGGATGTGCCCACCAGCAGAAACCACCCTAAAGAATCATGTGAATGTTTTGTATGCAGGAAGCCAGGTCATTTAAAAGCTGAATGCAGAGTCTGGAAAGCTAAAATAAATCAGCTGAAGAAGCAAAACAGTCAACAAAGAGTTAACAGCGCTGTATCTGAAAATAATGATCCTGTAAATACTGAGGCTGCATTCACATCAATCAATGCATTTAAATCAAAGCATGCGTGGTGTATAGATTCTGGTGCAACCAGTCACATGACCAATGACAGAGACTTCTTTACTAAGCTTATCCAAAGCAAGTCAGAGAAAGTGATTATGGTGAATGGTCAGTGTATGAACTCAGAAGGCATAGGAGATGGTTATATTGATTGTAGCATCTCTGCAACACAAAGCAGAAGGATCTATGTAAAGGATGTGCTATATGTGCCTAGTCTTGAAAGTAATCTATTATCTGTGAAAAAGCTCACAAAACAAGGGAATGAAGTTACATTTAAGGACGATAGCTGCATCATCTCAAAGGAGGGTCACACACTAGCAAAAGGAAAAATCAGAGATGAACTGTATCAGTTGAAATGTAAAGAGTGTGTATACACAGCTAAGCAAGAACTGCACAAGAACTGTATTCATGTATGGCACAGGCGGCTTGCACATAGAGACCCAGAAGCAATAAGAAAGTTATTTCAAGAACAATTAGCTGATGATATTACAATTGATCCATGTAACCAGACAATGAGCTGTATCAAAGGGAAAATGTCCAGAAAGTCCTTTCCTAAGAAAAGTACTACAAGAACAAAACAACCACTAGATTTAATACACACGGATATCTGTGGTCCAATGCGTACTCAGACCCCTGGAAAGAAGAGATATTTTCTTACATTTATTGATGACAATTCAAGATATACAGTTGTCCATCTACTTCACAGCAAAAATAAAGTTCCAGAGAAACTTGAAATATATCTAGCTGAAGTATATAACAAGTTTGGGAGAATGCCAAAAATTCTACGTCCAGATAATGGGACTGAATACACAAGTAATGAGACACAGAGCATTTTAAAGAATAATGCAATCATATTTCAGACTACTGTACCATACAACCCTGAGCAAAATGGTGTAGCAGAAAGAAGGAACCGAACACTCTGTGAAAGCGGAAGGAGAATGTTATTTGATGCAAATCTGCCTACAGTATATTGGGGCAAAGCTATCATGACGGCTTGCTATCTTCAGAACAGACTATCAGGTAAAGCGACAGAGAAAACTCCATTTGAGCAATGGAATAGTACAAAGCCAAAACTACAACACATAAGGATTTTCGGAAGTAAAGCATTTGCACACATTCCCAAAGAAAAACGAACTAAGTGAGAATCTCACGCTAAGGAAGGCATCCTGGTAGGCTACAGTGAAACCCAGAGAGGTTATAGAATTCTACACCCAGAGACAAACAAGGTCACAATAAGTAAAGATGTAGTGATTGATGAAAACTTCGTGTCACCCAAGTTTTATGACATTATGCCAGTAGTCCAGATGAAGCAACAACAACAATCTCAGTTACTATTACAAGACAACGAAAGGGAGAATGTAGAAGTCTGGCTAGATTCTTCAACCACTGAAGGAACAACAAAAAGCCTAAGTAAACCTGAAATCAGACGATCGTCAAGATCAAAGAAAAGAATACCAGCTAAATGTCTATCCTACATTGTCAAGACACTACCTGAGTCAGAGCCACAGTCATGGGATGAAATGCAAAAACTACCTGCCCATGAAAGAACAAAGTGGATCAATGCCGCTAATGAAGAAATGAACTCGCTTCATCAACTTCAAACTTGGAAACTCACTGAGTTACCACAGGGTAAAAAGGCAATCAAGTGCAAGTGGGTATTTAAAACCAAATATGACTCTGAAGGTAAAGTCCACAGATTCAAAGCGAGGTTGGTCGCAAAAGGATATTCTCAAAAGTATGGCGAAGACTATGATGCTACTTTTTCCCCAGTCGCCAAGCAGACAACATTTAGAGCCTTGATGGCCATAGCTGCTGTACAAAAGATGTTTGTCAGACATTTGGATATCAAAATTGCATTTTTAAATGGTGACATTGAGGAGGATTTATACATGACTCAACCTGAAGGTTATATAAAGGAAGGTGAACAGAATCTTGTTTGCAAACTACAAAAATCTCTTTATGGTCTTTCTTAAGCAATCGGCAAGAGCATGGAACACCAAAATGAACAAATTCTTGTTAGAAGAAGGATTTAAAAGAGGTCAAGTGGATCCATGCTTATATACGAGATATACAGACGGAAAGTGGATGTATATTCTCTTATATGTGGACGATGTAATTGTAGTTCATCAAGAAGAAGCCGAAATTGGAAAAATTACTGAAATTTTGAAACAAAAGACCTTGGAAATGTGACATATTATCTAGGAATCTATATCCAGAGAGAGGAAGATGGAAGTTTTCTTCTAAATCAAAGTGCAAAAATTAATTCAATTCTGAATCAGTTTGGAATGACAGAAGCCAAAGGTGTATCAACGCCAATGGAATCATCCTACCTGAATCTGGAAGAAGATGACCTGTTGCCTAACAATGAGAAATATCGACAGGCAGTGGGGGCACTTCTATACATATCGACTATGACTCGACCAGATATTACAACAGCAGTTGGAGTATTGTGCAGATATGTGGAGAAACCGCGTCAAAAGGACTGGA
This sequence comes from Anomaloglossus baeobatrachus, assembly GCF_048569485.1. NCBI lineage: Eukaryota > Metazoa > Chordata > Amphibia > Anura > Aromobatidae > Anomaloglossus > Anomaloglossus baeobatrachus. The sequence continues at coordinate 537,497,816 of NC_134356.1, read as the reverse complement.
ATGCCATTAAAAGAGTTCTCCGATATTTAAAAGAGACACAAGGTGTAAATTTAAAATTATCTGCAGCAGGAAATCTAAAACTCACCGGCTATGTTGACGCAGATTGGGCTGGTGATTCGCATGATCATAAATCCACAAGCGGATACGTATTTAAACTTGGAGAGAGTTCAATCTCCTGGTCTAGTAGAAAACAAGTATCTGTTGCTTTGTCATCTACAGAAGCTGAGTATATGTCCGCAGCCTATGCAAGTCAGGAGATCATTTGGCTAAGACAACTGATAGATGATCTTGGTAAACCGTTAACTCAGCCAACGGTGATATGAGGACAATCAAGGATGCATTAAACTTGCATGCAGTGAAAAGATCAGTGCTAGAACTAAGCACATTGACGTCAGATATCATCATCTACGTGATTTGATAGATCGTGGCATAATTCAGTTTGTTTATTGTGAGACTGATAAAATGATAGCTGACATTTTGACCAAGCCATTGCCAAGGATTGAGAACCACTATGGGACTAACAGAATAAGTAGTTGTTGAGTGGGGGTGTTGGCCTAATGCATATTGATCTGTATGTATTGCAACAACTATTGTTTGTTTAATATGATGTGATTTTATGTCTGCATGCATATTGTTCAGATGTTAACAAAGTTAAAGAAAAAAAAAAAAAGGTCCTCATTCACAGACAGGATGTTCCTCCTCCTCCCAGTGTGTGTATTCTAGTGTGGAGCTGGAAGCTGAAGGTCACAGCAGATTTTTCTCTCTCCCTCTCCCAGAAACCAGACTGATCCTATTCTCACGTTGTAAGCTGGATGTTCTTAATTCTCAATAAATGAATGTTCTCTGTTGCTCGCTGTGGACATCACGTTGATTAACCCGCTGCTAACATAAATAATTTTATCTATGCTACAAAAGGTCCTCGTTCTCCGACATGCATTGTCCTGTGTAAACACAGCCTGTGCATGCAGAATTTACAAAGCTGAGAACTATGATAGTCTATTACAGATCATTTACTGAAGTATGTCTGTGTGAACAGGCTACTGAACGGTAAGTCAATCGGTTGTTTAGTGTTACCAGTTGGTCAGTGTAATTCGAGCCTTAAGGGGGCTTTACATGGTAGCGATATCGCTAGCAATTTGTAGCGATAGCGAGCGTGTAAGTACCCGAACATTATCGCTACGGCAGCGTCACACATACTTACCTGGTCGGCGGCGTAGCTGTGACTGCCGAAGAATCCCTCCTTCAAGGTGGAGGGACGTTCGGCATCACAGCGACGTCACCGCAACGTCACACAGCGGCCGGCCAATCAAAGCGGAGGGGCGGAGCTGAGCGTGATGTAAACATCCCACCCACCTCTTCCTTCCGCATTGGGGCCGGCGGCAGGTAAGGAGACGTTCCTCGCTCATGCGGTGTCACACATAGCGATGTGTGCTGCTGCATGAGCGATGAATCACAATGCTAAACAGTCCTTACTGATTTTTGAGTTTGGGACGACCTCTCCATGGTGAACGATTTTCACCATTTTTGAGGTCGCCTAAGGTCGCTGGTAAGTATCACACGCTGCGATATTGTTAATGACGCCGGATGTGCGTCACTAACAATGTGACCCCGACGATCAAACATTAACGATATCGTAGCGTGTAAAGACCCCTTTAGTATAGTAAACCTCAGGCTTGAGACCTACCAGAGGACTAAAGAACACAAAGGATAAGGCAAGGGCGTAACTAGGGGGGGGGCTGGAGGTGCACGTGCCGCAGGCGCAGTGTCGAGGGGGGCGCTGTCGGGACCCGAGTGCACCTTTCAGCAAGGACGGTGATGTATGCTGTGGCCGAGTTCTGGGGCCCGCAGGCAGCGCTCATGCCGACAGCTGCAGACTCTTAGATCCCACCTCAATGCAGCCTTCACCGCTGTGTAGGGGTTAAGTTTGTCTGTGGGCGGAGCTAGCATGCACCATGCACTGCCCTGCCCTGCCGTCCCACAGATGATGGTAGATGATAGAATGTATGGGCTCCGTCCAGGTATGACTTAATTTGTCATGAAGCTGGTCACGCCCATTACCTGGAAGGAGGCCATATATTCTAGGCTCAACACACAGAGGAAGAAATGAGCCGCCGAGCTGTATGTCCTGTCCCCCCAGTGCTGAATACCCAGCAGAACTGCCTATAATATCCCCCCCACGGCAGTGCTATATACCCCCAGAACTCTCTATAACATCCCAGTGATGTATACCCCGCAGAACTACCTATAATATATCCCTACCTCAGTGCTATATACCCCCAGAACTGTCTATAACCTTCCAGTGATGTATACCCTGCAGAACTACCTATAATATCCCCCCACCTCAGTGCTATATACCCCTAGAACTGTCTATAACCCCCACAGTGCTGAATACCCTACAGAACTGCCTATAATATCCCCTCCACCGCAGTGCTATATACCCCCAGAACTGTCTATAACCCCCCAGTGCTGTATACCCCGCTGAACTGCCTATAATATCCCCCCCACCGAAGTGCTATGTACCCCCAGAACTGTCTATAACCCCCCCAGTGCTGAATACCTCGCAGAACTGCCTATAATATCCCCTCCACCGCAGTGCTATATACCCCCAGAACTGTCTATAACCCCCCAGTGCTGAATAGCACCCCAGAACTGTCTGTTCCCCCCATCCCAGTGCTGTATACCCCAGAGCTGTTTGTCCCCCACCCCAGTGCAGTATGTTGCCCACTCTAGTGCAGTATACCACCGAAGAGCTGTATACCCCCAGAGCTGTATCTCTCTCCAACCCAGTGCTGTATACCCCCAGAGTTGTTTGTCCCCCCACTCCAGGGCTGTATACCCCCCACAGCTATATATCTTCTCAGATCTGAATGCCCCCCTCTAATGTCTCCTCTGGAGCGGTATGTCCCCCCCATTGCTGTATGTCCCCAGCCTCCCCTGCGATGTATATACAGCAGTGTCAGTGTGCTCTGTGTGGCTATGTCTTTTAGTCATGGCCACCAATCAGCGCGGCACAGCAACATGCCCAGGTGGAGCTGGATGAAGACAAGCGGGGGAGGTGAGTGAGGCTGCTGCCGGCTTCCTCATATTAATAATATCTGTAATGTGTCTGTGTGCATGTATGATGTGTGTCTGTGTATGTCAGTGTATATGACTGTATAAATTTCTCTCTGTTTATATCAATAAAAAAAAAAAAAAATATTACTATTGTTATAAAGTTAAATCCTGTTAATTTTTTTTTTTTTTTTTTTAGACAAAAAAGATCCTATAGAGGGACTTGTAATGTTAATTTACTGTAACAGTTAGTAATATCAAGGATATCAAATAGTATATATAAAAAAAAAAAAAAAAAATTATTACTGTTGTTATAAAGTTAAATCCTATTAATTTTTTAAACAAATATTTATTCTGTCTCTGTTTATATGTATTTTTGTGAATTTGTCTTTAAATATGTATATGTATGTATGCTTGTATGTGTACATGTATGTGCGTGTCTATGTGAGGATGGGGCTCATTGAGACTCACCCAGGGCCCACAAAAACCTGGAGCTGGCCCTGCCTGCAGCTGCATTTTGCCGCCCCCATAGTGGGAGCCGGTTATTCTGAGTCCGGCTGTCAGGGAAAGGGGATAGCATGAGAGGATAGTGTGAAGCCATAGCAAGAAGGGGGAGTGTGATGAGGGGCACAGTATAAAGACTGGGCAGTTTAAGGGGCCATAGTGTAGAGAACAGTGTGACTAATTCTCATCATTAGGCCTCAGTCCCACTTGCTCATTGCTTCCCATGCAAGATCATCAGATGCAATATGCTAATGACTCTCGGCTCAGGCTCTGCTGTGAGCGTGAGCCGAGTGTCATGCGACTGTGATCCGATCTTGCGATTAGATCACAGCTGCGGACAAGACGAAGGGAGGGAGTAATTTCCCCCTTCTCCACAGCCTCTTTGCGTACATTGTACTGCACACTGATTACATCCAAGTGCAGTGCGATATTCACACGCTCCCGTAGACTTGTATGGGTGTGTGAGCTGAGAATCTGTGACACTTTCAGCATGCTGCAATTCTTTTCTCATGCCAATATATCATGCAAAATCAATTGCAGATGGACACTCGATATTTTATCAGATTGCACTCGTCCGTGCAAAACACAAGTGGAACTGAGACCTTACTGTAGTTCCTGTATAGTCCGCAGTCTGATGATGACTGTTAACTCCCAAGTATCTACTTACCATTGTTAAAAGGAATCTGTCACCAGGTTTTTGTGCCCCCATCTGAGAGCAGCATAATGTAGAGACAGAGACCCTGATTCCAGCGATGTGTCACTTACTGGGTTGTTTGCTGTTATTTTGATAAAATCAATGTTTTCTCTGCTGCAGATCTAGCAGTTATACAGAGCTGATGAATATGCTGGTCTACCTGGCAGCATGCCAAGCAGTCCTGTAGTGATAATCTACTGCTGATTAAGCAGTGATTTTTATCAAAACTACACTAAGCAGCACAGTAAGTGACACACTGCTAGAATCAGGATCTCTACCCCTACATTATGCTGCTCTCAGATAAGATGTTAATATCCTAATGACAGATTGCCTTTAAGGATGTATTGGAAGTTGTAGATTCCTGCAATAGAAATGTCTATGCGTCTGACCTGACATTACAATTGATGTACCATGCTTGTGGTTCTGATGATGTATTTCTCTACTGAAGAAGGTTTTGATGCTGTTTCTGAACTGGTGGGGTTATATTGATGTATTTCTGTACTGCTGGTGGTTGTGATGAATTTCTGTACTTATGGTGGTTGTGATGCTGTGTTTCTGTATTGATGGGGGTTCTAATTATGTATTTCTGTACCTCTGGTGGTTCTGATGCTGTTACTAGTTCTGATCCTGTACACAAGTAGCAATACATAAATTGTGAGATTGGACCACCCCTTTACTTAGAATTCGGCTATACTGCTTAATTTTATAAGTAAAGTCTTGTCCAGGTTTGAGATGAAAGTTTCTAATCTCTCTAGGTGACTGCAGGCTTCTGAATTCTCACAGCGCTTGCACATTTTTAGTATTCGCCAGTGGCAGGAGTGGATGGTCATGTGAGCGCAAGTATGAGATTCTTATATTTCTGGCCACATTATGATTTCATGTGTCCGGCCTTACTCAATTCATTTTTATTGGCACGTGACCATATGTATGTAAATTGCATACTTGCGGTTTCGTGACCTCTCACTGCCGGCACCAGAGAATCCTGACAGTGTGCAGTGTGAGAATTCAGAAGTCTGCAGTCACAGAGTGACACAGAGTGACTACAGATTTTTATATCAAACCTGGAGAAGTCCTTTACTTAAAAAAAAATTAAACAGTTTAACCCAATCCTAGCAGCATGTAATATACTCCCTGTCAGGATTCAGCTCTGCTTCTGGTTCTAGTAGTCATCATATGGCCCTTCCACTCATATATGAGTTTCATACCTACATGTGACAATTAACTTTTCTTCCTACGTTTCTCTTTGAACATCGAGTGAATTACTAAGAGCAGCTCGTCATCATGTGACTGTAAGTGTGCAAATCACATATGAATAATTGGTCACATGGGGGGCACCAAACTGAATTCTTTCCCCGGGTGCTGGAAAGCCTAAATACACCTCTGGATAAGGTATCAATTACATCACTTCATTGTCTAATCTACATGGGGCAATGGGTGGCACAAAGAAGGAGGAACGAGCCTACTGATCATCATGGGAACAGGTGAGTTTAATTATATATACTTTATAAACAGAAACAGAGGAGCACTGAAAGGGTTACATTACAAAAGGGATATTACATTTTTTTGTATGGAGAATGGGACACTATTACTGTCTAAAGCACAGAGTATACACAGGTACTGCATGAAAGCACAAATAATGAACAGTTACTGTTAGGGGACATACAAGGTGGCAGTATTAATGTGTAGGGAAATTAGGGAGTTTTCATTTTCTGGTGAAAATTAATAGCTATGACAATGGGAAGATTGTGCAGAGGTGCTGGAAAAATGTGGACGGGTTGAAGAAATCATCAGCCAAATTTAGCTGTGCATTAATTTCTATAAAAAAAATTGTTTAAAAGAACTGAGAGTCCTCAGTGGTTGATACCTTTTAATGGCTAACTGAAAAGATGGTAATAATTGCAAGCTTTCGAGACTACTCAGGTCTCTTCATCAGGCATGCCTGATGAAGAGACCTGAGTAGTCTTGAAAGCTTGCAATTATTACCATCTTTTCAGTTAGCCATTAAAAGGTATCAACCACTGAGGACTCTCAGTTCTTTTAAACAATTTTTTTTATCTCTACTGGCTAACACGGTACAAAGATATATTTTACTTAATTTCTATAGTCATGGCAGAAAAGAGTAATAATCATGCCAGTGTGAGATGAGGGAAGTTGAGTTACTACAATTAAAGAAAATTTCACCTATATAGTATTTTGTTAAATGGTCTAAAGTAGAAATGAATGAACCTGTGGAAGTTCTGGTTTTGCTGGTCCAGTTGAATTTGTGAGGCTATGTGCCCACGCTGCGAAAAATGCGCGGATTTTGCCGCGGATTTATCGTGGAAAAGCCGCGGATTTCCCGAAAATCTGCAGCACAGCTACTCCCCAGCCATTTCTATGACATTTGGGAAATGCTGTGTCCACGTTGCGGATTTTTCCGCAGCGGAAATTGTGCAGATTTTCGACTGGAAAAATCTGCAACATGTCAATTATTGTTGCGGATTTTCGTCCGGATTTTGGCTATAAAATTGAAAAAAAAAAAAATCCGCACCAAAATCCGCATCAAATCCGCACGTATGAAAAGGTGCGGATTTAGCGGGAAAGCTGTGGATTTTGATGCAGAAAAATCTGCAGATACATATTCCCGTGGACACATAACCTTAAAGTTTGGTTTTGGACTCAGACTAGACCTGAACTTTAATTGAAGTCACTGATTGGCATTTTGGGTCTCCACCCACATGCAGCCAGCCATAAACAGATTACTTCTAGGAGCGGGTGGTCAAGGTTTTTTTCCATCATTTTTGTACACTATATCCATCATGTTGTTGCTACCCCCAGTGCAAGCCATTCAAACACTGCAAGCAGCTCACACTGGGACAAGCACAGAGCGTACCTGAGGACAGCGATGTTCGTGCACGTTGTTTGCATTCATTAAGCTCCCGAACTCCGAACCCAAACATTGTTTACTTGGATAAATCTGAGTTTGTACCAAACACCGAACTTAAGGTTCACTCATAGTCTACAGATTTCCTTTATGGAGCTGTTATCTACTAGAATTTGGTCAATGTGTGGTGGGAAAATTGGTCTAAAACTACTGCTTTTTCTAATGTCCACTTAGGCATGCACAGCTGAACAATAATGTGTTGGTGGTGGTGAGCAGGGTTCAACATCAAACGTTGCGCTGGAATCCAAAGGATCTAGATGCATCATTGAACCAAGAGCCTATGGCCCTGTAATATATAAACACAGATGCTTTGTTTCCCATTGCTCAGGAAGTCATAGGCTATGTTCACACTTTACGTTTTTTTCTGCAGCAAAACCTGCTGTCTCGGCAGTAAAAAAGCTGCGATTTTGCTGCATTTTTGCTGTGTTTTTTTATACATTTTGGTTTGTCATTTCTCTATAGTACATGTTTAAATAAAGTTAGCAAAAGCAGCAAAAATGCAGGAAAAAAAACACAGCAAACATGCAGCTGCGTTTTTTTCACTCTCATTGCTTTTAATGGTGAGAAAAGCAGCAAAATTGATGAAAGAATTGACATGCTACTTCTTTAAAAAATGCAGCAGTTTTTCCATTTTAGTCAGGAAAAAAAGCAAGTGTGCATGCATGAGATTTCTGGAATCTCATAGGCTTTGCTAGGACTGTAAAAAGCAGCTTTTTATTTACATTTATTTGCATAAAACCAATGAAAAAAAACATGCAAAAAAAAGTAGCAAAAACACAGAGTGAGAATGTGACGCCCTGGACTAGCCAGGTAGTCACATACATACCAAAACACACACCCCCTCCCTAGGTGGTTACAACAGTCAAACAAAAACCCTTGTTGCCTCCCTCCAGAGTCTGATGTCCACACCAGGTGGGGTGGAGCCAGGCGGTTGGCCCCACCCACCGAGGAGTTCACAGGCCTGGAGGCAGAAAAAGTGTCAGTTTAGTCTTGGAGATGAAAGTGAGAGGAGTGAACACTTGAGGTGTCTGGGTTGGAGCCCAGACACTGACATCAAGGTAGGCAGATGGTGGTGGCCGTCTGCAGGAGTTGGTGGAACTCCGCAGAGCCGTAAGGACCGGGGTCGGGCATCGGCCCGCCGGTACCGGACCGGGGAATGGAGTGAAGCTAAGCACACAGGCAGGGCCATCGGACCCCGACCAGGCTTGGAGCCGCCGTCAATAGTCAAATCCGAATGTGACAGGAACCCCAGGGGTTTCCCAACTACTAAGTCCCGATTGAAGGCAACCGTCCACCCAGAGAGGATATACAGCCACCGCCACAGGCTAGAGATCCAAGGGCCAGCGCCTGCGGGCAAAACGGGCTCCTACGGTACCTATACGCCGGGGAGAGGACTACCGGTGGGTAACCACAGGAGTCAAGAACTTTCTCAAAGGTGCAGGGAAAGACAGCCACCCTCAGCAGTCCGGGGAGAGCACAACAACAGCACTGCAGCCGGCTGCGGGACCTGTCCATCCGGCCGTTTTGATTTACCTACGACTCTGTCAGTGATTGTCTGAGTGAGTACACCAGTGCCGTCCAGCACCGCGCCGCACAGTCCCTGCACCCCAGCCGTCCGGCCTCCCCATTACACCATCGGGCCCCGGGATCACCAACCCCTGCCCACGGAGGGGACAACATCTCAGCTGCACCCTACCATCTCTCCCGGGATCCCCGTTACCAGCAGTGGTGGTGCCATTATCACCACAACCCGTGGCTGGCGTCACGAACAATCTCCCTAAACATACCACCCCCTTTTAACTCACAGGTGAGGAGCGCTGCTCGAGTCCCCGGGTCCGGTTCACCGCTCGAGCCAACGAGCAGCAGCAGAAGCCCTGGACCCGAGCACGGCGAGCGCGTCCCCTCCGCCCGCGACAACTTGGCATCACGAACAGGATCGAGTCGATCTACTTACCAGTAGAAGTGCGCCTTACAGTCTCCGCCGGCGGCCGAAAAATTGAAAGCGCCGCCATCTTTGGTGCGAACATTTCCCGCTCGAGCGTCTTTCCCGAGCAGGGAAGGCGCGAAAGTGAAGCCCCACCCCCAACAAGCGGAAGTGCTAAAAATAAACCAAGGGGGGCGGGTGAAAGCCTGCCTAATGTAGACGAGGGCATAGGAAGCGGGGATGCCAGGACCCTGAAACATATTCCGTTCCTGGAGGCCAAGCAGGCAGGATGTTCGTTCTGTACAGCAGGCCCACACCCGGAACAGCGGCGTGGGTGGAAGCTCGAGTGGCACAGTTAAGCCGCAGGCTGCAGACCCGGCTCCAGCTCCTTGTATAAGTATGGGAGGCTGGAATAGTGGAAGTGGTGATGACCGTGCAGGCCCGTGAGGCGAAAGCAGAGTCGGAGGAGTGGGTGAGTGACCCAAGCCCCTGTGTCCCGGAGGGACTGGTCGCTGCGGTCGAGGAGCCCGGTCTGCCCCCGCTCAGCCTGCTGCGTTCCCCGCTGCCCGTGTTGGTTGGTGCCACCCCGCCGGTCGGCCCGCTGCTCTCGAACTCGGCAACAGATGACATCGCTCCCGCCCACGAAGGTCTACCTGCAGGCGCTGCCCGCGGACGACAGCTTACCCGGCCAGCACCGACCCCGCTCCCCTGGAGGGTGCCCGCTCCCCAAAGGGAGCAATCCAGCCCGGAAGGAGCCGCACCCGAGGAGGCCCCGGCAGTCTGCCTGTCCAGTACAGAGGTGGAAGATAGCCCGCCTCAAGCCCGGAAAGTGACGCTGACCGCTCCCAAGCTCCAGGCCTCGGCTGAGGCCGCGGAGGGTTGCCGCTGCAAGGCAGCAAAACAGGCCGCGACACAGCGGTGCCCCCCTACCCAGAAGGTGCCGGTCGTGGCCCGCATCAGGGGGTACCTGCTGGGCCCAACCCCCGCGCTAAAGGAGCCGCCATGTTGGGAGCGGCGGCCAAACCTGATGGGCCGAGAGACAGAGGCCCAGGAGAAAGAGAAGGCTGGTATTCTGGCCCGCACTGTAGAGGCAAAGGACGCTCTCCGGAGAGCCTCTCCCGAAGCTCGGGGCCCGATCTTTCAAGGTCAAATCCGGCAGTTCTACCCCTGGCGGGGATGGGGCTTTATTCACAAGCCAATCCTGGGGGTCGAGGCAATCTTCTCCAGGCGAGATGTGCACAGCCAGCTGCCCCTGGGCCATCCGAAGCGTGACCTCTGTGCGGGTGAGTTGGTCACCTATACCTGCCACCTGGGAGAGAGGGGCTGGTTCGCCCTGGATGTCCAGAGAAGGGTGAGCCATGATGACCTCGAGCAGCCCCGGTTACCTCCTCCGCCGTACAGTCCCAAGGCGGATCTGAAGGAAGTAAGTGGCGACGGTGACCTCCAGTAAAGGCAGCTGTCCTCCGTTGCAACCAAGTTGTCCCTGTTGGGACCCTCATCTGAATGAATGAATGAATCCGAATCAACCGAAGTTTTCACCTGATTGTCGACAGTGATTACCCGGCTGTTGCCAGCAAGTTGTCCCCGGAGGGACTCTATGTGTTTACCGCCCACATGAGAAACTGCTCATGAACATGGCCGAGAACTTGCAGGCCACCCACGAACTTGTGGGTTTGTAAATGGTTTGGTGGGCTGGTTTCCGTCCGTACCGCCTCCGGAGAGGCAGATTGGAGGAAGGGCCCGCAGCAGAGCAGGCTGGGGCCCGGCCACCACCAGGACCGGTGGCCATCCTCCGGGGGTCAGGGTTCCCCCTGGAAGTGGGGTCCCCTGAAGTGACAGCCGGGTGCGAGACACCGTGCCCGTTCCCGCTCGGGTGGCCTGGACCTAGACTGGGGTAAAGGGGTGCTGCCCGTTTCTTAGGGGCAGCATCAAGGATCAGGTTATTTGGGTGGGAGAGCTGATGACCGTGAACCCGTCTATTTAATAAAAATGTTTGAAACGTTAAAAGCAATGCACCTCCCGTAAGGGAAGACTTGAAAATATGCGTATATTGAATGCTTTAATATGTTAATTATCTTTTTACAGTTTGAAAAAAAAAAATAAATAAAACCGGTGATGGACGGGCAGCCCGCGGACGGTCTGCATTTTACCAAGGGGGAATGTGACGCCCTAGACTAGCCAGGTAGTCACATACATACCAACACACACACCCCCAACCTAGGCAGTTACAACAGTCAAACAAAAACCCTTGTTGCCTCCCTCCAGAGTCTGATGTCCACACCAGGTGGGGCGGAGCCAGGTGGTTGGCCCCACCCACCGAGGAGTTCACAGGCCTGGAGACGGGAAAAGTGTCAGTTTAGTCTTGGAGGTGAAAGTGAGAGGAGTGAACACTTGAGGTGTCTGGGTTGGAGCCCAGACACTGACAGCAAGGTTGGCAGACGGTGGTGGCCATCTGCAGGAGTTGGTGGAACTCTGCAGAGCCCTAAGGAACAGGGTCGGGCGTCGGCCCGCCGGTACCGGACTGGGGAATGGAGTAAAGCTAAGCACACAGGCAGGGCCATCGGACCCCGACCAGGCTTGGAGCCGCCGTCAATAGTCAAATCCGAATGTGACAGGAACCCTAGGGGTTTCCCAACTACTAAGTCCCGATTGAAGGCAACCGTCCACCCAGAGAGGAAATACAGCCACCGCCACAGACTAGAGATCCAAGGGCCAGCGCCTGCGGGCAAAACGGGCTCCTACGGCACCTATACGCCAGGGAGCGGACTACCGGTGGGTAACCACAGGAGTCAAGAACATTCTCAAAGGTGCAGGGAAAGACAGCCACCCTCAGCAGTCCGGGGAGAGCACAACAACAGCACTGCAGCCGGCTGCGGGACCCGTCCATCCGGCCATTTTGGTTTACCTGCGACTCTGTCAGTGATTGTCTGAGTGAGTACACCAGTGCCGTCTGGCACCGCACTGCGCAGTCCCTGCACCCCAGCCATCCGGCCTCCCCGATACACCATCGGGCCCCGGGATCACCAACCCCTGCCCACGGAGGGGACAACATCTCAGCTGCACCCTACCATCTCTCCCGGGATCCCCGTTACCAGCAGCGGTGGTGCCATTATCACCATGACCCGTGGGTGGCATCACGGACAATCTCCCTAAACATATCACCCCCTTTTCACTCACGGGTGAGGAGCGCTGCTCGAGTCCCCGGGTCCGGTCCACCGCTCGAGCCACCGAGCAGCAGCAGCAGAAGCCCCGGACCCGAGCGTGGCGAGCGCGTCCCCTCTGCCCGCGACAAGATTATTGCCTAAAGGCTGCTTTACACGTAATGACATCGCTATTGAGATATCGCTGGGGTCACGGAATTCGTGATGCACATCCGGCCTCGTTAGCGACATTGTTGCATGTGACACGTACAAGCGACTGCTAAAATTAAAAAAAAAAACCTTATCGTTGATCGTTGACAGGTCGTTCATTTCCCTAATGTCGTTGCTGGTGCTGGACCCAGGTTGTTTGTCGTTCCTGAGGCAGCACACATCGCTATGTGTGACACACCAGGAACGACGAACAACACCGTACCTGCGTCCTCCGGCAATGAGGTGGGCGTGACTTTAATGCGGCTGCTCTCTGCCCCTCCGCTTCTATTGGACGCCTGCCTTGTGACGTCGCTGTGATGCCGCACGAACCGCCCCCTTAGAAAGGAGGCTGTTCGCCGGCCACAGTGACGTCGCTAAGTAGGTAAGTTGGTGTGACGGGTATTAGCGATTTGCCCGTGACGCACAAACGATGGAGGCAGGTGCTTTCACGAGCGACATCGCTAGCGATGTTGCTGCATGTAAAGCAGCCTTTAGTATTATTTCATTGTACATGTCTCGCCCACCCCAGGGCTATGGGACACCCGGTGCCGGGCCGGACTAGTCCGGAGGTAGTCAGTGGTGGCGGGGCCCGGCTCCGTGGCCCTGGTGGGTGTCAGTTAAATATGGCTGGTGACTTGGGGTTTGAATAAAGTTTGTGTTCGTGACGCCACCTGTGGTTTGCGGCTATTAAGCCGCCGCTGCTGTGTAAGGCCTCCGGGGTGATGAAGTGGCAGCAATGGTGGTACTGCTCCCCACAGGTGGAGCGGTGCCCCGGGGCACAGTTGGTGCTCGTGAGAGTCTATGGTGTAGTGAAAGTCTAGGCAGACGGAATAACAGAGGCCACACCAGGGGTGCAGTTTCAAGTTCTTTACTCACACATCCTGGTAGGAGCTCACTGGTGCCCTCAGACGACTGGAACCCACTGTCAGGGACCTCCGCCGTTTCTGGGTGATTCCTGGAGCAAAAACCGGTACCCTTCTCTCTAAGGTGTCTCTGTCTTCCGCTGTCTTCCTAAGCCTAGCTCTTTTAGGATGAACCTGCTCGGCCTCCACTACAGCCTCCAGGCTGGGGGGATCACCTGTCGGATGATTGTCCCCTTTCTAGAGGTTCTGCTGTGGGCTGTGGCCCGGGGAGTTTACAACTTTCCCTGGTCCTCGGTTTTTACTGTTTGGAGATGATTTTGCACTCCTCCGGTTTCTAGGGACCGTCCCCTGTTGCAGCTTGATTCCTCCACCGATGTTCCTGTGGAACAGGCCACCACAGCTCTACAGCTATCCGTGGCCCTGGAATCCCTTCTTTTCTCTGCTTGGTGTCACCTGGACCCTCTGAGTCCCAGGATCTTCACCAGGAAGCGTCTCTTTCTTCTTCTCAGCTCCTGACTGACTAGAGCTTTTCTTCTACTTCTCCTCCTTGCCTGCCTCCTGCAGACCTCCTCCTCCTTCCCCACTCTCTCTCAGACTCCTCAAACTTGACCTTCCTTTCTCTGACTGCTCTCTGGAGGGTCCTCCCACCTCCCCAGTTGCTAAGCTGTACACTATAGGAGCAGGGATGGGTCTTACGGCCCCTCCCAGCATGCAGCATGGAAGGGTTACTGCCACTGTCCCTGGTCCCAGTGTGTACCTAACAATGGATGTTGTGTAGATTTACCAGGGGACCGGTGTTCACTCCTTTCCTCACCCAGAATGGGGCATCACACCGCTGGATGGGGTGCAATGTCCTGTGGCGACGGAAGCCTCAGGGGCGCCACATACACAAAGGAGAAATTCAGTTGTCCCAAATTGAAACTATCTGCAATATCTCACTTTCTAGGGTTTTGATGGAATATAATGAATTAATGAATTTAATTTATGTAAGTTTTTTATCTGTTTTGATCAATGTCTTCCTCTATTAGTAGAGTATGTTTTCTATCATAGATGCTGAGTAAAAGCCACAAAGTTTAAGTCAGAGAAAATCTATTGCTAAATGGAAACTTGAATATATAAGGTTTCACGGAAATGGTTGCGTAATTGAAATTAGTGATTAGTATAAAATGCATATCTCGGGGAATCTGAGCAGCAATCACTTTAGTTCATTTAAGTCAGGAGTCCATTATGGCTCCTAATATGGACATTAGAAAGGACAAACAGTAGGAGTTCTCCATGGCTAATCGTTATCAAGTTGTTAGGATGTAAGGCTACAAAAGCCTGTTATTATAGGGGATGGCAAGCATGGAACAATTGTTTCTTAGCTGAATATTGCTTCTACATATTCTCTTAAAAGGTTTGACTTTTCTGAAAGGACAGCAATATTATAAATTGAACAGTTCTGGGCTGATAATGTCATTAAACCAGTTACGGGTGCATCACTATTTCATTTCATTAATTTAATACAAAAAGAAACACATACATATAGTGTCATTACACACAGAGTGATCTATTTCAAGTGTTTATTTCTGTTAATGTTGATGATTATGGCTTACAGCCAATGAAAACCCAAAAGTCATTATCTCAGTAAATTAGAATAATTACCATAAAACACCTGCAAATGCTTAAGTGTTTAAGTGTTTAAATGGTCCCTTAAGGTACCGTCACACTAAGCGACGTTCCAGCGATCCCACCAGCAACCTGACCTGGCAGGGATCGCTGGAGCGTCGCTACATGGGTTGCTGTTGAGCTGTCACACAGGCAGATCTCACCAGCAACCAGTGACCAGACCCCAGCCAGCAGCGATGCGTGGAAGCATACTGCACTTGGTAACCACGTTAAACATCGGGTAACCAAGAAGCCCTTACCTTGGTTACCCAATATTTACCTTCGTTACCAGCGTCCGCCGCTCTCACACTGCCAGTGCCGGCTCCCTGTTCCCTGCACTCCTAGCCACAGTACACATCGGGTTAATTACCCGATGTGTAGTCTGGCTATGTGTGCAGAGAGCAGGGAGCCGGCACTGACAGCGTGAGAGCGGCGGACACTGGTAACATAGGTAAATATTGGGTAACCAAGGTAAGGGCTTCTTGGTTACCCGATGTTTACCGTGGTTACTAGAGTCCACAGAAGCCGGCTCCTGCTGCCTGCACATTCAGTTGTTGCTCTCTCGCTGTCACACACAGCGATGTGTGCTTCACAGCGGGAGAGAAACAACTAAAAAATAGTCCAGGACATTCAGCAACAACCAGCGACCTCACAGCAGGGGCCAGGTTGTTGCTGGATGTCACACACAGCGACATCACTAGCAACATCGCTGCTACGTCACAAAAGTCGTGCCTCAGCAGCGATGTTGCTAGCGATGTTGCTTAGTGTGACGTGGCCTTTAGTCTGGTTTAGTAGGCTACACAATCATGGGGAAGACTGCTGACTTAACAGTAGAGTTGAGCGAACCGGTCGTAGTTCGGCTCGAGTTCGGTTCGTCGAACGGAGGTCCCGTTCGAGTTCAGTTCGTCGAACGTTCGACGAACCGAACTCGAACTGCATAGGAAACTATGGCAGGCAATCACAAACACATAAAAACACCTAGAAAACACCCTCAAAGGTGTCCAAAAGGTGACAAACAACTCACAACACAACACAAACACATGGGAAAGTGACAAGGACATATACTCATGCGAAAACAAAAGAGCTGGACAAGGAAAAAGAGGAGGACACACAGATATATAAGTATATGCAAGGAAACGTCGATGCCATTATTGTGCAACTTGAGCCCTGCTCATTTTAGGCTTCCAATCTGGATAAATTGCCTGAGCTTGCCACGTATGCCTTGGGGATCTTGTCATGTCCTGCAGCCAGTGTTCTCTCGGAACCTGTCTTCAGTGCTGCTGGGGGTCTGTGGCAGATAAGCACATGTGTCTGTCCACTGACAATGTGGACATGGTTCTCAGAGGACTTTTCTTCCCCTGGGTCATCCAGGGGAGGTGAAAGGCACGCATATTTTTGAGAGTGCTTCATGCCAAGCATCTGTTTCATTTTGAAAAGAGGGATCAAGTGATGCCAGTCAAGTGGGGTGTGTGTGGCCCAATTAGTGGAAACGAGGGAGAATGTGGTTGGAGTCCCCTCGCTTTTAAAAAAAGAACCAAGATGAACAAGTCATGGCTCTCAGAGGACTTTTCTTCCCCTGGGTCATCCAGGGGAGGTGAAAGGCACGCGTATTTTTGAGAGTGCTTCATGCAAAGCATCTGTTTCATTTTCCAAAGGGTTGTCAACTGATGCTAGTCAAGTGGGGTGTGTGTGGCCCAATTAATGGAAATGAGGGAGACTATGGTTGGAGTCCCCTAGCTGTGTTTTACATGATTTTCGAAGGGCATGACATGCCTAAGAGGTTGAGTTTCATCATCTGCAACTTGGCAACAGAAAGGCTGCCTTTACACCCTTTTGAGACCGAGGATTTTCGAGACCTTATGCCCATTGCAGTGCCCCAAGAGCCGATGGCCAGTCGTCACTCCTTCTCCAAGAAAGGCGTGCCCGCGCTACCACAGCAGGTCGCACACAACCTCACCGATTTCTTGAGAAACTCTGTGTGTGACAGGGTGCATTTCACCACAGATACTTGGACCAGTAAGCATGGACAGGGGAGTTACATGTTGCTGACTGGGCACTGGGTAACTATGGTGAGAGATGGAGAAGGGTTTGCTGTACAAGTCTTGCCGTCCCCACGACTTGTGTGTCAATCCTTCCTCTGTATGTACAAGTTCCTCCACTGCTTCTGCCTCCTCAACCTCGTGTGGGTCCTCCACCTCGGCCCAAACCCTGTGTGGTCAGGCCACCCTTCCTTGTAACTGCGCCCAAGGAATCCCACACACCTCCTTACTATGCTGGCAGCAGAGCTCAAGGCCATCAGGCGGTCAAATGTTTACTTTGAAATGTAGGGGAAATGTGAGACACCGCTGAGGAATTGTGGACGGTTAGCTCTGGAGGGTGAGACCGAGTTTCATCATTGGTTGTCTCCACTCAACCAGCAGTCAGGGAAGGTCGGGTGCGACAATGATGCAAACCAGTCTGCGACCCTTCTTCAGGGCGATGTGGCACACGTGCCTTGTATGGCTCACGTGTTGAACCTGGTTGTCCAGCAATTTTTAAAACACTATCCCGGCCTACATGGCCTTCTGCAGAGGGCACGGTGTAACGCCTGCCTGGATCGACAGACTCAGAAGGGCTGTAAAGGATAGGCTAGAGGCAAGCCACTCACCAAGCTGGATACCCAGAACCCTGAAACCCTTTAACCCCTATACAGTGATTTGGAATTACACAGGGCCCAAGTTGATCAATACCTGTGGAAGGCTGCAGTTCCAGAGAATAGTAGTCATGCAGGGTTAAAAACATTAATTGAGGAAGAGGAACAGAAAGGGATTGCCAGGACTTAATCAGAAAACAAGCAGAGGTGAAATGCGGATCGGCCAACGAGGTACATAAACAGCAAGCAGGAAAAGTAGTCAGGTAACAAGCACACAAACTCATAAATCTGAACTGGGGGTAACAGTAACAAGAGGTTCATAGCTTTGTTTGGCAGTGGTCTGCAGACAGGAGGGGCCTAAAAAAGGGTGTGGTGTCTTCCCATTGGTTGTAGCTGAATGATGGTACTTCAGCTGTGAGATACCCACCACCTACATTCAGCCTGTGGTTCTGTATCTGTCAAGGTAACGCAACCCAGTGGGTGACCATAACCTGCGTCCACCTGCGCCGCAGGCATCGACTCCTTTCCCACCATCAGCACTATGCACGAAAGGAACACATTGTCACCTGGCGACCGGAGTACAAATTGATTGAGTGGACTACGTTGGTGACTTAACAGCCGTGTGCGGCAATGATGCAAACCTGTCTGCGGCCCTTCGTCATGGCAATGTGACACACGTGCCTTGTATGGCTCATGTGTTGAATCTGATTCTCCAGCAATTTTTAAAATACCATCCCGGCCTACGTGGCCTTGTGCAGCGGGCACGCTGCTATGTGCTCACTTTCATCCTTCGCACCCAGCAGCTCAACAACTTTCATCGCTCCTGAAGTCTTAGGCGGGCTTTGCACGCTGCGACATCGGTAACAATGTGTTACCTATGCTGCAGCGATAGTCCCGCCCCCGTCGCACGTGCAATATCTAGTGAAAGCTGCCGTAGCGAATATTATTGCTACAGCAGTTTCACACGCACATACCTGCCATGCGACGTCCCTCTGGCCGGCGACCCGCCTCCTTCCTAAGGGGGCGGGTCGTGCGGCGTCACAGCGACGTCACACGGCAGGCGGCCAATTGAAGTGGAGGGGCGGAGATGAGCAGGATGTAAACATCCCGCCCACCTCCGTCCTTCTCATTGCAGCCGGCGGCAGGTAAGGTGAAGTTCCTCGCTCCTGCGGCTTCATACACAGTGATGTGTGCTGCCGCAGGAGCGAAGAACAACATCGTACCTGTCACTGCACCGGCATTATGGAAATGTCGGAGGCTGCAGCGATGATACGATAACGACGCTTTTGCGCTCGTTCATCGTATCAAAAAGGTTTTACACGTTGCGATATCGACTGCGACGTTGGATGTGCGTCACTTTCGATTTGACCCCATCGACATCGCACGTGCGATGTCGCAACGTGCAAAGCTGCCCTTAGGGTCTGGCGGTTAAACGCCGAAAATGCGATGTTCCGACACGCAAGAATTGGAATCTGCACATGTTGCAGCGTGTGTGGCAGCACCGCAGAGCCCTGCTGAAATACGGTATGACGTATACCCTGGGCTAACTTGATCCAGAGGTGGTGCAGATCACGCTGCTGGAGTGGTGTCAGATCACGGACCTATGCACCCTTCTACACAGTTTACAAATGTCGACGAAAATGTTTAGCACTGGCGATGCCATTCTCAGCGTGACAATTCTGGTCATCTACAAGATGGAGCACACTGTAAGCATTATTCGGAGTCAGGTGTTGGTCCAAGAGGAAGGTGAGGAAGTACAGGAGGAGTCAGATGCAGAAGGGATAATAAGATCTACAAGGTCCATATGGTGAGCGGCACCTAGGCGGCAGTCATGGTGGGGGATAGGGATTAACAAGGGCGCATAGTATCAGCAAAAATTGTTGAGGAAGGTGCAGGAGCCCATGAAGAAATGGAGGACGAACTTGCGATGGGCATGGAAGACTCAGCAGATGAGTGAGAGCTTGCTCACATTTCGGTTGTGCGAGGTTGGGGGGAGAGGGCAGAGGATAGAGGCACGATTCTCAGCTCTCTGCCACGAACTCACCAAGGACTTTGTCCTCCTGGATGCACAAGACACATGAGCGCCTTCTTGCTGCACTGCCTACAACATGACCCTCTGATTGTACGAATTCGAAGTAATGCTAACTACTGGGTTGCCACACTGTTAGACCCCCGGTACAAGACAAAATTTGGCGAAATAATTCCTGCCATAGAAAGGGACGCACGTATACAGGAGTATCTGCGGAAGGTGGTACGGATTCTTAGATATGCTTTTCCAGTAAACACCAGTGCTGCACAGAGTGAATCTCAACGCTTTGTCATGGATAGGAGGAAATGGTCTTTTACTTGTCCACATCTGAGGGACCGAGGGCTGGCTGCTGTGCTGAGATGGCATTGAGTACGGTGTCCCTTGCACTTTTGGTCATATACCAAATGAGTTGAAAAAGGACAAATGCTGGTGGAAAGGAGAACAGGTGTGTTGGAAAGGGGAAAAAAGTTGTTGTCCGTGGGTTTGTTGGTTAAGCAAAAGTAACATTTGATGAAGAAACACCATCTGTTACGGTGGGACTGGCAGATTTGGATAAGGTGGTATATACTATGTTACCGCTATATAACGAAAATTAATAAGAAAAGAAAGAGAAAGGTATATATCCCCATCAGCAGTCAATGTCCACCGTGCTCCCAGATGGAAAAGGAGAGGTTGGCAAATGGAAGGTTAGGTGGAGGATACAGATCTGTGTGGCTATGAAACTAATAGTTGCCTGAACCGAGTTAGACGCCACTCGGATCTTGAGACTGGGAGCCATGTTAGCGTCACAGGGTCCACACGCCCACCCAGCCAAGGAACTCCCTGTTAACATCACAGGGGCCATTCAGTACGCTGACCCTGTGCATTGGGGCCACACCTGTGGACAGCAGGCGCATCAGCAGCAGCAGGCCTGTTAATGCCACTGGGCTGCACAAGCAGGACTTGTAGGACAGGAGCTGGTCTTAACCGTTCTGCGTTACCAACTGTAGTGGCGGCCTGCATCGACACCCTATCCCTGCCTACCTCTGGCCTAAAGCCGCAATGGGTTCAACACATGGAGGTGTGCTCTTTCGGAGCATAATAGAAGACTGCGCACCTCCTTGTTGGCTCCAGCCCGTTTTATAACCTGGGTCCGCCCCAAACCAGGGTGGACCACAATGCACCTCCTGGAGACAAAAGCAGAGTGACACGTCATGAGTGGCATAACTAGCATCCTATTTGGAACCGCAACTTCAATAATGACCTGATGGCTGCCACGACACAAACACCTCACCAGTCATCGTCTGACCATCAATAATGAGGTGACAAGTCATAGGGGCGGGCCTCTGCAAGCCATTTGGGAGTGGCCTGGCCACATCGTCAGGACACCTGATGCCCTGTGGTCTATATGGGCCCCCCACATCAGGGGCAGGGCCAAAGAGTTCATTACCGGACCTAGTCTCTGATGCAGTAAGTGCCTGAGCATGGTCAGTTGCATGAAATACAGTCTCTGAAAAAAGACTATCAGCTTTAGCATGGTGTCTAGGCACAAAACAGGACTTAGACCCGGCACGGAATGCAAGTACCTGTGCAAAGAGGCTTTTCACACTAAGTGTGGGAGCATGCGCTGTATCCCGAAATGAAGACTTAGCCTCAGGAATGGCACAGACAGGCTGTGCATACTCACTAGGCGAAACACTGTAGTTAGGCTGCAGCTGGGGTAAATCGGCACACGCATGCGCACTAGCTGCCTCTCCACACTTACACGTGGAGGAGAAATTGCTCTTCGGGTGTGGACTTGGAGATGCTGTCTATGAACAGAAGGAAAAGCTAAAGGAAGCCTCACTTTCTATCCCTCCGAATTATCAAATGCAGCAATGAATTCCCTGAGTTTGCTATAACATTAGCGTAGCAAAATGTGCATGAGGGTGTCATGCAGAGGTGCTAGAAATAGCTTGGCACCAGTGGGACAATAATGAAATACAACAGCCAGTTTTTGTATGCCACTAAATGGCAGTATTTTTTGTTATCATTATAGCTTATTAAAAACAGAGCAGGAAGGTGTCCTGCACAGGTGCTAGAAATATCTTTGCACTAGTGGGACAATACAGAAGTCCAACAGCCACTTTTAGGATGCCACTAAGTTCACTCAGTGATGCTAGTATAATGGCTTAGTAACAATGAGTTTGACTGTGCAAAGGGCAGGAGGGTACAGTGGCAGGGTTGTGGGTCTCTGGGTAGAGGAAAGGAAGCCTGCCTTTCTATCTCTCCTAATGGGGAAATGCAGCGAGGAAATCCCTGACCTTAGCTACACAGACGCTGTCATCTTGTGTAGCTGTTAAACTCTGTTTTCATGGACCTGTCACCTATGGCTCTGACCCTGCCGGTATGAGCCCTTAAAAGGACTGATAGAAAGTGCTATCCCTATGCTGTACAGCGCTGTGTATAGAGTGTACACAGCAGTATCGGAGATAGGAGCTGCGCCAGCGGTGACTGACACCAAGGACGCAGAAGGCAGATAATGGCATGCTGGAGGAAAATGTCCGTTTTTATAATGCAGGGACATGTGACATGGACATCCTATCACACATGCCGTTGCTTCTCTGGCAAAAAGTCCACTTAGCTGTGTGTGTGTCTGGGATTGGCTGACATGCTGGCCCGCCCCACTACACGCGCGCGCTTAGGGAAGGAAGACAAGGAAAAAAAAAAATGGCCATTATCCATACAGCAGTGATCTGAATGCGCTGTTCCCGCACACTATACACTGAAATTTCATAATAGTGTGAGTCACAGAGTGACTTACACTATTACAGCGGAAAGCCAGCTAGTTTTTAGCTGGTCTTTTTGCTGCTAGAACCGTTCTCGAACGTATCTAGAACTATCGAGCTTTAGCAAAAAGCTCGAGTTCTAGTTCTATCTAGAACAGCCCCCAAAATCACTCGAGCCGCGAACTGGAGAACCTCGAACCGCGAACCGCGCTCATCTCTACTTAACAGATGTCCAGAAGGCAGTCATTGACACTCTCTACAAGGAGGGTAAGCCACAACAGGTGATAGCTAAAGACACTGGCTGTTCACAGAAGGCTGCATCCAAGCATATTAATGGAAAATTAAGTGGAAGGAAAAAGTGTGGTAGAAAAAGGTGCACAAACAACCAAGATACCCGCAGCCTTCATAGGATTGTTAAAAAAAAGAACATTCAAAAATTTGGGTGAGATTCACAAGGAGTGGATTGTTGCTGGAGTCAGTGCTTCATGAGCCACCACACAGATGTATCCAGGACATGGGCCACAACTTGTGTCAAGCCACTCATAACCAATAGACAATGCCAGAAGCATCTTACCTTGGCCAAGGAGAAAAAGAACTGGACTGTTACTCAGTGGTCCAAGGTGTTATTTTCACATGAAAGTAAATTTTGCATTTCATGTAGAAATCAAGGTCCCAGAGTCTGGTGGAAGAATTAAGAGGCCACAATTCAAGCTGCTTGAGGTCTAGTGTGAAGTTTCCACAATCAGTGATGGTTTGGGGAGACATATCATCTGTTGGTGTAGGTCCACTGTGTTTTATCAAGACCAAAGTCAGCAAAGCCGTCTACCAGGAAATTTTAGAGCACTTGATGCTTCCCTCTGCCAACAAGCTTTTTGGAGATGGAAATTTAAATATTCCAGCAGGACTTGCCACTTGTTCAGACTGCCAAAAGTACCAATACCTGGTTTAATAACCACAGTATCACTGTGCTTGATTGGCCAGCAAACTTGCCTGACCTAAACCCCATAGAGATACTATGGGGTATTGTCAAGAGGAAGATGAGAGACACCAGACCCAACAATGCAGACGAGCTGAAGGCTGCTATCAAAGCAACCTGGGCTTCCGTAACACCTCAGCAGTGCCACAGGCTGATCGCCTCCATTCCACACCACATTGATGCAGTAATTCATGCAAAAGGAGCCCCGACCAAGTATTGAGTGCATTTACTGTGCATACTTTTCAGTAGGCGCCAACATTTCTGAGTTTAAAATCATTTTTTCAGTTGGTCTTATACAATATTCTAATTTTCTGAGATAATGTCTTTTGGGTTTTCATTGGCTGTAATCCATAATCATCAACATTAACAGAAAGAAACACTTGAAATAGATCACTCTGTGTGTAATGACTATGTGATGTGTGTTTCCCTTTTTGTACTGAATTACTGAAATAAATTCACTTTTTGATGATATTCTAATTAATTGAGATGCACCTATATACCTGTTTTATTAGTACCCGATACTGGATCAGTACTTAGCAGTGTTGCTTTGCAGCGCTGGGGTCCTGGGTTCAAATCCCACCAAGAAAACATCTGCAAGGAGTTTGTAGGCCCTCCCCATGTTGCCGTGGGTTTACTTTGAGTATGTCAGTTTCCTCTCATGGAATAATGGAAACACCTTCAAGGTTTTTTCAATTGTGCACTCCTTTTAGCCAAGAGGTCAAAAGTAAGAGTACTTTATTTTTCAGAAATGTAACCCCCATATCCAAGTATGGCTGATTGGTTTATTCATGTTTTTATGTATTGGTTGATGTATATGTCAGTGAATAGTGACATCTTGTTATTGTTACATTCTATTATATGCACTTTTAAATATTATACAGAAATAAAAAAATACATTCATAAGTTACCTAATAAACACATACAGTAAATGTGTAGCAAAACACCTACTTCATATAAATGTTAAAGCACACCAATCACCAGGATTTTCCTACGTAATCTAAAGCCAATGCTATACTGGCACTATCATGCTGATTCTATACATACCCTTAGTTCTCAGCTAGAATGTATAGATTTTGAAACACAAGCAAGTAAAGTTTGTGAAATGAGCAGCTTTTTGAATGGCAGCAGCTGCCAATCAGCTGATAGCTGGGGTGTATTTTGATAGTGATTCCCACCCCCCAGCCTGTTGTTCCTTCCTTTGTTATTTATGCTAATTCTATTATAAAATTGTTTTACTAAGTGGCCAGAAGGACCTGTGCTCATGAAATACCTATGTGACCAGAAGGGGTGGGCCCTCAGCCAACACAAAAATAATGTTGTTTCCTGGTATCAGCTACGTTGGCTGAGGCCCCACCCCTTTTGGTTATATGGGTATGACATCAGCAGAGGTCCTTCTAGTCAGCTAGTAAAACGATTCTATAATAGAATTAGCATAAATAACAGATAGGGGGGGGTGACAGAGAGGCACGGGTGCAGGAATAACTATCAAAACCCACCCCAGCTATCAGCTGATCAGCAGCTGCTGCCATTAAAAAAGCTGCTCATTTTACAAACTTTACTTGCTGATAACTAAAGGTATGTATAGAATCGGCATGATAGTGCCAGTATAGCACTGGCTTTAGGTTATATAGGAAAATCCTGGTGATTGGTCCT
This sequence comes from Anomaloglossus baeobatrachus, assembly GCF_048569485.1. Taxonomy (NCBI): domain Eukaryota; kingdom Metazoa; phylum Chordata; class Amphibia; order Anura; family Aromobatidae; genus Anomaloglossus; species Anomaloglossus baeobatrachus. Next base: position 537,472,823 of record NC_134356.1, on the reverse strand, counting down.
CTTTAACTCTTTCACCAGAGTGTAGCCCATTCTGAATTTAAATGGTGTAGCTTTCACAATGATTTTTATTAAGACTATTTATTAATGTCTGTATAAATTCAACAGGTAAAACAGTAATAGTAAGTTTTATTGTCAACAGAACGGTGGCACTGGCAAGATGATCCCCATGTCTTGGCAAGCAGAACTCCAGTTGGCTCCTGTGTGGTACCATGCAGTCTCCAGTGTGTGGCTCCTTCATGTGCATAAGACCCGATGTAACTGTACTTGCGTTTCTTAAGTACAGTTGTGTTAAGCAAACAACTAAAGTGCAACTAGACTGTATTTATATGCGGTATTAGTCAGTATGCAGATCATAATTAGGAGAACTTCCATACTCTCTGAAATAGACTTCGTAAATTAAAGCCATTTCTTTTTTTATCATAACCTTGCACTGAACTCCTCTGAATGTGCAGACGCAATAGCTGTGGTGTTATACTTACTGCTGAAAGGCCATGCTAATTGCAAGAGATGATACTCCACCTCCACAGACAAGTTCAGGAAGCAGAGACAATCTGACAGGTGGGCTTTGGAAACTAGTAGACAATGAACAGAAAACGACTTTGGTCACATAAGGAATTTAATTGTAATTCACATTAATTAAAACTCATTTCTGGCTTCTCTGCTCAAAGACAATTTAGCTATCAGATAAAAAGAAAAAAACAGCAGCAACTTAATGATAATATTAAAATGCATCCTGTATTAAAATGCAACCCTGTAACTTTTACCTTTTATTTTAATTGAAAATTAATTATAACAGATTAATGCAATTTTTCTAAATGACAATGTGCAAAGCTGTGAGATCAATTGTTATGAAGCATACTTGGTGATATGAAAAAGAACGTAGTCCACATAAAAGAAAAATCTTAATAAGTCCTCAGTATAGGATATCTTGGATCAAATTAGCATTAAAACAGAGTTATCCAAATCTTCTGTACTGCAATGAAAAAACACGATTTCAAGAAACTGCACGTTGAAATATTTTTTTTGCTTTGACCTTTATTGTAGTTGAAAACAACATCAGCAAACTGAATGAATAAAACTATTGTGCTAATGAGAATAGGATGGTTCCCTCTGCACTGTAAGTAACTTTCAGATATTTGTAGACCACTATTAAGTCTCCTCTCAGCCCTCTCTTTTGCAAACTAAACGTTTATAGTTTTTTCAACCAGTCTTCGTATGACATGGTTTGCAGACCCTCTATCATCTTGGCTACTTTTCTCTGGACTTGCTCCAATATATCAATGTAACAGTATTCCAGGTGAGGTATGACCAGGGCAGAGCATAGGGGAATAATGAGCCCTCTTGATCTAGATTCAATGTTTCTCTTGATACATCCCAGAATTTTGTTGGCCTTTCTAGCTGCAGCACCACTCTGTTGACTAATGTTGAATATTGGCTCTACTATTATTCCAGGTGTCGCTGAAAATAACAATGTCATCCAGGTAGGCCCGGTCAAACCCTTGACATCTCTGTCATAACTGATACACCATCCTCTGAAAGGTAGCTGAGGGATTCTTCATCTCAAATGTCATGCTGTTGAACTTATTCTGAGCAAATGGGGTGATGAAAGTGGACTTTAGTTATGGTGGAGTGGGAAGTAGAAAGTAGAGGTAGTTATGAACAGAACTCCCCCCTAACCTGTCCAGTAGTTCATCTACCCGAGTCGTGGGTAGGCATCTGTAATGGTGACCTCGTTGAGTAATCTATAGTCCACACAGAAGAGAGTACTCTTGTCCTTTTTGGACACCAACACTACAGTGACAATCCATGGGCTATGGAAAGATACTATGACCCTCATATTAAACATGTCATCCAACTTGGCCATTATCATTGCCAACACTGGAGATGTCACCTGGAAGGCAGGTTTTCTGAGTGAAGTGACTGCTCCTTTATTGGCATGATGCTGGTCCAGGTATGCTCAACCAGGCCGACTAGTGAACAGGGGTCCAAATGTTTTGAGCAAGATTATTAACTGCTGCTTCTGTGAACCAAGCTTTCCTAATGAGACATCTATTCTCCCCATAGGGTCTGAATCAGATTGCTTGGATTTGGGTCCCCTGGTCTTTCAATACCCCCTGAGAAAATCCTACTTCACTAAAGATGTCAAGTAGAGCTTGAGCCATGTGCTCTGCATCTGTGGATGACAGATCAACCACCTACAATTAACGGATAGCAAAGTCAACCAGGGTGGGGAGAAACCTATTTTTTCTTGGGCTGGGGATGGTTATGGGGCCAAATAAACTGATAGCAACCCTGTGGAACGGTCTACCTATGAAGGGCATGTGTTGAAGAGGGGTACAACAGAGTGCTCTCTGCATCCTTTGACATATCTGACAAGAGGCTCGGTATTTCTGTACTTCTTGAGTGACACCAGGCAAAAAAAAACTATGCAGCAAGTGGGCCCGGGACTTTTTGACCCCCATGTACCCATATTAAGGTGCATCATGGGCAAAGTGCAGGAGTTGGGGTCGGTACTGCTGGGATACCAAGAGCTGATGGACATGGCTCCAGGGCTTATCTTGGCAGGATGTGGGCTTTTCCTGATATAAAAGCCTCTTCTCCCATCTACTATCATGGCTGAAAGTGTTGGCATCCTTTAAATTGTTCCAGGAAATGAAGTATTCCTCAAAGAAAATTATTGCAAATACACATTTTGTCATATACATACTTATTTCCTTTATGTGTATTGGAAGAACACAAAAAAAGAGAGTAAAAAGCCAGTTGAACAAAATTTCAAAAAAACTCCTAAAAAAGGTGTGGAGAAAATTGTTTGCACCTTTCCAAAATTATATGTAAATTTTATTTCAAGCATGCTATGACCGTTCAAACTCACCCTTGGTAAGTGACAGATGTGGGCGATATGAAAATTACACTTGAAACCAGAAATAAAAGGGATAAGACAATATTTGCATTGTGTGTGCCACACTAAGCATGGAAAACAGAATGATGAGTAACGAAATGTCAGAGGACTTGAGAATCAAAATTGTTGAAACATTTTAACAATCTCAAGGTTATAAGTAAATCTCCAGAGCTTTTGATGTCCATTGGTCTACTTTGTCCATGGTTAACAACATGATCAAAAAGTTTACAATTTATAGCACTTTAGCTATTATCCCTGGAGATTGACGGCAGAGAAAAATTGAAGAAAGGTGTAATGCAGGATATTTCATATGGTGGATATAACTCCCAAATCAAGTTCCAAAAAAATCTGCGACGACGAAGTTACCTTGCGCCTTCCTGGACAGAGTCGGAGCACTCGTAGCACGTCTACAACTGCATCCTCAGCCACCACTCTGCCTCTGAGCACTAGTCGGGGGGGCTCAGCAGGTCGCATGCCCTCTAAGCCTTGCCTAGCCTGGTCCTTTTTTGACATAGAAAAAGATCGCCCAAATTATGTGATGTGTAAAATTTGTCGTGATTCTGTTAGTAGAGGTCAAAACCTCAGCAGTTTGACAACTTCTTCCATCAATCGTCACATGAATAAATATCATAGGTCCCAGTGGGAAGTTCACCGTGCTGCAATGCGGCCTAGCGGAGCGAACCATCCACGGCCTGCCCCTTCCAGTGCATCCGCGCGCTCTTCATCTTCTAGGACTGTGGGGACAGCTGTCACACCTGGTTTTCCATGCACAACTTCCACCACTGTAACCGCAACAGGCAGTTTGCTTGGTAGGTCGTCAGTTGGTTTGGAAGGGGAAACAAGTGAGTGTGTACAGCTCTCTCAGACATCGATAGCACCAACGTTGGATGAAGGCAACATCATGTCTCCGCCTGCACTTTCCTCACAAACCTGCATTTTTCCAGGGACACCCTACTCAACACCGTCTACACACAGCAGCCAGATGTCTGTCCCTCAGATGTGGTCAAATAAAAGGCCACTTCCTGCGACCCATGACAAAGCTAAGAGGTTGACTCTATCCCTCTGTAAGCTCTTGGCTACCGAAATGCTGCCTTTCCGCCTAGTGGACACACAGGATTTTAGAGACCTTACGTCTGTCGCTGTGCCCCAGTACCAGATGCCTAGTCGCCACTACTTCTCTAAGAAAGGTGTGCCCGCGCTACACCAGCATGTCGCACACAACATCACCGCTTCCTTGAGAAACTCTGTGTGTGAACGGGTGCATTTCACCACCGATACTTGGACCAGTAAGCATGGACAGGGACGTTACATGTCACTAACTGGGCACTGGGTAACTATGGTGATAGATGGTGAAGGGTCTGCTGCACAAGTCTTGCCGTCCCCACGACTTGTGTGTCAATCCTCTGTCTGTCCAAATTCCGCCACTGCTTCTGCCTCCTCCACCTCATCTGTGTCCTCCACCTCCACCTCAAGCCTGCCTGGTCAGGCCACCAGCATTCTCACTGCGCAGAAGGAATCACACACCCCTCATTACTATGCTGGCAGCAGAGCGCAACGGCATCAGGCGGCCTTTAGCTTGACATGTCTTGGGAATAAGAGTCACACAGCTGAGGCATTGTGGTCAGCTCTGCGGTCCGAGTTTAATAAATGGTTGTCTCCACTCAACCTGCAGCCTGGTAAGGCCGTGTGCGACAATGCTGCAAACCTGGGTGCGGCCCTTCGCCTGGGCAAGGTGACACACGTACCTTGTATGGCTCACGTGTTGAACCTTGTTGTCCAGCAATTTTTAACACACTATCCCGGCCTAGATGGCCTTCTGACCAGGGCACGAAAACTGTCTGCTCACTTCCGCCGTTCAAGCGCCGCAGCTGAGCGACTTGCATCGCTCCAGAAGTCTTTCGGCCTGCCGGTTCATCGCCTGAAATGCGATGTGCCGACACGCTGGAATTCGACTCTCCACATGTTACAGCGACTGTGGCAGCACCGCCGAGCCCTGGTGCAATACATCATGACGTATAGCCTGGGCCAACGAGATGCAGAGGTGGGACAGATCACCCTGATGGAGTGGTCTCAGATCAAGGACCTATGCACCCTTCTGCACAGTTTCGACATGGCGACGAATATGTTTAGCGCTGACAATGCCATTATCAGCATGACAATTCCAGTCATTTACATGCTGGAGCACACGCTAAACACTATTCGGAGTCAAGGGGTGAGACAACAGGAAGGGGAGGAACTACAGGAGGATTCATATGCGCAAGACACAACAACATCACCAAGGTCCAGACGTTCATCATCACCAACGCGGCAGGCATGGGACCATGGGGGACAGGGATCAACAAGGGTGCATGGTAGCAGGCTAAATGTTGAGGAAGGTGCAGGAGAACATGAAGAAATGGAGGACGAACTGTCCATGGACATGGAAGACTCAGCGGATGAGGGAGACCTTGGTCAAATTTCAGTTGAATGAGGTTGGGGGGAGATGTCAGAGGAAGAAAGAACGGCTAGCACCTCTATGCCACAAACACAGCGTGGACTTGGTCCACATGGCTGCGCAAGACACATGAGTGCCTTCTTGTTGCACTACCTCCAACATGACCCTCGTATTGTCAAAATTAGAAGTGATGATGACTACTGGATTGCCACACTATTAGATCCCCGGTACAAGTCCAAATTTTGTGACATAATTCCAGCCATAGAAAGGGACGCACGTATGCAGGAGTATCAGCAGAAGCTGTTACTCGATCTTAGCTCGGCTTTTCCACCAAACAACCGTGCAGGTGCAGGGAGTGAATCTCCCAGTTGTAACTTGGCAAACATGGGACGGTCTCGTCATCTTCAACAGTCTACCCGTACCAGTAGGACTGTATCTGGTGCTGGTAACAGCAATTTTATGGAATCTTTTCATAATTTTTTTAGACCCTCCTTTGCAAGGCCACCAGAGACAACAAGTCTGACACATAGTCAACGGCTGGAGAGGATGATACAGGAGTATCTCCAAATGAACATCGATGCCATGACTTTGCAAATGGAGCCTTGCTCATTTTGGGCTTCAAATCTAGAAAAATGGCCAGAGCTCTCCAGTTACGCCTTGGAGATTTTGTCGTGTCCAGCTGCCAGCGTTGTCTCTGAACGTGTCTTCAGTGCTGCTGGGTGTGTGCTGACAGATAAGCGCATGCGTCTGTCCAGTGACATGTGGACAGACTAACGTTCATCAAAATGAACAAGTCATGGATCCACCAGGAATTTACAACCCCTGTGTCATCCTGGGGAGAGTAAATGCTTGTGGATTTGTAATGTGCTTGATGCAAATCTAGCTGTGAAGTGTACAACTAGGGCACAAGTGCTGCCACTGAATGGGTGGGTGTGTGTGGGGCACAATTTTTGGAAAAAAAGGGAGACTTCGCTTGGAGTAACCCTTGCTTGCTGTGTTTTTTAAAAATGATCCAAGATGAACAGAGGTGGGATCAGGAAAGACTTTGCTACCTACCCCGGTGTCATCCTGGGGACGGTTAAGTATGGCGTATTTTTGAATGTTCTTGATGCAAATCTAGCTGTGAAGTGTACAACTAGGGCACAAGTGCTGCCACTGAATGGGTGGGTGTGTGTGGGACACAATTTTTGGAAAAAAAGGGAGACTCTGCTTGGAGTAACCCTTGCTTCCTGTGTTTTTTAAAAATGATCCAAGATGAACAGAGCTGGGATCAGGAAAGACTTTGCTACCTACCCCGGTGTCATCCTGGGGACGGTTAAGTATGGCGTATTTTTGAATGTGCTTGATGCAAATCTAGCTGTGAAGTGTACAACTAGGGCACAAGTGCTGCCACTGAATGGGTGGGTGTGTGTGGGGCACAATTTTTGGAAAAAAAGGGAGACTCCGCTTGGAGTAACCCTTGCTTGCTGTGTTTTTTAAAAATGATCCAAGATGAACAGAGGTGGGATCAGGAAAGACTTTGCTACCTACCCCTGTGTCATCCTGGGGACGGTTAAGTATGGCGTATTTTTGAATGTGCTTGATGCAAATCTAGCTGTGAAGTGTACAACTAGGGCACAAGTGCTGCCACTGAATGGGTGGGTGTGTGTGGGGCACAATTTTTGGAAAAAAAGGAGACTCCGCTTGGAGTCACCTTGCGGTGTTTTACATGATTTTAGAAGGGCATGCCATGCCTATATCTGTGTCTCGTCCTCTTTTTCCTCGTAACGCTGTTTTGTTTTCACATGAGAATTTGTCCTTGTCACTTTCCCATGTGTTTGTGTTGTGTTGTGAGTTGTTTGTCACCTTTTGGACACCTTTGAGGGTGTTTTCTAGGTGTTTTTATGTGTTTGTGATTGCCTGCCATTGTTTCCTATGCAGTTCGAGTTCGGTTCATCGAACGTTCGACGAACCGAACTCGAACGGGAGCTCCGTTCGGCGAACCGACCTCGAGCCAAACCGCGACCGGTTCGCTCATCTGTAGTGTTGATGGTTATAGGAAGAGCTTTATTGCTGTTATTTTTTCCAAAGGGTGTACAACGAAATATTACATTGAGGGTGCCAACAATTTTATCTGGCACAATTTGGGGTCTTGTGTGAAATTATGTGCAATAAGCCTTTTTTCTCAGTTTTTTTTTTTTTTCTTCAAAGGGAATAAACATGTATATGACAAAACATTTGTAATTGTAATAATTTACTGGGAGAAATACTTTATTTTCTGGAAAAATTTCAAGGGTGTGAGCACTTTTGTCCATGCCTGTATACATCTCCACCTGATTTCTTTCCCAGGTTAGGCGGATCTACTGCAGACAATCTCTCAGTAGGGCTCTGTGAGTTGGGCTTCCCTAAACGCTAACCGTCTATCACCCCCCCAGTCAATGGTCACAGTCTGTCAAGGGTACTAACTGCTGCAGGCTCAGAAGAGAATGATGGAGGCCTGGAATGTTGGTTGTCCTTGGAAGGATCTGCATCAGGCTGCTGTTTTTCTTGGTTGCAAATGACGACTGTGACAAATTGGCTGGATAGTCTAGGTTCTAGGTGGTTCCCTAATATTGCAGGTGTGGAGGTTAACTTTGAGCCCCATTTCGATTTGTCCCTGTCTGGTCTTCCAATCCAAGTGCATACATGCCAAAGGAATCTCCAAGTGATGACCTTCAACCAGGCAGATTGTCACTTGGTAGCCTGGTAAACAATGTTTTGGGGGAACAATATTTGGACTGGCCAGGATGATGGAAGACCCAGTGTCCCATAGTCCCCGGCCTGGAAGTCATTAACCTTGACTTCTGGATGTGGCTATTGAAGTTGTCTTGTGTAGAGTCTTGTGTAGGGTCCTAGTAAAATGGCCCATCAGGGTGTCATTAATAGTCCCATAGTCCAGGCAGTTTTGAGGCCCAAGCGACTAGACAGCATTCTTGGACTGGCCTGTCAAATTAATCCACAAGTATTTGGCTACATCAGCTGTGGGTACCTAGTGCGTCAGCAACAGGGTCTGAAAGCTACAGGTTTTCATCATCCTTGGTGCTGGACTCATCCTTGCAGCAGAGATTACTTCCTTGGATGTGGACCGCCATGGAAATAGTACTAGCGCTGTTGGTTGGGGAACTAGAACTCCCAAAATTGATTCCATAACATAAGCCCTCTCCCTGCTTAAGGCTTGGGGTCCCAATGCGGCAAACAACTCCTGGATTTGGGCTGCTTGGGACTGGGTTGTTGATTCCAGACTGCCACTGGATCATTGATCTGGCAAGCAGTTTAATTTCTTTGTGTCAACCTTGGCAGATTTCTTGTCCTCCATGATGTTTTGAGCATCCCACCGGACCAATTCCTTGATCAAATATGCCTGGGTGTTTGATGGCCTGGTAATAAATCTGTCAAAGTTAGCACAGCTCCTGTAGTTGAAGTTTCCTGTTGTGGCTGTATACTCAGGTCATTTTCTGAAGCCGGGCTGGTGGGGTTGCACATACTGACATCTGAAACCTGCTGTGTCTGCCTATTTGTCTCTTTGGTTGTGGAGCCCTTGGACAGTGTCTACAAACACCAGAGCCTGTAGCTCCCTGATTCTGATTGGCTGGCCTGAGTAGTATACCACTCCCACAAGATGATGTAAATGACAGATTCCCCCCTTTCTGCTGGACTAAAACCTCTGTGACTTTAGTGCATCCAGGGCCAATTACCTCAGCCAGCAGCATGGTGCTTTTGACAGTCACCCACTAATGTGTGGGCTCAATGTTTGTTAGTGGAGCACTTCTGTAATCCAACAGCTAGAATCATGGTCCCTAGGCTGAAGTCCAGTATAATAACACTGGTGACAGAAGCAGTTTCCTTTTTAGATCCCTTAGCTCCAATTCCGGAGCATTGTGTCCATTGGGATTGGAGGAAGATAAACATGGCTGTTCCTTCATTGTTTTCTAGTTCTATCAGACTGTATACTTGCCCTCCAAATGAAGCAAACTAGTACACCAAAGGTTCTGATTTAATATATAGTGAGGAAGGAATTCCGTAAATTAGGATACAAAAAAGGTCACCACAAAGATTCACATGAAACAACGGCTCATGTCCCATGACTAAATGAACAATCAAATAGTACGTCTGGCCTAAGTAAGAATAGTTCATCCCCACATAAGTGGTCAGATTTTACTCATTGTTCCTGAGTCATCACACAAGTGCCCTCTGAATTGTTAAGTGCTGCAGAATATGCTGGCACTATAGATATAAAAATTATTACTATTATAGATGCAGGCAGTATCACATATACATATTAAATCCATGACCACTGAGGAAGGATTCTCCGGTCGTGATGGTTAGTATACCCAACTTAACCTAAAATAAGACACCGACTGTATGCGACTTGGTTAAACAAATTGGCCACAGCAGCCTTTATTACCTATTATTAACATACTAACACAAGGGGGCGCCGTCCAACGGGTAACCCTAAACACACAATAATAGGTAACACATAAACAATACATGAAAAACCTTATATAGGCCCGGTCCAGAAACCACTTCCTACGCCAATATCCCTGGCCGCAACACTCCGACCCAGAGATGAGGTATTAATCACCCCACGGATTAATACCCCCAAACTTTGCAGAACCGTGCCTGCAATTTACCGGAACCCGGAGACACCATACCCAGACAGTGCCTCTCGGTCCAGCTACCAATCCTTTACAACCGCTTCTGGACCAGACCTACCCCCGCTGCTGCGACAAACATACATCCCTTTCAACAGTATTTTTTATATATATATATATATATATATATATATATATATATATTACTTTTCCCCTTTTTTTTGACCATAGCTAAAAAAAAAAAAAAATTCACAAACCACAAAGGGAGGGTGGGCGGGAATCTGTCGCTGTCCGGAGTCAAAAGGGGGGGTAAGACCCCTCCCCATTACTTATATACTCCCCCCCCTCCCCTATAGGGACCCTTTTCCACCAATCCCCTTATATTCTCCCATAATGCCCTATTTTAACTTTATTAACCCCCTCACTCCCTCCCTTCCTTCTGGTCATGTCGCCCCTCCCCCCTATGGGGTCCATGGCTTTCTTGACCACTGAGGAAGGATTCTCCGGTCGTGATGGTTAGTATACCCAACTTAACCTAAAATAACACACCGACTGCATGCGACTTGGTTAAACAAATTGGCCACAGCAGCCTTTATTACCTATTATTAACATACTAACACAAGGGGGCGCGTCCAACGGGCGACCCCAAACACACAATAATAGGTAACACATAATAAACAATACATGAAAAACCTTATGTAGGCCTGGTCCAGAAACCACTTCCTACGCCAATATCCCTAACCGCAACTCTCCGACCCAGGTATTAATCACCCCACGGATTAATACCCCCAAACTTTGCAGAACCCCGTGCCTGCAATTTACCGGAACCCGGAGACACCATACACAGACAGTGCCTCTCGGTCCTGCTACCAATCCCTTACAACCGCTTCTGGACCAGACCTACCCCCGCCACAGGACAGGACACGTGACACCTTATGTGGCCTGGACCCGCCACACACCCAGGGCTTGCTCCACGCCATCACGCAAACCCAGGGCCCATAAATCGGAACCAATATCATTAAGGTGAACCCCATCACTCCTCCTAAACTGCCACTTCGGCGACTCCAGGTCCACGTGCCTCACCACAACACCGCCGTTTCTCTGCACAAAATGCGCAACCACCCTGTTCAATTGTGCCCGGGCGAGATTAAGCTTTTCCACCGACCGAGCCCCCTCCACCATAATCTGGCCACAATATCCGACCACACCACTATCAAGCCCGGATACCTTGTCCATAAACGCAAGAGGTCCATCTTAATGTCCCTGATCAGATCGCGCGACGCCCGCGAATCCAGGTCATTCCCCCCCACGTGTAAAACTAACACGTTTGGAGGTCTGTCCATCCTGCAATAATATTCGAACTCCGGCATGACTCTGCTCCATTCCATGCCACGTACTCCAATCCACTTGACCGATGCCAGCGATATGTCCACACCCAACTGCCGACCATTCGGACGAGCGTCAGCCCGACGGGTCCCCCAGAAAACGAAAGAGTGCCCCAGAATCCAGATCAGACACACTCCTATGATAAAAGAAACAACTTTAATAAACAACAGCACCACTCCAAATTGCACCAAGGAACAACAACCCCAACAGCAAAACAAACAAAACTCCAACCCGAAACCTCAATGAGATAACAACTGTGAGCGCACATAACCCCGAAAACGAAAGGACTCCCACCGACCAATCCGTCTCGCCACGTCATCTCCAAGGCCCCAATGAGAAGCCTCCGTCGCTGCCCCGATCCTGAAGGAATGAGACCCGTAATCCTCTGGGCGTTCTGCCCAGCGCAAACAACTCCTCAGCACTGCTACAAACTGGTAACGAGACAACCAAGCCCCGTCCTCGTGACGTAACAGCGGGCCCGGAAGACCGCCCCGCAATCCACACAACTTACTCACCATCTGCACCGGGCACAACTCATCCCCTCGCACCGCATACAACACTACCAACCTGCCTCGACCCATCTGGTCCGTTTTGGACCGCCGAAGCCGACACTCCACTCTCTGTCCTACTATTGACACATCCTCGGATAGCAAACCACCCCCAGTAACCCTAGACGGGCTCACCAACTCCCCAATCCGAAAAGCCCCAAAAAAAGCTAACACAAAAGCGGTTTCAAACAGCACCGTCTCATATGCTGAGACACAAAGAACCCGCAAACCATCCACCAATCGCCATAACAAGTCCAAAGAAATGGGACGCCTAGTGTCCCGCACCTTTACCCCTTTCCGAAAACCTTTCAAGGCCTGCCGCACGCGGAAATCCCGCAAAACGACCTGCTCACCCCTAACCTTTAACCAAAAGGCCACGGCCGCCACCCTAAGTGCCACTGCCGATGCTGACCTCCCAGTCCTAAAATCCTCACTCAGCAAAGCCAAGAGCGCCAATAAATAATCCACTCGCCCGTTGCCAAACATCGCTCCCAGCACTGCCTGCCACTCAACCCACAGTTTTGCATAACGGCACCAAGTCACCTCGGTCACCGAATTTCTAATCAAGCCCGCAATCACTGCCTCACCAGGCTCCACAAGTCCTCTGGACACACCGCTCCGATCTCGTCCGCCCCCGGCATTAACTCCCGAAACCTGTGGAACTGAAAATGAGATAAAGCGTCAGCCACCCCGTTGTCAACCCCCGGCGCATGTTTTGCAACCACATGAATATTCCACAGTAAACTGTACTGGGCTCCCTACTATTTAATATATTTATGAATGATCTGGTGGATGGTTTACAGAGTAAAATATCAGTATTTGCAGATGATACAAAACTATGTAAGGTAGTTAACACAAAGGAGGACAGTTTGCAACTACAGATGGATTTGAGTAAATTGGAGAATTGGGCTGAAAAATGGCAAATGAGGTTTAACACAGATAAGTGTAAGGTTATGCACATGGGAAGGAGAAACAGATGCTACGATTACTTACTAAATGGGAAACCGCTGGGGAAATCAGACATGGAAAAAGACTGAAGACTACTTTACACACTGCGATATCGGTCCCGATATCGCTAGTGTGGGTACCCGCCCCCATCTGTTGCGCGACACGGGCATATCGCTGCCCGTGCCGCACAACATCGCCCATAGCCGTTACACATACTTACCTGTCCGGCGACGTCGCTGTGACCGACGAACCGCCTCCTTTCTAAGGGGGCAGTCCGTGCGGCGTCACAGCGACGTCACTGAAACGTCACTGAACCGCCGCCCAATAGCAGCGGAGGGGCGGAGATGAGCGGGACGTAACATCCCGCCCACCTCCTTCCTTCCACATAGCGGCCGGGAGGCAGGTAAGGGGAGCTTCCTCGTTCCTGCGGTGTCACACGCAGCGATGTGTGCTGCCGCAGGAACGAGGAACAACTTCGTTACTGCTGCAGTAACGATTTTTAAGAATGGACCCCCATGTCGCCGATTAGCGATTTTGCACGTTTTTGCAACGATGTAAAATCGCTTATCGGTGTCACACGCAACGGCATCGCTAATGCGGCCGGATGTGCGTCACAAATTCCGTGACCCCAACGACTCCGCATTAGCGATGTCGCAGCGTGTAAAGCCCGCTTTAGGCATCTTAGTCAATAAGAATCTAAATTGGAGTGCCCAGTGTCAGGCAGCAGCCACCAAAGCAAATAGGGTGATGGGATGCATTAGAAGAGGTCTGGGGGCACGAGATGAAAACATCATTCTCCCTCTGTACAAATCACTCGTCAGACCACACTTGGAGTATTGTGTGCAATTTTGGGCACCGGTGCTCAAGAAAGACATTACTGAACTTGAAAGGGTTCAGAGGCGGGCTACTAAAATAATAAATGGAGTGGGTGCATTACAATACACGGAAAGGTTATCAAAATTAGGTCTATGTACTCTAGAAAAGAGAAGTCTTAGGGGAGACCTAATAAATATGTACAAATATATCAGAGGGCCATATAGAGATCTCTCCCATGATCTGTTTGTACCAAGGACTGTGACAAGAACAAGGGGGCATTCTCTTCGATTGGAGGAAAGAAAATTCCTACATCAGCATAGAAGAGGGTTCTTCACGGTAAGAGCAGTGAGGCTCTGGAACTCTCTTCCTGAGGAAGTGGTGATGGCCAACTCACTGAATGAATTTAAGAGAGGAATGGATGCTTTTCTTGATAGCAAAAGTATAGAAGGTTATAAATAGCATAATCTTACAGGTAGATAGAAGAGCGACCTAGATTATTAGAGGAATGGGTGGGCTGCAACACCAAGACAGGTTATTAAACTTGGGGTTATTTAGTTTGGAAAAACAAAGGCATAGGGGGGATCTAATCACAATGTATAAACATATGAGGGGACAGTACAGAGACCTTTCCAAAGATCTCTTTACACCTAGGCCTGTGACTGGAACATGGGAGCATCCGCTACGTCTCAAGGAAAGAAGGTTTAATCATAACCACAGACGAGGATTCTTTACTGTACGAGCAGTGAGACTATGGAACTCTCTGTCGCATGGTGTTGTAATGAGTGATTCACTACTAACATTTAAGCAGAGCCTGGATGCCTTTCTTGAAAAATATAATATTACCAGTTATGTATATTAGATTTTATGACAGGGTGTTGATCCAGGGAACTAGTCTGATTGCCGTATGTGGAGTCAGGAAGGAATTTTTTTCCCCATTGGAGCTTATTTGACACATTGGGTTTTTTTTGCCTTCCTCTAGATCAATATGTTAGGCTACGGGTTGAACTAGATGGACTTAGGCGGCTTTGCACGTTGCGACATCGCAAGCCGATGCTGCGATGTTGCACGCGATAGTCCCCGCCCCCGTCGCAGGTACGATATCGTGTGATAGCTGGCGTAGCGAAAATTATCGCTACGCCAGCTTCACATGCACTCACCTGTCCTGCAACCATCGCTCTGGCCGGCGACCCACCTCCTTCCTAAGGGGGCGGGTCGTGTGGCGTCATAGCGATGTCACACGGCAGGCGGCCAATAGCGGCGGAGGGGTGAAGATGGGCAGGATGTAAACATCCTGCCCACCTCCTTCCTTCCGCATATCCTACGGAAGCCGCGGTGACGCCAGTAGATGTTCCTCGCTCCTGCGACTTCACACACAGCGATGTGTGCTGCCGCAGGAACGAGGAACAACATCGGACCGTCGTGTCAGCGTAATTATGGATTACGCCGACGCTGCACCGATGATACGATTACGACGATTTTGTGCTCGTTAATCGTATCATCTAGGCTTTACACACTACGATGTCGCATGCGATGCCGGATGTGCGTCACTTTCAATTTGACCCCACCGACATCGCACCTGCGATGTCGTAGTGTGCAAAGCCCGCCTTAGAGTCTCCCTTCAACCTTAAAAACTATGAAACTATGAAACACTTGAGCACCAAATGCCGCAGATATGCCACTACCGGTCCAGACTTCGCTGACAAGCTGTTTATTGCATGCACAACCGCCTGATTATCGCAATGAAAGCACACTTTACGTCCCGAAAATTGCGACCCCCACAACTCCACCGCCACCACGATTGGAAACAACTCCAGCAGGGCCAGATTTTTTACCAGGCCACTCTGCCGCCATTCCTCAGGCCACCTGCCAACGCACCAATGTCCCTGAAAAATAGCGCCGAAACCCGCCGACCCGGCCGCATCCGTATACAGCTCCAGCGCACCATTAGGCACCACCTTCTTAAACCACAAAGCTCGGCCGTTAAAACGCCCCAAGAAGACATCCCAAACCAACAAATCTTCCTTGATCTCCTGCGTGACCCGCACAAAATGCCCCGAGGACCGCACGCCTGCCGTAGCTGTTGCCAACCTCCTGGCGAAAACACGCTCCATTGGCATAATCCTGCATGCAAAATTCAGCTTCCCGAGCAAAGACTGTACCACCTTAAGCCGCACTTTTTTCGCTGCCAGCATCGCCGCAACCACGCTCCACAAATCCACAATCTTGTCCTCCGGCAACCTACATTCCATAGCCAGAGAGTCAATTTCAATCCTCAGGAAACGCATAACCGGCGCCGGCCCCTCCGTTTTTTCTTGCGCCAAAGGGATCCCAAAGCGATCCGCCACTCTCTGCAAGGCGAACAACAAACCAGGCCACACCATGGAACCCGCCGGACCAACACACAGAAAATCATCTAAATAGTGGATAATGGAGGACAAGCCGGACACGTCCCGCACCACCCACTCAACAAAGGAGCTAAACGCCTCAAAATATGAACAAGAAATTGAACAGCCCATAGGCAAACAATGATCAACATAAAACTTTCCACCCCACCAGCAACCCAGAAGGTGCTGACTCTCCGGATGCACCGGCAATAAACGAAACGCCAATTCTACATCTGCCTTTGCCATCAATGCACCGTGTCCCGCCGCCCGTACCAAGTCCAGCGCTTTGTCAAATGAAACGTAGTACACCGCCGACTATTCCGGCACGATGCCATCATTCCCCAACGACCCCTCCGGAAATGAAAGATGATGAATGAGCCGAAATTTGTTCGGCTCCTTCTTTGGCACCACCCCCAGCGGGGACACCACCAGATTACTGCACGGCGGGCTCTCAAATGGGCCCCCCATCCTGCCCAGCTCAACCTCTTTACCCAACTTCTCACCCACAACCATAGGGTGGTCCCTTGCCAACCGTAAGTTACGACAAACCGGAGGCAATGCCTCAACCGCCGACAGAATCTGAAAACCGTACAAAAAACCAAACCGCAAAAGCGACGCCGCTGCCCCGTCCGGATACCTACTTAAAAACGGCGCCATCGCCTCTATTTTCACTGGCGTCCTCCCTTTTACCAGACCCGTCCCCGGCCTTGCCTCTCCCTTACTTAAAACATTTGGACAAACTATGTCCCCCCCGCAGCCGGAGCACTTATGCTTGAACCTACACTCTGCACTAGAGATGAGCGAACCGGTCCCGGTTCAGCTCGAGGTCGGCTCGCCGAACGGGGGTCCCGTTCGAGTTCGGTTCGTCGAACCGAACTCGAACGTATAGGCTAGAATGGGAGGCAATCACAAACACATAAAAATGCATGATAAATGTACACAAACAGTTAATAAACATTGCCATAACACTTACCGGTCCTCGCGATCCCTTCTGCACTCTGTCTCCTGCCGCTATTCCATCTGATGATCGCTGAATCCTCCCGGTGACCGGCACTGCCAGCAGAGATGCAGGACCTATCGTGACGTCAAAATAGCCATGTGACCAGTCACGTGGCTATTATCTCATTGGCTACAGACTGGTCACATGACTATGACACGTCATGTAGGACCTGCGAGTGCATCTCTCCGGTACACGGTGCACATATGTGTATCGCCGTGTACCGGCGACATGCTCTAGCACACGGTTGACTCCCCGTTCCGTTAGGGACCGGCTGACACAGCCGGTCATTAACGGAGATCACCGTTGCCATAGCAACGCAGTTAGCGGTGATGTCACCGCTAACCGCGGCTCCGAGAGCACCGTTGCTATGGTAACGCGTCTGTCAGCGTTACCGCTGTTGCCGCTGACAGCCAGCACTGATCACTCACGGAGTGAAGGCTGCACGATTGTAGTGAGCATTGTAGTGAGGATGGAGGTTCCCCAGCCCCAAGTGATGAGCTGGTGAATCTCATCCTCACTACAATCGTCACTACTACTACACTAGAAAGAAAGAAGACAGAAGAGCAGGATCGTGGAGGGCTGACAGGGGGTAATAAAGATGGAGTCTCTAATGTGTCTGTGTATTTATTTCTATTAAAGTATTTTTTCTCTGTGTGGTGTTTTTTTTAACCCTTTATTGGAGATTCTTAATGGCCGGGTCAAACGTGCCTGACATTAAGAATCTCTGGCTTAATACTGGCTAGTAAAACAAAGCCAGTATTAACTCATGATTACCCAACAAGCCACCCGGCTCCAGGGCTGTTGGAAGAGTTGGATACAGCGCCAGATGATGGCGCTTCTATGAGAGCGCCATTTTCTGGGGCGGCTGCGGACTGAAATCCGCAGTAGAGGCGCCCAGAAACCTCGGGCTAACCTGTGCTGCGGATTCCAATCCCCAGCTGCCTAGTTGTACCCGGCTGGACACAAAAATGGGGCGAAGCCCACGTCATTTGTTTTTTAATTATTTCATGAAATAAGTGAAATAATTAAAAAAAAACGGGCTTCCCTATATTTTTGGTTCCCAGCCGGGTACAAATAGGCAACTGGGGGTTGGAGGCAGCCCGTGGCTGCCTGCTGTACCTGGCTAGCATACAAAAATATGGCGAAGCTCACGTCCTTTTTTTTGTAGTTTTTTGGCAAAAAAAATAAAAAATGCTTCCCTGGATTTTCCATTGCCAGTGAAGGTAACACCAAGCAGTGGGGGTTAGCCGCCAGTAGCTGCTTGGATTACCCTTAGCTAGCAATACAAAAAATGCAGCGGGAGCCCATATATATTTTTTTTAATTATTTATTTAAATAACTAAAAATAAAATGGGCTTCCCTGTATTTTGATTGCTAGACATCACAGTGCTGTAAAAATAAATCTTTAAAAAAATGACGTAGCGCTCCGCGGTATTTTTGATTCTCAGCGCAGATAAAGCAGACAGCTATGGGTTGCCACCCCCATCTGCCTGCCGTTACCTTGGTTGGCAATCAAAATACAGGGAAGCCCATTAATTTTTTCTATTTAAAAAATGGTTAAAAAAAAAAATGACGTTGGGTCCCCCCATTTTTGATAGCCAGCTAGGGTAAAGCAGACGGCTGTAGCCTGAAAACCACAGCTGGCAGCTTTACCGTGGTTGGGGATCCAATGTGGAGGTCCCCTCAGGCTCTTTTTTATAATTATTTTCTAAATATTAATAATTACACAATAAAAGTAGGGTCCCCCCCAAATTGGATCACCAGCCAAGGTAAAGCGGACAGCTGTGGTCTGGTATTCTCAGGGTGGGAAGGTCCATAGTTATTGGGCCTTCACAGCCTGAAAATAGCAGGCCGCAGGCACCCCAGACGTGGCGCATCCACTAGATGCGCCAATCCTGGCGCTTCACCCCAGCTCATCCCGTGCCCTGGTGCAGTGGCAAACGGGGTAATAAATCGGGTTGATACTAGCTGTAAAGTCACCTGAGATCAATCCCAGCAGTTTGTGATGTCATGGCGTCTATTAGATACCCAACATCATAAACTGTCAGTACTAACAAAAAAAAAAAAAAATCGACAAAAGAAATTTATTTGAAAAAACAGTCCCCAAAACATTTCCTCTTTCACCAATTTATTGTAAGAAAAAAAATAAAGGGGTCCCACGACGACTCTGGACCGTCTAGAATATGGGGGGGAGACACTCAGGGAACGTATCCCCCATTTTCTAGGAGTGCGGACCCTTCATGTGAGGAGTGTGGGTGCAATGAATCTGCACTCACTCTCCCCGGGTCCACAGCAGCAGAGTCCATGTCATAATGGTTGCTACCAAAGCTGCAATGCCCTGCTCATGAGGTAAGGGCATGCCTAATCAGGAGAACTACTGTAGAGGAAGCTCTGCTCACTGGTATATAGGTGCTCAGAGGTAATAATAGATAAAATTAGTGAGTAACCTTGGCACTCTAAATCTCCCAGACTAAGTCAGTAAGTCACAACGGATAGTAATGCAAAATCACTCTTTATTGGTCCGTATTAAGAAAAAAAATTTTTTCATAAGCATATATGTTTTTGTCCAAAACAAGTTACAAATGACGTTTCAGCCTGAGCCTTCGTCAGATTGGACTTATCTGCATGTAATCATGAAAAATGACAATAATCAGTATCACATAAGAGTGAGAGAACAATAACATAAACTCGAACAATGTAGAGGTACAATTGGGATGCAGCAAAAAAATTGCAACACAGCAAGAAATGAAACACATGATACAAATGTCATAATACAGTACAAGGACAATATAGTAATGACAAATATGGGGTCAGAGTAGACTTAGACAGCTCTGGTACGAAAGAGATGTCAATCATAAAGTAACATGTGCAGTAGGTGTAGAGCTACAGTATGCATGGCAGAGCTAATGGGTAGACCGACCATAGAAAAAGAACGGAGAAAAAGTGGAGAAAAAAATGGAGAAAAAGTGGAGAAAAAAATGGAGAAAAAGTGGAGAAAAAGTGGAGAAAAAGTGGAGAAAAAGTGGAGAAAAAGTGGAGAAAAAAGTGGAGAAAAAATGGAGAAAAAGTGGAGAAAAAGTGGAGAAAAAGTGGAGAAAAAGTGGAGAAAAAAAAGGAGAAAAAGTGGAGAAAAAGTGGAGAAAAAGTGGAGAAAAAATGGAGAAAAAGTGGAGAAAAAATGGAGAAAAAAATGGATAAAAAGTGGAGAAAAAGTGGAGAAAAAGTGGAGAAAAAATGGATAAAAAGTGGAGAAAAAGTGGAGAATAAGTGGAGAAAAAGTGGAGAAAAAAATGGAGAAAAAGTGGAGAAAAAGTGGAGAAAAAGTGGAGAAAATGTGGAGAAAAAATGGAGAAAAAGTGGAGAAAAAATGGAGAAAAAGTGGAGAAAAAATGGAGAAAACGTGGAGAAAAAGTAGAGAAAAAAATGGAGAAAAAGTGGAGAAAAAGTGGAGTAAAAATGGAGAAAAAGTGGAGAAAAAATGGAGAAAAAAAATGGATAAAAAGTGGATAAAAAGTGGAGAAAAAGTGGATAAAAAATGGAGAAAAAGTGGAGAAAAAGTGAAGAAAAAGTGGAGAAAAAATGGAGAAAAAAAATGTAGAAAAAGTGGAGAAAAAGTGGAGAAAAAAATGGAGAAAAAGTGGAGAAAAAGTGGAGCACCCTTTGGTGCCTTTCATGTGGCACTAAGGGGTGCTTAGCTTTGTATTTAGCCAAAAAAATGAAAAAAAAAAATGACGTAGGGTTCCCCCTAGTTTTGTAGCCAGCTAGGGTAAAGCAGACGGCTGCAGCCTGCAGACCACAGCTGGCAACCTCACCTTGGCTGGTAATCCAAAACTGAGGGCACCCCACGCTGTTATTTTAAATTAAATAAATAATTTAAAAAAAAAACACGTAGGGGTCCCCCAAAATTGGATCACCAGCCAAGGTAAAGCAGACAGCTGGGGCCTGATATTCTCAGACTAGGGAGGTCCATGGTTATTGGACTCTCCCCAGCCTAAAAATAGCAGGCCGCAGCCGCCCCAGAAGTGGCGCATCCATTAGATGCGCCAATCCTGGTGCTTCGCCCCAGCTCATCCCGCGCCCTGGTGCGGTGGCAAACGGGGTAATATATGGGGTTAATACCAGGTGTGTAATGTCACCTGGCATCAAGCCCTGGGGTTGGTGAGGTCAGGCGTCTATCAGATACTCGACATCACCAACCCAGTCAGTAATAAAAAAAATAGACGACAAACACATTTTTATTTGAAAAAACACTCCCCAAAACATTCCCTCTTTAACCAATTTATTAGAATGAAAAACAAATCCAGGTCTGGTGTAATCCAAGGGGTTGCCATGACGATCCACACTGTCCCAGTCAATGAAGAGCAGGATGTTCCCCATTGGCTGGGAGAGCAATGCAGTGACCTGAGCTAACATCAATGGGTCAGCCCAGGTCACTGCAGGGGATGACAAGTGCTGCTGTCAGCGAGGTACATTACCTGCGCTGATCTCCAGCACTGCCGACAGCACCTGTCACTGAGTTCAATGACCGCCGCCTTCACAGCCAAGAATCGCGAGAGGCCCGTGACGTCACCGCTAGTCAGTCTCGGGTCGGAAGCGAGAGAAGGTGATGTGACAAGCGGCGACCATGGAGGACAGTGACAGCGCTGAAGTCGGGATGGCGGGACTTCATCACCGCAGGCAGGGCCGGCTCCAGGTTTTTTTGGGCCCCGGGCGGAAGAGTCTCAGTGGGTCCCATACACACGCAGACACACACACATACACAGATACACACACGTACATATACATATTTAAAGACAAACTCACAAAAATACATATAAACAGACAAATCTATACAGTCATATACACTGACATACATAGATACACATCATACATGCATACATACAGAGAGACACACTGCTATGCTGCATACATACATACAGACACACACATACTGCTCTGCATGCATACATACATATAGACAGACACACACACTGCTCTGCTACATACATACATATAGACAGACACACACACACTGCTCTGCTGCATACATACATACAGACACACACACACACTGCTCTGCTGCATACATACATACAGACACGCATACTGCTCTGCTGCATACATACATGCATACATACAGACACACACACACACTGCTCTGCTGCATACATACATACAGACACGCATACTGCTCTGCTGCATACATACATGCATACATACATACAGACAGACACGCATACTGCTCTGCTGCATACATACATGCATACATACAGACACACACACACACTGCTCTGCTGCATACATACATACAGACACGCATACTGCTCTGCTGCATATATACATACATACAGACACGCATACTGCTCTGCTGCATATATACATACATACAGTCACGCATACTGCTCTGCTGCATATATACATACATACATACAGACACGCATACTGCTCTGCTGCATATATACATACATACAGACACGCATACTGCTCTGCTGCATATATACATACATACAGACACGCATACTGCTCTGCTGCAGATATACATACATACAGACACGCATACTGCTCTGCTGCATATATACATACATACAGACACGCATACTGCTCTGCTGCATATATACATACATACATACAGACACGCATACTGCTCTGCTGCATACATACATACATATAGACACGCATACTGCTCTGCTGCATATATACATACATACAGACACGCATACTGCTCTGCTGCATATATACATACAGACACGCATACTGCTCTGCTGCATATATACATACATACATACAGACACGCATACTGCTCTGCTGCATATATACATACATACATACAGACACGCATACTGCTCTGCTGCATATATACATACATACAGACACGCATACTGCTCTGCTGCATATATACATACATACAGACACGCATACTGCTCTGCTGCATATATACATACATACATACAGACACGCATACTGCTCTGCTGCATATATACATACAGACACGCATACTGCTCTGCTGCATATATACATACATACAGACACGCATATTGCTCTGCTGCATATATACATACATACAGACACGCATACTGCTCTGCTGCATATATACATACATACAGACACGCATACTGCTCTGCTGCATATATACATACATACATACATACAGACACGCATACTGCTCTGCTGCATACATACATATAGACACGCATACTGCTCTGCTGCATATATACATACATACAGACACGCATACTGCTCTGCTGCATATATACATACATATAGACACGCATACTGCTCTGCTGCATATATACATACATACAGACAGACACGCATACTGCTCTGCTGCATATATACATACATATAGACACGCATACTGCTCTGCTGCATATATACATACATACAGACACGCATACTGCTCTGCTGCATATATACATATAGACACGCATACTGCTCTGCTGCATATATACATACATACATACAGACACGCATACTGCTCTGCTGCATATATACATACATACATACAGACACGCATACTGCTCTGCTGCATATATACATACATACAGACACGCATACTGCTCTGCTGCATATATACATACTTACAGACACGCATACTGCTCTGCTGCATATATACATACATACATACAGACACGCATACTGCTCTGCTGCATATATACATACATACAGACACGCATACTGCTCTGCTGCATATATACATACATACAGACACGCATACTGCTCTGCTGCATATATACATACATACAGACACGCATACTGCTCTGCTGCATATATACATACATACAGACACGCATACTGCTCTGCTGCATATATACATACATACATACAGACACGCATACTGCTCTGCTGCATACATACATACATATAGACACGCATACTGCTCTGCTGCATATATACATACATACAGACAGGCATACTGCTCTGCTGCATATATACATACATACATACAGACACGCATACTGCTCTGCTGCATACATGCATACATACAGACACGCATACTGCTCTGCTGCATATATACATACATACATACAGACACGCATACTGCTCTGCTGCATATATACATACATACATACACGCATACTGCTCTGCTGCATATATATATACATACAGACACGCATACTGCTCTGCTGCATATATACATACATACAGACACGCATACTGCTCTGCTGCATATATACATACATACAGACACGCATACTGCTCTGCTGCATATATACATACATACATACAGACACGTATACTGCTCTGCTGCATATATACATACATACAGACACGCATACTGCTCTGCTGCATATATACATACATACAGACACGCATACTGCTCTGCTGCATATATACATACATACATACACGCATACTGCTCTGCTGCATATATATATACATACAGACACGCATACTGCTCTGCTGCATATATACATACATACAGACACGCATACTGCTCTGCTGCATATATACATACATACAGACACGCATACTGCTCTGCTGCATATATACATACATACATACACGCATACTGCTCTGCTGCATATATATATACATACAGACACGCATACTGCTCTGCTGCATATATACATACATACACGCATACTGCTCTGCTGCATATATACATACATACATACATGCATACTGCTCTGCTGCATATATACATACATACAGACACGCATACTGCTCTGCTGCATATATACATACATACATACACACATACTGCTCTGCTGCATATATATATACATACAGACACGCATACTGCTCTGCTGCATATATACATACATACATACAGACACGTATACTGCTCTGCTGCATATATACATACATACAGACACGCATACTGCTCTGCTGCATATATACATACATACAGACACGCATACTGCTCTGCTGCATATATACATACATACAGACACGTATACTGCTCTGCTGCATATATACATACATACATACAGACACGCATACTGCTCTGCTGCATATATACATACATACAGACACGCATACTGCATTGCTGCATATATACATACATACAGACACGCATACTGCTCTGCTGCATATATACATACATACATACAGACACGCATACTGCTCTGCTGCATATATACATACATACATACAGACACGCATACTGCTCTGCTGCATATATACATACTTACAGACACGCATACTGCTCTGCTGCATATATACATACATACATACAGACACGCATACTGCTCTGCTGCATATATACATACATACAGACACGCATACTGCTCTGCTGCATATATACATACATACAGACACGCATATTGCTCTGCTGCATATATACATACATACAGACACGCATACTGCTCTGCTGCATATATACATACATACAGGCACGCATACTGCTCTGCTGCATATATACATACATACATACAGACACGCATACTGCTCTGCTGCATATATACATACATACAGACACGCATACTGCTCTGCTGCATATATACATACATACAGACACGCATACTGCTCTGCTGCATATATACATACATACATACAGACACACATACTGCTCTGCTGCATATATACATACATACATACAGACACACATACATACTGCTCTGCTGCATATATACATACATACAGACAGACACGCATACTGCTCTGCTGCATATATACATACATACAGACACGCATACTGCTCTGCTGCATATATACATACATACATACAGACACGCATACTGCTCTGCTGCATATATACATACATATAGACACGCATACTGCTCTGCTGCATATATACATACATACATACATACAGACACGTATACTGCTCTGCTGCATATATACATACATACATATAGACACGCATACTGCTCTGCTGCATATATACATACATACAGACACGCATACTGCTCTGCTGCATATATACATACAGACACGCATACTGCTCTGCTGCATATATACATACAGACACGCATACTGCTCTGCTGCATATATACATACATACATACAGACACGCATACTGCTCTGCTGCATATATACATACATACAGACACGCATACTGCTCTGCTGCATATATACATACATATAGACACGCATACTGCTCTGCTGCATATATACATACATACATACAGACACGCATATTGCTCTGCTGCATATATACATACATACAGACACGCATACTGCTCTGCTGCATATATACATACATATAGACACGCATACTGCTCTGCTGCATATATACATACATACATACAGACACGCATATTGCTCTGCTGCATATATACATACATACAGACACGCATACTGCTCTGCTGCATATATACATACATACAGACACGCATACTGCTCTGCTGCATATATACATACATACATATAGACACGCATACTGCTCTGCTGCATATATACATACATACAGACACGCATACTGCTCTGCTGCATATATACATACATACATATAGACACGCATACTGCTCTGCTGCATATATACATACATATAGACACGCATACTGCTCTGCTGCATATATACATACATATAGACACGCATGCTGCTCTGCTGCATATATACATACATACATACAGACACGCATACTGCTCTGCTGCATATATACATACATACAGACACGCATACTGCTCTGCTGCATATATACATACATACACGCATACTGCTCTGCTGCATATATACATACATACATATAGACACGCATACTGCTCTGCTGCATATATACATACATACATTTAGACACGCATACTGCTCTGCTGCATATATACATACATACAGACATGCATACTGCTCTGCTGCATATATACATACATACATATAGACACGCATACTGCTCTGCTGCATATATACATACATATAGACACGCATACTGCTCTGCTGCATATATACATACATATAGACACGCATACTGCTCTGCTGCATATATACATACATACAGACACGCATACTGCTCTGCTGCATATATACATACATACATATAGACACGCATACTGCTCTGCTGCATATATACATACATATAGACACGCATACTGCTCTGCTGCATATATACATACATATAGACACGCATACTGCTCTGCTGCATATATACATACATACAGACACGCATACTGCTCTGCTGCATATATACATACATACAGACACGCATACTGCTCTGCTGCATATATACATACATACACGCATACTGCTCTGCTGCATATATACATACATACAGACACGCATACTGCTCTGCTGCATATATACATACATACATACATACAGACACGCATACTGCTCTGCTGCATACATACATATAGACACGCATACTGCTCTGCTGCATATATACATACATACAGACACGCATACTGCTCTGCTGCATATATACATACATATAGACACGCATACTGCTCTGCTGCATATATACATACATACAGACAGACACGCATACTGCTCTGCTGCATATATACATACATATAGACACGCATACTGCTCTGCTGCATATATACATACATACAGACACGCATACTGCTCTGCTGCATATATACATATAGACACGCATACTGCTCTGCTGCATATATACATACATACATACAGACACGCATACTGCTCTGCTGCATATATACATACATACATACAGACACGCATACTGCTCTGCTGCATATATACATACATACAGACACGCATACTGCTCTGCTGCATATATACATACTTACAGACACGCATACTGCTCTGCTGCATATATACATACATACATACAGACACGCATACTGCTCTGCTGCATATATACATACATACAGACACGCATACTGCTCTGCTGCATATATACATACATACAGACACGCATACTGCTCTGCTGCATATATACATACATACAGACACGCATACTGCTCTGCTGCATATATACATACATACAGACACGCATACTGCTCTGCTGCATATATACATACATACATACAGACACGCATACTGCTCTGCTGCATACATACATACATATAGACACGCATACTGCTCTGCTGCATATATACATACATACAGACAGGCATACTGCTCTGCTGCATATATACATACATACATACAGACACGCATACTGCTCTGCTGCATACATGCATACATACAGACACGCATACTGCTCTGCTGCATATATACATACATACATACAGACACGCATACTGCTCTGCTGCATATATACATACATACATACACGCATACTGCTCTGCTGCATATATATATACATACAGACACGCATACTGCTCTGCTGCATATATACATACAAACAGACACGCATACTGCTCTGCTGCATATATACATACATACAGACACGCATACTGCTCTGCTGCATATATACATACATACATACAGACACGTATACTGCTCTGCTGCATATATACATACATACAGACACGCATACTGCTCTGCTGCATATATACATACATACAGACACGCATACTGCTCTGCTGCATATATACATACATACATACACGCATACTGCTCTGCTGCATATATATATACATACAGACACGCATACTGCTCTGCTGCATATATACATACATACAGACACGCATACTGCTCTGCTGCATATATACATACATACAGACACGCATACTGCTCTGCTGCATATATACATACATACATACACGCATACTGCTCTGCTGCATATATATATACATACAGACACGCATACTGCTCTGCTGCATATATACATACATACACGCATACTGCTCTGCTGCATATATACATACATACATACATGCATACTGCTCTGCTGCATATATACATACATACAGACACGCATACTGCTCTGCTGCATATATACATACATACATACACACATACTGCTCTGCTGCATATATATATACATACAGACACGCATACTGCTCTGCTGCATATATACATACATACATACAGACACGTATACTGCTCTGCTGCATATATACATACATACAGACACGCATACTGCTCTGCTGCATATATACATACATACAGACACGCATACTGCTCTGCTGCATATATACATACATACAGACACGTATACTGCTCTGCTGCATATATACATACATACATACAGACACGCATACTGCTCTGCTGCATATATACATACATACAGACACGCATACTGCATTGCTGCATATATACATACATACAGACACGCATACTGCTCTGCTGCATATATACATACATACATACAGACACGCATACTGCTCTGCTGCATATATACATACATACATACAGACACGCATACTGCTCTGCTGCATATATACATACTTACAGACACGCATACTGCTCTGCTGCATATATACATACATACATACAGACACGCATACTGCTCTGCTGCATATATACATACATACAGACACGCATACTGCTCTGCTGCATATATACATACATACAGACACGCATATTGCTCTGCTGCATATATACATACATACAGACACGCATACTGCTCTGCTGCATATATACATACATACAGACACGCATACTGCTCTGCTGCATATATACATACATACATACAGACACGCATACTGCTCTGCTGCATATATACATACATACAGACACGCATACTGCTCTGCTGCATATATACATACATACAGACACGCATACTGCTCTGCTGCATATATACATACATACATACAGACACACATACTGCTCTGCTGCATATATACATACATACATACAGACACACATACATACTGCTCTGCTGCATATATACATACATACAGACAGACACGCATACTGCTCTGCTGCATATATACATACATACAGACACGCATACTGCTCTGCTGCATATATACATACATACATACAGACACGCATACTGCTCTGCTGCATATATACATACATATAGACACGCATACTGCTCTGCTGCATATATACATACATACATACATACAGACACGTATACTGCTCTGCTGCATATATACATACATACATATAGACACGCATACTGCTCTGCTGCATATATACATACATACAGACACGCATACTGCTCTGCTGCATATATACATACAGACACGCATACTGCTCTGCTGCATATATACATACAGACACGCATACTGCTCTGCTGCATATATACATACATACATACAGACACGCATACTGCTCTGCTGCATATATACATACATACAGACACGCATACTGCTCTGCTGCATATATACATACATATAGACACGCATACTGCTCTGCTGCATATATACATACATACATACAGACACGCATATTGCTCTGCTGCATATATACATACATACAGACACGCATACTGCTCTGCTGCATATATACATACATATAGACACGCATACTGCTCTGCTGCATATATACATACATACATACAGACACGCATATTGCTCTGCTGCATATATACATACATACAGACACGCATACTGCTCTGCTGCATATATACATACATACAGACACGCATACTGCTCTGCTGCATATATACATACATACATATAGACACGCATACTGCTCTGCTGCATATATACATACATACAGACACGCATACTGCTCTGCTGCATATATACATACATACATATAGACACGCATACTGCTCTGCTGCATATATACATACATATAGACACGCATACTGCTCTGCTGCATATATACATACATATAGACACGCATGCTGCTCTGCTGCATATATACATACATACATACAGACACGCATACTGCTCTGCTGCATATATACATACATACAGACACGCATACTGCTCTGCTGCATATATACATACATACACGCATACTGCTCTGCTGCATATATACATACATACATATAGACACGCATACTGCTCTGCTGCATATATACATACATACATTTAGACACGCATACTGCTCTGCTGCATATATACATACATACAGACATGCATACTGCTCTGCTGCATATATACATACATACATATAGACACGCATACTGCTCTGCTGCATATATACATACATATAGACACGCATACTGCTCTGCTGCATATATACATACATATAGACACGCATACTGCTCTGCTGCATATATACATACATACAGACACGCATACTGCTCTGCTGCATATATACATACATACATATAGACACGCATACTGCTCTGCTGCATATATACATACATATAGACACGCATACTGCTCTGCTGCATATATACATACATATAGACACGCATACTGCTCTGCTGCATATATACATACATACAGACACGCATACTGCTCTGCTGCATATATACATACATACAGACACGCATACTGCTCTGCTGCATATATACATACATACACGCATACTGCTCTGCTGCATATATACATACATACATATAGACACGCATACTGCTCTGCTGCATATATACATACATACATTTAGACACGCATACTGCTCTGCTGCATATATACATACATACAGACATGCATACTGCTCTGCTGCATATATACATACATACATATAGACACGCATACTGCTCTGCTGCATATATACATACATATAGACACGCATACTGCTCTGCTGCATATATACATACATATAGACACGCATACTGCTCTGCTGCATATATACATACATACAGACACGCATACTGCTCTGCTGCATATATACATACATATAGACACGCATACTGCTCTGCTGCATATATACATACATACAGACACGCATACTGCTCTGCTGCATACATACATACATATAGACACGCATACTGCTCTGCTGCATATATACATACATACATATAGACACGCATACTGCTCTGCTGCATACATACATACAGACACGCATACTGCTCTGCTGCATATATACATACATACAGACACGTATACTGCTCTGCTGCATATATACATACATACATACAGACACGCATACTGCTCTGCTGCATATATACATACATACAGACACGTATACTGCTCTGCTGCATATATACATACATACATACACGCATACTGCTCTGCTGCATACATACATACATATAGACACGCATACTGCTCTGCTGCATATATACATACATACATATAGACACGCATACTGCTCTGCTGCATACATACATACATACATACAGACACGCATACTGCTCTGCTGCATATTTACATACATACATACATACAGACACGCATACTGCTCTGCTGCATGCATACATACAAACACACACCTTGCTCTGCGGGGCCCACACACGCGGCTCCGGGGGCCACACACGCGGCTCTGCGGGGCCCACACACGCACGGGGGGACAGGGAGGGGCGGGGAGGGAGTGATGTCCCACATACTGATCAGGTCACGGTGCAGATGGGGCCCACACAGCGCCGGAGGGAAGCGATGTGCTGGGGGTCGCTGGCTGGCACTGTGACTCCTTCATCTGTGCGACCGAGCAGGACGCCGGGCCGTAGCTCCGCCCACAGATGATGCTCAATGCAGGAGAACACAGTGGCCTTAAAGGGCCGGCAGGCACAGTTTCCAGTGCCAAGGACTGCTGCCCCCGGGCCGACCGCAGGTAAGCCGAGCGGGACCGTGTGTGTGTGTGTGTGTGTGTGTGTGTGTGTGTGTGTGTGTGTGTGTGTGTGTGTGTGTGTGTACGGCAGGAGGGGGCGGAGTGAGCTGAGCGGGGAAGTGTGGGCTTCCTGCACGTAACTAGGGTAAACATCGGGTTACTAACCAAAGCGCTTTGCTTGGATACCCGATGTTTATCTTGGTTACCAGCTTCTGGCAGGCTGCCAGCGATGGCTGCTGCACACTGTAGCTGTAAAAAGCCCTGCTTTTTGCTGCTAGAACTGTTCTCGAACTTATCTAGAACTATCGAGCTTTTGCAAAAAGCTCGAGTTCTAGTTCGATCTCGAACAGCCCCCAAAATCACTCGAGCCTAGAACTGGAGAACCACGAACCACGAACCGCGCTCAACTCTACTCTGCACCAAATTTGCACTGGCCTTCGTTAAATTGCCAGCACAAGCCCTTTTTCTAGATACCCGATGGCCCGGCTCCCATTTCCCCGGTGCCGCCACGAAAGGGCTGGCTCGGGGCCGCCATTAAACGCATCCATAAGGAAATGTCCTTATAGTCCCACCGCATGCCGGACTGCAACGCCTTCCGCTGCCTTAACTGCTCATCATACCGCAGCCATGCCAAGCCCCCATACGTGCGATACGCCTCCCCGATTGCATCCATATAGCCGAACAGAGCCGAGCAATGCTCCGGCTCCTTTTCCCCTATCACGCTGGCCAAAATTGCGAATGCCTGCAACCAATTGGAAAAGGAACGAGGAATGAGCCTATAACAGCGTTTTTATTCCTCCTCCTTTTCCTTCTTGGAATTGCTCGGCTTCACCTTGTCTAGGTTAAATTTCTCCAGGGGTAGTAGGGAAAATATCTGCACATACTCCCCTTTCCAAATTTTTTTCCCTCACCTCTTTTTTGAGGTGCGCCCCTAGCAGTCCCTCAAAGCACACATACAGCTCGCTCTTCGCCTTGTCATCCAGCCGCACCACCTCATCCTCCTTTTCCTTCTCCTTTTCTCCTGCTTTGTCGCTCACGGACTCCACTACTCCGCTAACTGCACCTGTCCCCACCGGCGCCTTCTCGCTGTTGGCCGCTGCTGCGCCATCCGCCGCTGACCCCGTCCAGACCACCGCTGGCGCTCACGATAAACCCTGCAAAAACCCCAGCAACTGACTAAGCAAAGCTGACCCCTCTGGCGCTGCCGTGCCCGCAGCCACCTCCCCAACACCAGCACCCCGCGCCGCAAGCAATGCCGAATCTACGGCTAGCTCACCTGACCGTGACGCAGATATCGAAATCGGTATTGTGATGTCCTCTGCCATCTGCTCCTCTGATTCGTCCCCCGACCTGAGGGCTCTTTCTTCTTCCTCACTGTAGCAGTCCTCCACCGTCCCAGCTCCAGAGGACGCAGCCGATGCGTCCCCTCCACCACGGCCACCCTCCTTGGCCGCCGCATGGGCACTGGCAGTGGGCGTCCTCTGCTTTCTGTGCGGTGACAGCCCACAAGACCGTCCTGTCCCCTGGGCCGCCGCCGACCGCGTCCTCTTCCTGGAGGAGCCTCTCCCCAGGCTTGGGGGGCTCCCCACCGTTGTTTCCTGCCCTTCAGGGCCTCCGACCGGGACCTCCCGCCGGGTTCTCCCCCGCCCGAGGGAGACCGCGGCCGCCGGACGCAGTGCTGCTGACCTGAGGGACCTGGAAGTCGCAGCAGGGGGTTCCCGCCATCCCTCCTTCTCTCCGCAGCCTCGCAGGTATCCGGGTGGCGCCTGCCCACACCGGTCCCCCTGCTGGCTGCCTGCGCCTGGCCCCCCCACCGTCCTCGGGGGGTACAGCTGGCCTCCATCATCCGCCGGGCCTGCTCCTGTGTAGGAGCAGCCGCCGGGACGTGCCCCACCGCCGGGGGCCCGGCATCCAGGGCAGGCCCCAGGATGGACACGCCCCCTCTCCGTGCCTCCGATCCACGCTGGGCACGGCCCGGATCCCGGGCTGCCACTGGCCTGCCAAATTTAGCCCGAGTCCTGAGACCGGAGTAGGCCCCAGGCCGGGCCCGCCTCCATCCAGGCCACCGCTGGCCTCAGTCCATCGCCGGGCTCGCTCCCGGCCAGGAGACGCCGCTGGGCTCTGCACTCCAGCCCGAGGCCCGACATCGGAAGAAGGCCCCGGGCTGGCCACGCCCCTTTCTCGGCCGCCGCGGCCTTGCCGGAGATTCCTCCCGGCGGCCGGGGCAGACGCTAGAAGCTGCTGCCACCCGCCCCGCCGTGGAGGGTCCCGAGGGAGGCTCTCGCTGGGCCTCTTCGCCCCCCCTGCGCCCGGAGAGTACCTAAGCGGGGGCCTGGAACGCCGCCCGCGGCTAGAGGGGGAGCGAGGGGCAGGTGCTGATGGGGAAACCCAGGCAGCCCTGACGTGGGACTGCACTGCCTGGGCCCCGTGCACCGCCATCGCCGCTTGTATCATCCGGTCCAACTCCTGAAGGTCCGCCATGTCCACGCTGCCGATGTCCTGGTCCTCGTCCTGGTCCTGGGAATCTGTCGCCGTCTGGTGTCAAAAGGGGGGGTAAGACCCCTCCCCATTACGTATATACTCCCCCCCTCCCCTATAGGGACCCTTTTCCACCAATCCCCTTATATTCTCCCATAATGCCCTATTTTAACTTTATTAACCCCCTCATTCCCTCCCTTCCCTCTGATCATGTTGCCCCTCCCCCTATGGGATCCATGGCTTTCTGGTATCTTATAGATGACATATTCTGTAATTGGAGAAGTTCTCTTTCTTTTCTTCATTTTGTCCTGATGTCATGATCACTTTTCACAGTCACAGCTCCTCTCTGCAGACTTCCATTTTCTCCCGTCTTCTGCATCATGTCCCAAAAGAGGTCCTTAAACATAAGTTTCATTATAGTGCTCCTGAATAAAATATATCTGCCCTACACTTTGCCGTTGAATACATAATTGACACTCACTGTGTTTCCTAAAGAAAATGTGACCAAACACTGTCCCTGTTATGGTACATTCCCACCACACTGACCTCTTGTTACGGCTATATGCCGGAGGCGTCTTCCTTCTCGGATCAGAGTCAGGGTGCCTCCTGTTTCTTTGTTGGCTAAGACCTATTCTGCGGGTTCTGCTCCATCTTGGCGCCGTTCTCAGTGTTTGGCCCAATCCTCCACTGTATTACTGGTAGCTGTTCATCCACCAGAGTCTAAGTGTGGAAAGTGGGTGAGTGCATATGCATGGGCCAAGTCTTTTCCTACATCTGACTCTTTGGCCACTGCGCATGCGCTTGACATGGCATCTTCAGATTGGCCGTTGGACGTCCGCTTCCCCAATGATGTGGCTTCTCTGGATTGGCCGTTGGACATCAGCTGCGCTGACTAGGTGTAAGCTTAGACTGGGCGGTGCTTAGGTTATATATGGATGCAGCTGACTCTGGACAGCGCTCAATCTTTCTTGACTTTTGGCGTGAGGTTCTGTTAGCCAGGTCTCTTGCAATCCTCCATTTAATACTTATAGTGGTCTCTCTTTGCTCATTCCGCTACTGAGTTATATTAGTGGGTTACTGTCCTGGTTAAGCGTGTGGGTTACCGCAGTACTCCTTATTTATACCGGCAGTGATAATGCTGGCATTAACACTGCTATCACTAAGCTTGCATCACCTCTAACTGTGTAATAGCGCAGGAATAGCTTTCTGCTACCTAATTGTTTTTTACCTTATAGGCAGC
Organism: Anomaloglossus baeobatrachus; assembly: GCF_048569485.1. Classification (NCBI taxonomy): domain Eukaryota; kingdom Metazoa; phylum Chordata; class Amphibia; order Anura; family Aromobatidae; genus Anomaloglossus; species Anomaloglossus baeobatrachus. Next base: position 537,436,752 of record NC_134356.1, on the reverse strand, counting down.
AGCACTGGTTAAGCGAACTGCTGACCTGTACCTCACTATTTGTGGTAGGAGCTATAGCACTGGAATGCTAGTGTGGCTCTACTGCAGTTTAACAACTGTTTTCTAACAGGCGTTCTGTTCTCAACCGCGGTGTAGTCGCCTTGACCCCACAGTTGTTCATAATAGAGTGTGCAAATAACACTCACCGCTTGTGCACTGTTAATGTGAACAGAATTATACTGAAGTCAGTAGTTGTCCATCCAGTCCTCTGGGCTCTTAGCAGCTATATACATCCATGGAACAGTGGACCCCAGGTTGCTCTTAGAATTGTATGTACCATCTTCGCTCTAAGCCGCCAATCCTTTACGCTTCTACTTTCCATCCATTTCTATATTGTGCCTCTGCATAACACTGCTTCTCTTCAGCGTACTATACCATCCTTGCTATGTCCTCAAATTGTCCCTTGATGCTATCCCCTCATGATATCACTTCCTCCACACTACACATATCCCCTGCTGCCCTGTGTCTTCACCAATCTCCTCTTGCTCCCCATACTGTGTCCTTAAATTCCTCCACACTCCTGATACTGTATTTTCTAATGTCTCCCCCTCCTTGCTCCCCAAACTATGTCCTCAATTTATACCCCTCCCATGCTCCCCATATTATGCACTAAAATCCCCCTCTGTGACCTGTACTGTACTGTATTCTCAAAATTCCACCCACCTTTGCTCCCCATACTGTTTCCACAAATTCCCCCCTACTCCCCATACTGTGTCCTCAAATTCCCATCCACACTTGCTCCTCATTCTGTGTCAGCACCCATCATTCCCCACCCGCCTCACTCTTCATACTGTTTTGCTCATACATTTACCCTCTCTTGCTCCCCATGCTGTGACCTCCAATGTCTCCCTCTTTGCCTAACATGTTTCCTGACATATGTCCTATACTGCACATATTTTGAAGAGGAGCTTTCAGGTAACAAAAGTGGCTTGTTTTATTTCTGCTGGTCTTCTGAGCATTCTTTTTATTTTATTTTAAATCTACCATATGGTTCCAAAGGTACAAGGTTTTTTTTAGTTTTATGGTCTTTACCAAGTGGGAAGTTGCTTCAGGCTGCTCTTCATTATTTATTACCCTGAGAGTAATTCCCTGGTACATATTTCTGGAACCGTATGGCAGATTAAAAAGAAAAACAGATTATTCAGGGGAGCAGCATGAACAAGATAAGAGCAAAAACTGGCCACTACACTATGGCCTTGTAATAGGTCCTTTTTAGGCGGTTGTCCAGAATCAGAAAAAAAAGTGGTCTGTTTTTTTTTCCATAAATGGCAACACGTCTGTCAGAAAGCAATATTTCACCTTGCAGATGGGAAAAGCTTTTCTGTAAAATAGTGTAATTTCTATCTGAAAATGTGCATCACTGCACATTCTGCACTGTGTAAATCCACTCTGTATCTCTTGTGTTACAGCAGATTGAAGTGCATTGAACAAGTAGTCGAACAGAAAATATTGTCAGTTTCATCAGTTTTCCTATATTTGATTCTATTTTTATGGCAGAAAATTCTGAATAGTCTTTTGAATCCTGTAAAGCAACAAATCTTGAATGTAATAATGCACACATTTTACAGATGAGTGACTTAGTTCAAGGTAAATTGAATTTCGCTTGATTTTTTTTCCAATTTTTTTTTTTTATTTAGTGATAACACAACATCACAATCAGGACCATAATGGTCGTGCATGCATCTGGAGTCAAACCCTTGATTCTGTGCTCCGATTCTCTGTCCGTCAGACCACAGGAGATACTCTTTTATTTCAGGGTTTAGTTTCTGTTATTCTTGCTTTAGTTTTATTAGGGCAACAGGTGTATTCATTTACTCCTTTCCTGCCTGATCACCCTTTGGGTAAAGATTTAAATACTTTCCTCCTGCTGGTATTTTTTGCTGGTGATATTCTCATTTTGAAGTCCAGCCATATTGATGTTAGTTTCTGCCAGTTATTGGTTGACCAGCTAAGATACCTCGCTGTGCTCTAACAGCAGGACACAATCCACATCTACGAGCCTCTACGGTTACAGTGTCATACAGACTGGATCTAATTAGTTAGCACTTCATATTGGGCTTCAAATTTTTGATTGCATGACCCCAACCTATAGAGATAGCTTGAAAAAGACTAATTCACCCGAAATATCGGTTATATCTCTTCTTCTACATGGGTGAAATAAAAATTTAATTCAGTAAGACTATTAAAATCTCCTTTTTTATTGTTGGTGTGCAAGAAATATTTAAGTCCTGGAACTCTACTGCTTTCCTCTGAGCACCCATGGAATATAAGGCCTCTGTCACACGCCCGTGCTTCCGATACGTGTATGGGCAGTTTTCTCACGTACCAGAGACACGGGCACACATTGACATATGTTTTCCTATAGTTTCGGGCACACGTAAGTATTTTTGCACGGAACGTGTGTCCGTTCCATACTTACGTGTGCCCATGTGCTCCAGACGCCGACATGTCCGTTTTTTCTCCGGCATCACGGGTGTCACACGTAACACACACGGACCACACGGATGTGTTCCGTGTGACACGCACCGGAGAAAAGACGTGTCTTTTAAAAAATAAAAAAAAAAAAACCCTTTACTCACCTTCTCCTGCCTTACTGTCTCTGCCGCTGCTGTCACTTGTTGCCGACCGCCGCTCATTATGCTCATTTAATATTCACTTCACCGCAGCAGCGGAGAGTTGGCAGGATCGGAGACCGAAGATCAGCACCACAGACAGCGATGCCAGGGACAGGTGAGCAGACAGTACCCGTTCTCCGTGTGTTATCACGGATAACACACGTGTGCCATATGCACAGCATACCGAGGACAATCCGCATCTTTGACACGTCCGTGAAACACGTGCGTGATTTTCACGGGCGTGTGACAGAGGCCTAAGGCAGATAGAGTGAGACTATCCACTATTACTCAGACGCACTTTCAGCTGAAATGTATTGCAGCACAGAGAGCCACCGGCTCACTACACTGCAATAGTTATAAATTCTGCTGGCTAAACCTAGGTCAACAGCTGATCTCATGCACCGCCTGCTTCCTGCACTGGCTATGGAGCCAGAAGAGAATGCTGCTTGCTGTGAAAGCATTGACAGGTAAGAAAAAGAAACATTTTTTTGTCCCCAGGATGGGGGACATTATTTTACAATGGGGGCCCAAGAAAGGGGATATTATTTAAGGATGGCTGCCAGGACATTGCACCTTATCAGAGGAAGGGGCTCAGAACAGGGGACATTATTACAAAAAGGTGCCCAAGACAGTGAACATTATTACAGAATGGGACTGAGAGTCAGAATGGCTCAATTCGAATTTCGGCAGATTTGCTTATCACTAACCCTTATGCAAACTAATGTATTTTTGCATCCGTAAACATAACATTGAAATGAATGAATTTAAGTGAAGTTTCCTATGAAAGAGAGGACGGAGCATTGCCCCCCTCCCCCCCCCGGGGCATTTGCGGAGGCCGGCATGACCCCTGATTGGTGGGGAGGTCAGGGTGTCATGGGTGGGGGAGGGGGAGTGAGCCCGTTTTGAAAGGATTGGATGGCCAAAGGGGAGGAGCGGCACTTTCCCGCTCCCCTGGCTGAAGGAAGAGTCGGAACCACCTTACCTGCGGCAATGGAGTCGGTGGAACAAATCCTGGAGCGGCTGAGAGCGGCGGCAGGCGACCGTCCTCCAGGCTGGCTGCAGGCGTCTGTGCAGGGACTCATCGGAGGGAGTCTGGAGGCGGTGGGGGCTCCCCCCCACGTGAGCGGCGCCTCCGTAGATCCAGACCGCCGGAGCGGTTATCCCCTGAGCTGACTCCCCGGGCCCAGCGACGCACTAGAAGCCCCTCCGGGGACCCTCCAGGCCGGGCGCCATGTGCAAAAAAATCCAGCAGGCCCCGGTCTGGGAGGAGTTCAAGAGTGCGGCCGGGTCCAGCGGTGGAGAGCAGGCCTCTGCTGGAGTTGGGGGCGGGGCCTGCTCCCACTGTGTCAACGGTGGATGTCGGAGCTGCGGCGGGGCGCTCTGGTGATGTGCCTGCCGAGCGCCCTGAGCCCTGTCTGCAGTGGAGGACGGATGAGGGGGCGGGCCCCAGCGGAGGGGGCGGATCAAGACGGCTGGGATCGGTAGTGCACCGGGCCTGGCGCGCAGGGCCCTCATCAGCAGAGGCCCGGAATGACGGGGGGCCCCGTGGAGTGGGATGGGGGAGCTGCGTCGGCAGGATCCGGAGGACCGCAGACAGCCCCCTGTTGCAGCCGGCTGGGGGGGCGGACATCAGCCACAGGATCAGCTCCTGGAGGGATCTTCCGGCCCTGCAGCAGCAGGGGCCAACGGCGGCGAAGCGGAGGTGCGGAGCCGGGAGTCTACAGAGCAGCCGGAGGGACGTCAGGAGTCTGGTGGTCCGGCTGGCGGGGCCTCTACCCTCGTGCAGCCCGGTGAGTATGCTTCTATGTCTTGTTTGTCTGCCCAGTATTGTCAGGTCCAGAACGCAAGGGGGGATGTAGGTCACCCAGGGTTTAGTCAGGGGATACCCACGGGGGGTGGAGGATATGTGTCAGGAAGGGGGGAGCTGGGAGAGCTTATTGGTTGCGTGCGTACGTTGCTGGAGCGGATTGGGGGGGCAAGGGAACACTCAGGGCCAGTGGGGGCTTGGATTAATCCACCTGCCCTGGGCATTAGTGAAACGCCGGTTGCAGGTATTTCTTCCCCGGTGTCGGTGTCGGTTCAGACGGAAAAGAATAAGGAGGACAGGCTTCATTTAGATGATCGGGCGCGGGGCGAGGTTTTCGTCTGTTTTGAGGGCCCCTTGGGTTCCCATCTTAAGACAGAGGTGAGGGAGAAGATCTGGAAGGATGAATACGTAGAGATCTTCTCCCTGCTGCCGTTGGCGAAATTTAATTTGGACAAAGGAAAAAAGGATGATAGCAAGAAAGAAGATGAGAAGAAGCGGCGATGGCGCTTGATCCCTCAGACGTTCACTAATTGGTTACAGGCTTTTGCTATTTTGGCGAGTGTGATAGGCGAAAAGGCGCCGGAGAACTGTTCACATTTGTTTTGCTATATGGACTCTATTGGTGAGGCTTACAGGGTGTATGGGGGACAGACGTGGCTTAGGTATGACGAACAGTTTCGTCAGCAGAAGGCCGTTCGACCTTCTATTAGATGGGACCAAAAGGATATCGGGTTGTGGTTACGGGTTATGGCGCCGTCGAGGTATGGCCAGCCCTTTCAGGGCGGGGCCGGGTCGGCCGGCCAGTCTGGAACGCAGGGTGCCGGTAGTCAACAAGGTCAGGGGGGATCGCAAAAGCCCGGCGTGTGTTGGCAATTCAATGAGGGGCAATGCAAGTTCGGGGTCACCTGCCGTTTCAAGCACCTCTGTACCCATTGTAATGGGACCTCGCATGGAGCGGCAAAGTGCTTTAAGAAAGGCAAACTCAAGCCCGGAACAACTCATACCCAAGGGTCTGACGCCGGTGAGCTTAGCCGCGATGCTTCCGTACCTAAATAGGTACCCTGATAGGGAGAAAGCTGAAGTTTTGCGGTTGGGATTTGGGGAGGGTTTCAGAATTCCGGCTCCCGATTTTAATGTGCCGGCGGCGACGAAGAACCTTTTGTCAGCTTACCAGCATTCGGCGGTCGTGGCGGAAAAATTAGGCAAGGAAGTGGCTTTGGGGAGGATGGCGGGACCGTTCCAGGCCCCTCCTTTTCCCGATCTGGTGGTCTCGCCGCTGGGGGTGGTGCCAAAAAAGGAGCCGGGAAAATTCCGGCTGATTCACCATCTGTCTTACCCAAGAGGTAGGTCGGTAAATGACGGGATACCGGCTGAACTGTGTTCGGTGGTATATACGTCATTTGATGAGGCCACAAGATGGGTAAAAAAATGTGGAAAGGGGGCACTTATGGCTAAGACAGATCTTGAATCAGCTTTTCGGCTCTTGCCAGTGCATTCAGATTGTGTCCGGTTGTTGGGTTGCTTTTGGGAGGGGGCGTATTTTGTAGATCGCTGTTTGCCCATGGGGTGCTCAATCTCATGCGCATTTTTCGAAACGTTTAGTTGCTTTTTGGAGTGGGTTGTTCGGGACGTTTCGGGCTTGTCAGCATTGGTACATTACCTCGATGACTTTTTGTGTGTAGGTCCTGCCGATTCGGCGCAGTGTGCCGGGATCTTGGCAACTATGGAGTGGGTTGCGGACCGCTTTGGGGTCCCCTTGGCGCCTGAAAAAACGGTGGGACCGACTACTAGTTTAAGTTTTCTGGGCATTGTAATCGATTCAGTGGCCTGGGAAGTCCGGCTTCCTGAGGACAAGGTTGCGGCCATGAGGGACGAGGTGGCAAGGGCACGGCGGGTGAAGAAACTGCAATTAAGGGAAGTGCAGTCCCTACTGGGAAAACTTAACTTTGCTTGTCGGGTGATGCCAATGGGCCGGATTTTTTCGCGACAACTTGCCAGGGCAACAGCGGGGGTGCTTGCTCCGCACCATTACGTTCGGTTATCGGCAGAACACAAAGCGGACTTAGCAGTTTGGGGACAGTTTTTGGAGCACTACAACGGTCGTTCCCTGCTCATGGAGGATGTAGTGGACAATTTTGACTTGGAGTTGTTTACGGATGCGGCGGGCAGTTCAGGTTTCGGAGCTTTCTTCCAGGGTCAGTGGTGTGTGGGTCGGTGGCCGGACAACTGGACGGCTGAAGGCTTGACAAAGAATGTGGCGCTATTGGAAATTTTTCCAATAATGGTGGCACTTCATCTTTGGAGAGACCAGTTGGCAAACAAGAAGATTTGTTTTAACTGTGACAACATGGGGGTGGTGCTGGCGATTAATCAGTTTTCGGCGTCCTCTCCTCCGGTCGTTCGGGTGTTACGGGAATTGGTATTGGTTTGTCTGCAAATTAACGCATGTATTACGGCGGCTCATGTGCCAGGTGTTCAGAACCTAATAGCTGATTCCCTCTCTCGTTTTCAGTGGGATCGGTTCCGGGTTTGTGCACCAGAGGCAGAGTCCAGCGGGTTGGAGTGCCCAGCACACCTTTGGAACGTGGTCTTCGGGCAGCGGGACCGCTAATTCGGGCGTCCTTGTCGGGTAACACGTGGACAGCATATCAGGCAGCATGGGGGCTTTGGGAGCAATGGTTGCAGGGTGGGGATTTTTCTGAAGAGGATCAGTTGGGAATATTGTTGGAAAAGTTGGGGGAAGTGGCGGTAGCAGGGTGGTCAGTTGCGAAGGCAAATCGTTTCATGGCAGGGTTAGCATTTGGTTTCCGGTTACGAGGGTTACGAGATTTAACTAAGTGTTTTTTGGTTGTCCAGGCATTGAAGGGTTTTCGCAGAGGACGAAAGCTACTGGATGGTAGACGACCAGTGTCATTCGGATTATTGGAACGGCTGGGTGGGGTGTTGGGTGAGGTCTGTACATCTCCGTTTGAGGCACATTTGTTTAGGTTGGCGTTTTCCTTGGCGTTTTTTGGAGCCTTACGGGTGGGGGAATTGGTATCTCCCAGTAAGTTGTCCCCTGGGGGTTTGAGTCGTGGTGACATTATGGCGGTGGACAGGGGAATTGAATTTTGGATAAGAAAATCTAAAACTGATCAACGGGGGGCAGGGAAGCGAGTGTGTTTGGGAGCGGTTGGGGGATCGGATATGTGCCCGTTGAGGTGTTTCAAGAATTTTGAACAGATTCGTAAAAAGGTGGACGGCCCGCTGTTATGTCATGACGACGGGTCTTTCTTATCACGATATCAGTTTGTGAGTGTTTTCAGGGCGTGTTTGAAGTCGTTGGGGTTAGATCCTAAGTCTTTCGGATCGCATTCTTTTCGCATAGGGGCGGCAACAGAGGCATCCATGTGCGGTTTGTCTGAAGACGCGGTTAAACAGATTGGTAGGTGGAAGTCGGGGCGTTTTAAGTTATACGTCCGCCCCCAGGCGGTGGTCGGAAACTGAGTGGGGACTCTTACGGTGAATGGGAAGGGGGGGGCGGCCGGGGTGTGGGTGTTTCGTTTTGAGGGTATAAGGCACTAAAATGGTTGTTTGTTTGTGCTTTTGTATTGCAGAAACACCCCTTCCCTCCCCCCCGCTGGTCTGGATCCTGGGCCATTCTTACGTGTATTGGGGAGCCCGGCGAGCGGATGCGAGAAGGAACGGGAGACAGTTAGGCTTCGCCAGGGACGTGGCTCTCGTACGATGGCTCGGGGTTCGGGGGTTAGGGTGGAGCAGGGTGTTACAAGAGGTGCATAGACACGCCCGATTAGACAGGCCTCCTGAAGTTTTGGTCTTACACGTTGGGGGGAACGATCTAGGGGAAAGGCCTTTCAGAATCCTAATAAAAGACATCAAGCACGACTTGTTACGGCTATGGGTGTCCTTTCCAGGGATTACGTTGGTTTGGTCAGAGATGGTGGCGAGAAGGAGTTGGCGGAAAGCGCGGTCTGTTGATAGGCTGAACAAGGCGCGGGCAAAGGTTAATAGGGCGATTTCAAAGTTTGTTAGTCGGAATGGGGGTGTTTGTATCCGGCATGTGGAGTTGGAAAGGACGGAAGAGGAATTTTGGTTGGCTGATGGGGTGCACTTAAATGCGGTAGGGATCGATTTGTGGGCCCTCGGCTTGCAGGGTGGTATTGAAAGGGCCCTGAGGTTGAGGGGGGTCTCGGGCACTTGAAGGTTATCAAGGTGCCTTCGTTGTGGCGTGTTATTGGTGGGTCCTTGAAGTTGGTTTAAAATTGTTCGGGGAATCCATACGGGTGTGGATCCCCTCATTGGCACAATTGCTGGTCACCTGGTGATTTGGAGGGGAATCCCGACGGGGATGTCGGGGCCCCTGTGGGTGTGTTGGGGTTAATGAAGGATTAACCCTTACAGTTTGGTGCGCCTGAGCCAGTGTGGGTAACGGCTGGGAGCAAGTTGGTTTTATGGTTCGGTTTATGGGAATCACCAGGGTCGTAGCTTCAAGGACCTTACCATATTGCAATTTTATTGGTTATGTATTTATGTTAATAAATGGCTGCTATGGCCAGAATTATCCAAAGATATTCGGTGTCTGTGTAGTAATTTTAGATAAGAATGGGAATGGTGGAAGGAGACGTGAGGAAGACCGGAGTCAGCAATTCCAGGGTCAAGAGAGGACGGAGCATTGCCCCCCTCCCCCCCCGGGGCATTTGCGGAGGCCGGCATGACCCCTGATTGGTGGGGAGGTCAAGGTGTCATGGGTGGGGGAGGGGGAGTGAGCCCGTTTTGAAAGGATTGGATGGCCAAAGGGGAGGAGCGGCACTTTCCCGCTCCCCTGGCTGAAGGAAGAGTCCCGCCCGCCCTCCCTGATATTTATGGTATGTCTGGGTGTGCATCATATGGGAGACGGGGGGGGTGTGGGGGGGGGGTTTCTCGGGTCGTAGTGGCTGAATGGCGTGTTATTGGTGGGTCCTTGAAGTTGGTTTAAAATTGTTCAGGGAATCCATACGGGTGTGGATCCCCTCATTGGCACAATTGCTGGTCACCTGGTGATTTTGAGGGGAATCCCGACGGGGATGTCGGGGCCCCTGTGGGTGTGTTGGGGTTAACGAAGGATTAACCCTTACAGTTTGGTGCGCCTGAGCCAGTGTGGGTAACGGCTGGGAGCAAGTTGGTTTTATGGTTCGGTTTATGGGAATCACCAGGGTCGTAGCTTCAAGGACCTTACCATATTGCAATTTTATTGGTTATGTATTTATGTTAATAAATGGCTGCTATGGCCAGAATTATCCAAAGATATTCGGTGTCTGTGTAGTCATTTTAGATAAGAATGGGATTGGTGGAAGGAGACGTGAGGAAGACCGGAGTCAGCAATTCCAGGGTCAAGCGTATTAATCAGAAAACAAGTCTCACACTAATGTGAAGGAAGCATTGCTCTGCTGCTGTACAAAGCGTTCTGTAGTGATGTACTGTATGCTGACAGTGTAGCCAGCCACTGATGTGATATTACTTAGATGTTAAGTTATTCCTATAATGCTTAAATATTTATGCATTTGAATGAATATATAACCAATATGAAAAGAGGTAAAGCACTTGGATATACTCTTACATCCAAATTTATGCACCCACTTGGAAAACACTTTCCTGTGTCAACAAACAGGATTAAGCAGGGGTCACACGAGCATGTGAATCGGACAAGGGCAATCTGATGAAAAAATGGATTGCAGTTAGCCCAATGTTATTCAATGATGCAGGTCACATGTGCATGTTTTTCTCAGCTGTATTTGGCATGAGTAAAAAAGTGCAGCATGATGCGATTGCACAAGTAAATCATATGAGATTCACCTATGCAAGTCTATGGAAGAGAGAAAAAACACAGACGTCACACAGACCATCCGTGTAGGGTGCAAATGACGTGCCCGCGGCGTCTGTGGGGTTACTTGTCACCTTCCCCGTGTCGATTTGGGATGTCACAGCAGCCTGGCCCAGTTTCGTGACCCCGGCGGTGTCAACTAAAGATAGGGAGTTGGGGATGATGGGAGTAGTAGTAATTTGTGACAACACTTGTGGTATGAGGACAGTTATTAGCCACTGCTGCGGAAAATCTCTCTCTTCTGGGGCAGATGGTGACACAGTTTAGGTGTTGCAGCTCTCCACGGGTAGAGCTGGGCCCCAGGGAGGAGGTTGGGAGTAGTTGTCCACCCCAGTGTTAGAGCGCAGGACGCGGGAAGGATCAGACGACACAGAGGTTGCAGTTTAAGTTGTTTACTCACTGAGTTGCTCCTGCTGTTGGACTGCCAGACTTTGCTGTGATGGGCTCCAGACGATCCCAGATAGTTCGGAGGCCAGAACCGGTGGGATGCTCCATGAGTCCTTCCTCCATGTGCTGTGTTGTGTGAGTGCCTGCAGCTTGGAGCTACGCTGTGACCCGAGTCCTGGGGGTGATTATATTCCCGTTCAGTATAGCAGGCAGCGTGAGTCCATCGATGGGGTCGCCCTATGGTCACGACTCCTGGCTCTATGTGCTGCTTTTCCCCGTACACTGTTGTGGGCCAGAAAACTTGGAATTCTCTGCCAGAGGCTTCTGGTGACAGGCCATGAAGTGCCCACCAGCCTAGGGCTCCACGCCCTGAGATGTGCGCCGGTCCTAAGGGAGCTATGAGCTCTCCCTTCAGCAACCGTGTTCTCCTGGGTCTCACTTAGTTCCCGGTGGTTTCTTGACTGACTGAGTGTGTAAGTGTGTGTCGCCTTGCTCCCAGAGTCTGTACTCACTCCTGGTCCTGGGACAAATTCCTCCAGCCTCCCATCCCCAGGACCTCTCTCCTGCAGCATTGCTTCCTTCTGCCTCCTCAGACTGTCTGTGTGTCTTTCTCCTGACTCACCACTACATTAGTGATGGCCACCTTCAAATGTCTATACTCCAGCCCAGTCCTGGTGAGAAGGCATCTAACTGTGTGTTCTGGTGAATTGTGGTTTACTGGCAATAACCTCCTCTGTATCCGAGATGAATACTGCACCTCTGGTGAGGTGCAGTACCCTGTGGCAACTAAAGCTTCAGGGGCGCCACACACATCTCCTAAACATCAGGAAACTGCATCAGGTTTCCTCAAAAATTTTGCCAAAATGATTGCCCTGGAAAACTATAAAAAGGTTTGAGCATGCCTCCATGGACATCCTGAACATGGCTCGACACATCAACATGGAGATACTACTTGTCCTTGTCCAGGAAAGACCGACATTTTTTGATATTAACAATCATGGCTCTGTTGGCCGGATTGTTCGTGACTCCTCCTGCCAGCAAATGTTCCCCCTTTTTGAAGACAGTTCATAAGCCATACAGGATGAGATAAGTAAGAAATCCAAGGTAATAAATCCAGCAACTTGATCCAAAAAATTATGAAGGTAAAATCTTTCTTTATTGGCATACAAACATAAAATTAGTCCATATGGGTCACATGAAGTGATAAACAGACAGAGGACGCGTTTCGAATGTCTAGTTCTTGTTCAATCTCTCAACAAAGATGTTACCTTCATAATTTTTTGGATCAAGTTGCTGGATTCATTACCTTGGATTTCCTGCTACAAGTCTTGCCGACTTTTTCTTCCTTCCACGGTTCCAAAACTAGTGGTCTCCTGGATCAGGTGAGCTGGAACAAACTTTTTCAGGATCAGATAAGTAAGTATACGATTTTAAACTTGCTGTTTTTAGCTTAGCACAAAATGTTGCCGCATGTAAAAATGTTTTGTTCTTCAAACCAAACTTATGTTTTCTTTGTTTACTATCTTCAGAATTATTAGGCCTTTATCATGCAGCAAACCCATAGTTCCCTTTTTTGGCCTAAAGTAATGCACCTGCACACTGCCACAACAAAGGTGCCCTCAATATCATATATGTCTGTGGCCCCAAAATAAAAAAAAATGTTTATTTGTGCATGGCAAGACAAATCTTATGATATTGCAAGTTTAATTTTAGCAAAGAAACACAATATTTAATCCATGTATGCCCACAATACACATTTGTGTTTCCACAGTGCAAACATGTTTATCTGGGATGCAGTAGTTTTTTGCTATTCTTATTTTCTACAAAGTTCATAATTTTTTTGAAAACATAACCAAATTACATGTAGTAACTTTTAGCAGCAACGTGTTTTCATATGTTATTGCCTTATCATTTTCTTTCCATATGAGATCACATATTGGCGGATCTGTCATGATTAATATTGACGTGAACACCGGCAGCATGCCACGACTGGATACAGCCCCCCAAAAAGAACCCTTATTTCTATTATAATTGCGCCCATTTCCTGGCCCCCTTTTTGAATCCGTGCCCTTAAGTGCATGTGTACCGCTCCAGCGGCTTGAGGGGGTCTACGGACCCGGGAGGGGTCATGTGGCCACTCAAAATAAAAAGGGCTATTTACAGGGGGTTGTGTGTTTAGAGTTCGTGACGCCACCCACGGTGTGTGGTAAGGTGGAGTACCACCGATGCTGTTGGGAGCGCCCGGTGGCGATGGGATGGCAGCCAGGTGTTTAACCCATCCGTGGGTAGGGGTAATGCCCCCGGGCTCAGTGATGGTAGTGAGGGGATACCATTGGGGAGGAAAGGGTCACTGTGTACTCACTCAGTCCAATAACGATGACACCGACAACTTGTAAAATGAAATTCAGAGCACTGCTGCAGCAGGGAGGGAGCACGCCTGTATCCCATGCCCGATGGTGTTGCTTGTTAGCCTGTGACCTTTCCCTTGGCACCTTCTTTCATGGTTGGCCCCTGTAGTATAGAACTAGTCAGGTCCCGCTCACCCGTATGGCTAACGGAGTGAGCTTGCTCTCAGGGTTCACGCTTGGGATTTTCTGGACTGTATATTGGGAAAGTCCTATCCCCATCGTTGCGCTAGTACCCCGATTTTGGAGAGGGTGGAGAACGATTCCTGAAGACTTTGTCCTCATCGAGTGAATTACCAGGACGCTTGAAGCTACTTCCCAGCCTAGAGTCCACATATTCTGTCGTGCCCTGGTCCCTGCCCGGAGATGGCACAAGGCCGCTGGCTGCCCTCCTCGGCAGTTCCGTGCCCCTTGACACGATCCCCTGTGACCGGGGTTCCAGCTCCTACCAGGCCCAGACCAACATATGCCACCTAGTATTAGCAAGGAGCCCAGCTCCTGACCTCCTCCAACTGACTTGTGACCTCTCCTCACGAGAGTCACCACACAGCTGACTGTGTCCTGACACTCCTGACCTCCCTAACCAACCCCCCAAGTGGGCGGCCCAATTCCCTTCAGGCTACCCATTGGTGTGTCTGGTGGGTGTGGTGCAGAGTGTTCCTAGGATTTCAATTAGCTTGTTCTTAGCAACACCAAAGGCTAGGGACCCGTAACCAAGGATGAGGTGGATATCATGCAGAAGGGCAAATTGCACAATACCCTGTGACGACCTGATAGGCCAGGGCGTTACACATGATTTATTATTTTTTAGAAATGCATGTTTGTATGTTGTTTAGAAAGGTCAACAATTTAAAATATCATGTTTGTAAATGCAAGACAGAATCCAAGATAAAAGACGGTTAGGTGACATTGGAATCAGATTTTATATTCTGCTCGCTCAATTGAAAAATGACTGTTATTTTAAAAATACAACAACTTATCAAGGAAGGCCATGATTGTTGCACCTTTATAGGCTACGGATTTGTTAGACCATGTGCTCTTAGCATTTACCCAGCTTTTAAGTTAATTATTGTAACCAAATCATATAACAAAAAAACCTAAAAACATCAAGGTAATCAAAAGACACCCCTCAACAGAAGTAAATTCCCTCATATTCATAGTTTGGAAGGTTAACCCAGGTCTAACTCTCTCCAAAAGAGGATCAAAAGTCTGCAGGCTCATCCGTCAGTAAGCAAATTATTTTTCTGGATTCCTGCAGAGCTCCCCATACAGACACTGGAAATGTCCTTTTGTGCTGCTTAGGGTGCGCTCACATGAGCGTATATCCTGCACGATTATCGGATCGCATCATCCGGCGTGGCTGCACACTCTTCGGACAGGATCATGTCAGCTGCATAGAAATACATGCAACTGACATGATCCTGTCCGAAGAGTGTGCGGCCACGCCCGGTGATGTGACCCGATAATCGTGCAGGTCATAAGCTCATGTAAGCGCACCCTTAAGCGGGCTTTACACACTGCGATATCGGTCCCGATATCGCTAGTGTGGGTACCCGCCCCCATCTGTTGCGCGACACGGGCAAATCGCTGTCCGTGCCACACAACATCGCCCAGACCCGTCACACATACTTACCTGCCCGGCGACGTCGCTGTGACCGGCGAACCGCCTCCTTTCTAAGGGGGCGGTCCGTGCGGCGTCACAGCGACGGCACTGAGCGGCCGCCCAATAGCAGCGGAGGGGCGGAGCTGAGCGGGACGTAACATCCCCCCCACCTCCTTCCTTCCGCATAGCGGCTGGGAGGCAGGTAAGGAGAGCTTCCTCGTTCCTGCGGTGTCACACAGAGCGATGTGTGCTGCCGCAGGAACGAGGAACAACCTCGTTACTGCTGCAGTAACGATTTTTGAGAATGGACCCCCATGTCACCGATGAGCGATTTTGCACATTTTTGCAACGATGCAAAATCGCTCATCGGTGTCACACGCAACGGCATCGCTAATGCGGCCGGATGTGCGTCACCAATTCCGTGACCCCAACAAGTTCGCATTAGCGATGTCGTAGCGTGTAAAGCCCCCTTTAGTGTGAGGAGTGGATGGACCAAGAATCATCACAGCTTCTTCGAATCCACAGCAACTGGGTAGCAATCATCATATCAGCGAGATAATACCCAGTGGAGGAAGACTCTCTCAGTTTGGATCAAGCTGAGATGATTAGGCATGCTTTTTAGCTGCAAACCAAAAGTAACAAGGCTCTTTGTGTAATATTGAAAGTAATATCTAAACAATATGGCTGTACTACTAATAGAAGGCCTTCTGGGGTGTACTTTTATATGTTTCCAAACATTGAGGCCATTTTTTAATTAGGGTTTTTGATTGAAAACACACGTTAAAAATCACACTGAATACTAATGTTATATGGATATAACATGGATGTCATATTGATACATGGTAGAAAACTATTACATATTTGGGTTACACATGGAATACAATACAGACAACACATACCCAACTCTCCTAGATACGGAGAAACGGAGCGATTCTCCATATGCAGTGAGACCGTGGCCTTAGAGAAAGTCTCAGCAATGTTCATAATTATTTAGCATGCTAAATAGCCTAGAATCCACATATGCCATAACTCTAGAAAAAGAAATAGACCCCACATCCAAAAATAATACTTTGATCTAATGCCGCTAGGCAAAAATTTATATATCTGAACATAAGTTTCTTGATTTAACATTCTGATCATACTGTATGAAGCCCATTGCCACATCACGGCGAACCGCTGAGGGGGTCCCTAACTTAATTGAAACCTTAAAGGTATTGTGTCGTGTGACAACCACTGTCACAGAGACACTGCACCAGCAGGGTATGTGACCTGGTACCTCGCAGCAACCATGCTGCAAGGGTGAGTCCCTATGACTCCAAGCCACACTGCTCCACTGACACAAAACCGCCACCACACAGCACCAGCACACTGTGAAAGGTGCTGGACAACTCACCTTCCACAAGCTCCCAGTGTGTAAACTGACAGCAAGAAGACAGAACTCCTGTTTGCAGTCTCCTGCTAATTAAAAATGTCTGTGCCAAATAGGAGGAGTGCTGGTTCAACTAAAAAAAAAGCAGAGGGGGACAGACAATGCAATATGCTATTGTACCGCCCCGCGCTCGGCTGCAGCCGAGCCACTTGGATCCGGGCTCGTTGGTGGGTGACTCGAGCACCTCCGGACCCGGGGTCACTTCGCTCTGAAAGGGGGTGCTGGCGCTTTTGGTGGGGGTTAGGTGGGTGCACGGCTGGAGCCGTGCTTGAGTTCGTGACGCCACCCACGGGTCGTGGTGAAGTTGGACACCACCGCTGCGATTACTAGCCACCCGGGGGAGATGGTGGTGCAGCAAGATGTTAACCCCTCTCTGGGTAGGGGTGATGGCCCCGGGACCCGTTGGGGATAGCTGGGCGGTGCGCAGCCCGATGGCACTGTTGTACTCACGGTTATTGACACACACAAGTCTCTGGTAAACCAAGTTGATGGTGGTCGGTGCCCGCAGCCAGCTGCGTCTGATCCCCCACCCGGTTTGGTGGTCTTGGCCTTTTTCCTGCACCGTGCTGTGTATCTGTGGACTGCCTGCGCTTCAGCGACGGGAGTCCACTTCCCGGCTTTATGAATGTTGGGAGAGCCCTTTTGCCCGCAGACGCTGGCCCGTTGGATCTCTCTGCCTGTGCGGTGGCTTTCTATCCCCCTCAGTGGGCTATTGTCTTCAATCGGGACTTGGCTGGGAAAGGACCTATAGTCTAGACCGCAATCAGTTAATTAACTCAGTCCAGTGGATTCTGGACCTCATTTCAGGGTCTGAGTACCCCCCTGTGTGCTCCCGTTTCCGAGTCGGTTCCCTGGGTCGGTACCGGCGGGCCACTACCCTGTCCCAGTCCACCACGGTTCCACCGAGCCGTCTTCCCGGCTCCTGCAGGCTAAGACCACCGTTAGCCTCCTAGCCAACTTTGCCTGGGCTCCAACCCCGACACCTGACAGACTGTCACAGGCCTGTCCCACAGGCCTGACCTCCTCCACTGCTTAACACTAAAGCTGACCTTCACTCAACTCACTGTGTTTCCTGCCTCAGGCCCTCTGAACTCCTCGGTGGGCGTGGCCAACCGCCTGGCTCCACCCCCTGGTGTGTCCATCAAGCACTGAGGGAGGTGACTAGGTTTTAATGGTTGGCTGATGACACCTTATTGGGGGACAGGTGTAGTGCGGGGGTCTATCTGTGACTACCTGGCTAGTCCCACACTATATGCTATAGCTGTAGAAAAAAGACATGAAGTGTGCATCCAAAAATCATACTTTGATCTAATGCCACTAGGCAAAAATTTATATACGTGAACATGAGGTTCTGATTAGACTATATGAAGCCCACTGCCACGTCATGGCAAACCTCTGAGTGGATGTGTGGCCCATGTCTTTTTCTACAGTTATGGCTAGAATCACCTATGCTGAAGGTTTTATGATCTTTCTTAGGTTATAATTAGGATATAGGATGAAGTATAATGGTAAAATGTGATTGTGAATTTTTCTAATCTGTTGCTGTGTGTATAATACTAACCCCTTCACCACTGGCCAATTTTGTGCTTTCCTTTTTTTTCGTCACCCTTCTTCCGAGAGCCATAACGTTTTTATTTTTCCGTCAATATAGGCATGAGAGGGCTCATTTTTTGAAGAACAAGTTGTACTTTTAAATGAAATCATGATTTTACCTTATAGTGTACTGGAAAACGACCATAAAATTCCAAATGCAGAAAATAGCAAAATAAGGGAGATTGCACAATTGTTTTTGAGATATTTTACTCACTGTGTTTACTATATGATAAAACTGATGTGTAGCTGTGATGCCTGAAGTTGCTGTGAGTTCATAGACACCAAACATGAATAGGTTTACTTTTATCTAAAGGGTTAAAACAATCAGACGTTTGTCCAAAAAAGTGGTGTACTTTATGCGCCAAATTCCACAACCCATAGCGTTCTCATTTGTCGTGATCTATGGCTCAGTGATTGCTTATTTTTGGCGTCTCGAGCTGTCTTTTTTAACGCTAACATTTTTGCGCAGATGCTATATTTTGATCGACTGTTATTGCATTTTGTGCAAAATTTGTGGAGACCAAAAAACGTAATGTCTCTTTTCCAGGGCTGTCTCTTTTCGAGGACTGTCTCTTTTCCAGGTCTGTCTCTTTGCCCGTCTGTCTCTTTGCCCGGCTGTCTCTTTGCTTGTCTGTCTCTTTGCCCATCTGCCTCTTTCCAGGGCCGTCTCTTTCCAGGTCTGTCTCTTTGCTCATCTGTCTCTTTGCCTGTCTGTCTCTTTGCCCATCTGTCTCTTTGGCCATCTGTCTCTTTGCCCGTCTGTCTCTTTCCAGGTCTGTCTCTTTCCAGGTCTGTCTCTTTGCCTGTCTGTCTCTTTCCAGGTCTGTCTCTTTGCTCATCTGTCTCTTTGCCCATCTGTCTCTTTGCCCATCTGTCTCTTTCCAGGGCTGTCTCTTTCCAGGGCTGTCTCTTTCCAGGTCTGTCTCTTTCCCCACCTGTCTCTTTCCCCATCTGTCTCTTTCCTTGTCTGTCTCTTTCCTCATCTATCTCTTTCCTCGTCTGTCTCTTTCTTCGTCTGTCTCTTTCCCGGTCTGACTCTTTTCCGGTCTGTCTCTTTCCAGGTCTGTCTCTTTGCCCGTTTGTCTCTTTCCAGGTCTGTCTCTTTGCTCGTCTGTCTCTTTGCCCATCTGACTCCTTGCCCATCTGTCTCTTTCCAGGGCTGTCTCTTTCCGGGGCTGTCTCTTTCCAGGTCTGTCTCTTTGCCCGTCTGATCTTTCCCTGTCTGTCTCTTTCCTGGTCTGTCTCTTTCCCCATCTGTCTCTTTCCCCATCTGTCTCTTTCCTCGTCTGTCTCTTTCTTCGTCTGTCTCTTTCTTCATCTGTCTCTTTCCCGGTCTGTCTCTTTGCCGGTCTGTCTCTTTCCAGGCCTGTCTCTTTGCCCATCTGTCTCTTTGCCCATCTGTCTCTTTCCAGGGCTGTTTCTTTCCGTGGCTGTCTCTTTCCAGGTCTGTCTCTTTGCCCGTCTGATCTTTCCCCGTCTGTCTCTTTCCCCACCTGTCTCTTTCCCCATCTGTCTCTTTTCCCATCTGTCTCTTTCCCCATCTGTCTCTTTCCTCGTCTGTCTCTTTCCTCGTCTGCCTCTTTCTTCATCTGTCTCTTGCCCGGTCTGTCTCTTTCCCGGTCTGTCTCTTTCCAGGTCTGTCTCTTTCCAGGTCTGTCTCTTTGCCGGTCTGTCTCTTTCCCCGGCTGTCTCTTTGCCCGGCTGTCTCTTTCCAGGGCTGTCTCTTTCCAGGTCTGTCTCTTTCCCTGTCTGTCTCTTTCCCTGTCTGTCTCTTTCCCCATCTGTCTCTTTCCCTGTCTGTCTCTTTCCCGGTCTGTCTCTTTCCATGTCTGTCTCTTTCCAGGTCTGTTTCTTTCCAGGTCTGTCTCTTTGCCCGTCTGTCTCTTTCCAGGGCTGTCTCTTTCCGGGCTGTCTCTTTCCACGTCTGTCTCTATCTGTCTCTATCTCTCTTTCTCTTTCCCTGTCTGTCTCTGTCTGTGTCTGTCTCTTTCTGTCTCTCTCTATCAATCTCCCCACCGACATCATATTACCTCACACATAAGCTTCTTATACTAACAGTTTATTTTGTTCCTATTGCAACCACTGACAGTTGCTATTAATAGCCTGTAGTTCCCACCTCCATTCAGTTTAATGGAGGCAGCTTTTCTGGAGAGTAACTGTAAAGCGCAGGGTTACATTTTCCCGCCAAAACATAGTCTATGACGTTCCCTGAGTCACATGGAGTGTCTGGGCAAAATTTCGTGATTGTAAATGCGACGGTGCAGATTCCTTTAGCGGACATCGTATACATACATACATACTGTACATACACACATACACTCAGCTTTATATATTAGATGGGTTGTCCAGAAGTAGTTAATTTATTTCATCCCACCTCAGTTACAGCTACACATTCCCACCTTCATTATAAGGATTTGGGTCATGTGATCTGTAGTCTGACAGCTAGTCCGGTACATGCACTAATGTGTAGACAGGAGGTCAGTCTGATTTCCTTTGAACTGCAATATGACATCATCATCTATCAAATCCGTCCTAGCAGCTCAGACTCTTCCCTCAAAACCCAGCTTTAGACTCTGTCACTTTCCATGTCCTCACATTATTATTATTTATTATTATCACATGCAGCTAAAGATATGTTTGAAGACTTGTTTAAGAGAAAACCTGTCTTTGCCGCCCATAGACCCAATCATAGAGCAGCTTCATTCTGTTTAAATAAGTGATCAGTGACATAATAGGGCAGATAGGCTGAAGCGCCATCACATAGGGCATCACCCAATCAAAGCTGTCTTACAGTATGACGGTATACATTCACTATAGCAACCAATCAGAGCTCAGATTTCATATTATCACAGCAGTTTTAGAAATTAACACTGAATCCTGATAGTCTTTGTTACCCATAGCAACCAATCTTAATATTGAAGAGTTTTGAGAAATGAGGCTGTAAGTCAGTCTCTGCATTATACATCAGGGTACAGCAGGGCCATGTCACTGATCTATCACTATTGCCAAGAGATAGGACAATTGATGAGACTCTAGCATTATGGGTAATGTAGTCTGCACTGCAAGAACCATATTAGAGAAGAATTCAAGATGGCAAATAACCCAGACAAGAAAGCCATGGACCCCATAGGGGGGAGGGGCGACATGACCAGTGGGAAGGGAGGGAGTGAGGGGTTAATAAAGTGAATTAAAGGGCATTATGGGCCCTTATAGGGGATTGGTGGAATAGGGTCACTGTAGGGTGGGGAGGGGGCTAGTATATAAACTATAGGGGAGGGGTCTTACCTTCCTTGTGACTCCGGACAGCAAAGGATTCAGACCCAGGACCACGGACCCAGCATGGCGGACCTCCAGGAGCTCGATAGGCTCCTCAGATCGGCGATGGCAGTGCACGGGGCCCAGGCAGTGCAGTCCCACGTCAGGGCTGCCTGGGCTTCCCCGTCGGCACCTGCCCCTTGCACCCCCCCATAGATGCGGGCGGCGTTCCAGGCCCCCCCCCCATCCGATATTCCCCAGGCGCAGGGGGGGCAAGGAGGCACAGCGAGAGCCCCCCTCGGGACCCTCCGCGGCGGGGCGGGCAGCGGCAGCTCCCTGCGTCTGCCCCGGCCGCCGGGAGGAATCTCCGGCGAGGCCGCGGTGGCCGAGAAGGGGGCGTGGCCAGTCCGGGGGCCTTCTTCCGGTCTCCGGCCTCGGGCTGGAGTCCGAACCCCTGCGGCGTCTCCCGGCCGGGAGCGAGCCCGGCGATGATGTGAGGCCAGCGGTGGCCTGGATGGGGGCGGGCCCGGCCTGGGGCCTACTTCCGGTCCCAGGCCTCGGGCTCAATTTTCCAGGCCGGCGGCAGCCCGGGATCGGGGGCGTGCCCGGCACGGGACGGAGGCCCGGGGAGGGGGCGTGTCCAGCCTGGGGCCCGCTCTGGACGCCAGGCCCCCGGCGGTGGGGCACGTCCTGGTGGCAGCTACCACACAGGAGCGTGCCCGGCAGAGGAATGAGGCCGGCAGTACCCTCCAAGGACCGTGGGGGAGCCGAGCGCAGGCAGCCAGCAGGGGGACCGGTGTGGGCAGGCGCCACCCGGATACCTGCAAGGCTGGGGAGAGTAGGGGGGACGGCGGGAGCCCGGCGGTGACTGCCAGGTCCCTCATATCAGCTGCACTGCGCCCGGCGGCCGCGGTCTCCCCCGAGCGGGGGAGGACCAGTGGAAGGTTCTGGTCGGAGGCCCTGGAGGGCGAGGGACGACGGTGTGGAGCCCCCTGAGTCCGGGGAGCGGCTCCTCCAGGAAGAGGCCTCGGTCAGCGGCGGCCCAGGGGACAGGACGGTCTCGTGGGCTGTCGCCGCACAGCAAGCGACGGATGTCGACCACCAGTGCCCACGCGGCGGCCCAGGAGGGCGGCCGTGGTGGAGGGGACGCATCGGCTGCGTCCTCTGGAGCTGGAATGGTGGAGGACGCCTACAGCGAGGAAGAAGAGGGAGCCCTCAGGTCGGGGGACGAATCTGACGAGTAGATGGCGGAGGACGTCGCGGTACCAATTTCCATTTCTGCGCCACGGTTGGGTGAGCTAGCCGTGGATTCGGCATTGCTTGCGGCGCGGGTTGCTAGTTTTGGGGAGGTGGCTGCGGGCACGGCAGCGCCAGAGGGGGGGGTCAGCATTGTTTAGTCAGTTGCTGGGCTTGTTGCGGGGTTTAGCGCGCGCGCGCGCCGGCGGCAGCAGCGGCATGGACGGGTCGGCGGTGGATGGCGCAGCGTCGGTCAGCAGCGAGGCGGCGCCGATAGGGACGGGTGCGGTTGGTGGAGTAGTGGAGCCCGCGGGGTAAACAGCGGTAGAAAGGTAAATGGGGATGAGGTGGTGCGTTTGGATGATAGGGCCAAGTTTACGTGTGCTTTGAGGGACCGTTAGGGGCTCACCTCAAGAGGGAGGTGAGGGACAAGATTTGGAAGGGGGAGTATGTGAAGATATTTTCCCTGCTACCCTAAAAAACAAAAAAAAAAAAAAATTAATCTGGACAAGGTGAAGCCGAACGACTCCAAGAAGGAAAGGGAAGAGGAAGAAAAACGCCGTTATAGGCTCATTCCTCGTTCCTTTTCCAATTGGCTGCAGGCGTTCGCAATTTTGGCAAGTGTAATAGGGGAAAAGGAGCCGGAGCACTGCTCGGCTCTGTTTGGTTATCTGGATGCAATGGGGGAGGCGTATCGCACGGACAGGGGCTTGCCATGGCTGCGGTATGATGAGCAGTTTAGGCAGCGGAAGGCGTTGCGGCCCGGCATGCGGTGGGACCATGAGGACATTTCCTTATGGATGCGTTTAATGGCGGCCCCGAACCAGCCCTTTCATGGCGGCACCGGGGGGAACGGGAGCCGGGCCCTCGGGTACCCAGAAAAAGGGAGTGTGCTGGCAAGTTAACGACGGCCGGTGCAAATTTGGGGCAGCATGCAGGTTCGAGCATGAGTGCTCCGGCTGCGGGGGGACGGGTTTGGTAAAAGGGAGGACGCCAGTGAACATAGGGGCAATGGCGCCATTTACATAGGTATCCGGACGGGGCAGCGGCGTCAATTTTGCGGTTTGGTTTTATACGGTTTTCAGATTCCGTCAGCGGTTGAGGCATTGCCTCCGGTTTTGTCGTACTTTACGGTCGGCGAGGGACCACCCTATGGTTGTGGGTGGGAAGTTGGGGACAGAGGTTGAGTTGGGCAGGATGGGGGGTCCATTTGAGAGCCCGCCGTGCAGTAATCTGGTGGTGTCCCTGTTGGGGGTGGTGCCAACGATGGAGCCGGATAAATTTTGGCTCATCCATCATCTTTCATTTCCGGGGGGGGTCGTCAGTGAATGATGGCATCGCTCCAGAATTGTCGGCAGTGTACTACGTCTCGTTTGACAAGGCGCTGGACTTGGTGCGGGCGGCGGGACGCGGTGCATTGATGGCAAAGGTGTATGTAGAATCGGCGTTTCGTTTGCTGCCGGTGCATCCGGAGAGCCAGCACCTTCTGGGTTGCTGGTGGGGTGATGAGTTTATGTTGATCGTTGTTTGCCTATGGGCTGTTTCAATTTCTTGTTGTATTTTGTGGCGTTTAGTTCCTTGGCTGAGTGGGTGGTGCGGGACGTGTCTGGCTTGTCCTCCATTATCCACTATCTAGATGATTTTCTTGGTGTCGGTCCGGCGGGATCCATGGTTTGCGCTGGCTCGTTGTTCGCCTTACAGAGAGTGGCGGATAGCTTTGGGATTCCTTTTGACACAGGATAAATCGGAGGGGCCGGCGATGGTTATGCGGTTTTTTGGGGATTGAGATTGCCTCTTTGGCTATGGAATGCAGGCTGCCGGAGGGGAAGATGGTGGACTTGTGGTGAGTGGTAGCAGCACTGCTGGCAGCACGGAAAGGGCGGCTGAAGGTGGTGCAGTCTTTGCTCGGGAAGTTGAACTTAACGTGCAGGCTTATGCCAATGGGGCGGGTGTTCGCCAGGATTTTGGCGGCAGCTATGGCAGGCGTACGGCCCCCCGGCGCACTTTGTGCGGGTCACGCGGGAGATCAAGGAGGATTTTCTGGTTTGGGATGTTTTTCTTGCAATGTTTTAACGGCCGAGCCTTGTGGTTGAAGACGGTGGTGCCCAATGGTGTGCTCGAACTGTACAGGGACGCGGCCGGGTCGGCGGGTTTCGTCACCCCCTTTTTCAGGGACATTGGTACGTTGGGAGGTGGCCTGAGGAATGGCGGCAGGTTGGTCTGGTAAGGAATCTGGCCTTGCTTTGGTTATTTACGATCGTGGTGACGGTGGAATTGTGGGGGGTTCGCAATTTTTCAGAACGTAAAGTGTGCTATCACTGCGATAATCGGGCGATGGTGCATGCGATAAACAGCTTGTCAGCAGAAGTCCGGACCGGTAGTGGCTTATCTGCGGCATTTGGTGCTCAAGTGTTTACTGTGGAACGTTCATGTAGTTGCGAAACATGTGGTGGGGGTGATAACGGGGTGGCGGACGCTTTATCTCATTTTCAGTCCGCAGGTTGTGGGAGTTAATGCCGGGGGGCAGACGAGATCGGAGCAGCGTGTCCAGAGGACTTGTGGAGCCTGGTGAGGCATTGATTGCGGGTTTAATTAGGAATTCGGTGAGTGGCAGGAGCTGCTGGGAGTTATGTTTGGTGACGGGCGAGCAAATTACTTGTTGGCGCTACTGGCACTGGTGAGCGGGGATTTCAGGGCTGGGAAGTCAGCATCAGCAGTGATACTTAGGGTGGCGGCTGTGGCCTTTTTTGGTTGAAGGTCAGGGGTGAGTGGGGCGTGCCGCGGAATTTTGGGTGCGGCAGGCCTTGAAGGGTTTTCGTAAAGGGGCGAAGGAGCGGGACACTAGGCGGCCCGTTTCTTTGGTTTTGTTATGGCGATTGGTGGATGGTTTGCGGGAAATTTGTGTCTCAGTTTATGAGAGGGTGCTTTTGAAACGGCTTTTGTGTTAGCCTTTTTTTTTTTTGGGGCGTTGGTGAGCCCTTCCAGGTTCAGGGGGGGTGGTCTGATGTCCGAGGTTGTGGCAGTGGTGGGACGGAGAGTAGAGTGTCGGCTTAAGCGGTCCAAAAACAGACCAGATGGGTCGAGGCAGGTTGGTTGTGATGGATGCGTTGTGCCCGGTGCAGATGGTGAGGAAGGCGGTCTTCTGGGCCCGCTGTTACGACACGTGGATGGGTCTTGGTTGTCTCGTTACCAGTTTGTGGCCGTACTGAGGAGTTGTTTGCGCTGTGCGGGGGAATGCCCGGGAGATTACGGGCCTCATTCCTTCAGGATCGGGGCGGCTGCGGAGGCTTCGCGTTGTGGCCTGGGTGATGACATGGTGAGACGAATCGGTTGGTGGGAGTCTTATCGTTTTCGGGGTTATGTACGCCCACAGTTGTTGTCCCAGTGAGGGCTTTATGGAGTAGTTGGTTGTGGCTTTGTCGGGGTTCCTTGCTGCAAATTGGTGTTGGTGGGGTGTGTTTGTTAAAGTTTCTGTGGTTGTAGGAATTTGCCTGATATGGATTCTGGGGTACTCCTTCGTGTTCTGGGGGGCCCGTCGGGCCGACGCTCGCCTGAATGGTCAGTTTGGTGGGGACAGATCGCTTGCGTTGGTCAAGTGGTTCGGTGTGCGGGGCATGGAATGGAGCAGGGTCGTGACGGAGTTTGAATGCTATTGCAGGGTGGATAGACCTCCGAACGTGTTGGTTTTGCACGTGGGGGGGGAAATGACTTGGGAGCGCAGGCATCACGGGATTTGATCCGGGACATCAAGATGGATCTATTGCGTTTATGGACCAGGTATCCGGGTTTGATAGTGGTATGGTCGGATTGTGGCCACATTGGTGTGGAGGGGGGCACGGTCCGTTGAGAAGCTGAATTGCGCCCGGGCTCATGTGAACAGGGTGGTTGCGTGTTTCGTGCGGAGAAACGGCGGTATTGTAGTGTGACGTGCGGATCTGGAGTCGCCAAAGTAGCAGTTTCGAAAGGGTGATGGGGTTCACCTTACTGTGATTGGTTCTGACCTATGGGCCTTGGGTTTGCGTGATGGTGGAGCAAGCCTTGGGTGTGTGGCGGGTCCAGGCCACGTAAGGTGTCACGTGTCCTGTCCTGTGGCGGGGGTAGGTCTGGTCCAGAGGCGGTTGTAAGGGATTGGTGGCTGGACTGAGAGGCACTGTCTTGGTATGGTGTCTCCGGGTTCCGGTAAATTGCAGGCACGGGGTTCTGCAAGGTTTGGGGGGTATTAATCCACGGGGTGATTAATACCTCATCTCTGGGTCGGAGTGTTGCGGCCAGGGATATTGGTGGAGGAAGTGGTTTCTGGACCGGGCCTACATGGGGTTACATGTACTGTTATTACTTATGTGTTACCTATTATTTGTTTGGGGTCGCCCGTTGGACGGCGCCCCCTTGTGTTAGAATGTTAATAATAGGTAATAAAGGCTGCTGTGGCCAATTTGTTTAACCAAGTCACATGCAGTCGGTGTGTTATTTATTAGGTTAAGTTGGGTATACTAACCATCACGACCGGAGAATCCTTCCTCAGTGGTCAAGAAAGCCATGGACCCCATAGGGGGGAGGGGCGACATGACCAGTGGGAAGGGAGGGAGTGAGGGGTTAATAAAGTGAATTAAAGGGCATTATGGGCCCTTATAGGGGATTGGTGGAATAGGGTCACTGTAGGGTGGGGAGGGGGCTAGTATATAAACTATAGGGGAGGGGTCTTACCTTCCTTGTGACTCCGGACAGCAAAAGATTCCCGCCCACCCGCCCTTGTGTTTTGCGAGTTCGTTTTGGCTATGTTTTGTTTTTTTTTTAAAAAAAAAAAAAAAAGTGAAAACAAAATGAGAAAATGGAATGATGCAGTTTTTTTTAAAAAAAAAAAGGGAATACAGGTTAAAAAGAGTCGTATGTTCTGTCGCAGCAGCGGGGGTAGGTCTGGTCCAGAGGCGGTTGTAAGGGATTGGTGGCTGGACTGAGAGGCACTGTCTTGGTATGGTGTCTCCGGGTTCCGGTAAATTGCAGGCACGGGGTTCTGCAAGGTTTGGGGGGTATTAATCCACGGGGTGATTAATACCTCATCTCTGGGTCGGAGTGTTGCGGCCAGGGATATTGGTGGAGGAAGTGGTTTCTGGACCGGGCCTACATGGGGTTACATGTACTGTTATTACTTATGTGTTACCTATTATTTGTTTGGGGTCGCCCGTTGGACGGCGCCCCCTTGTGTTAGAATGTTAATAATAGGTAATAAAGGCTGCTGTGGCCAATTTGTTTAACCAAGTCACATGCAGTCGGTGTGTTATTTATTAGGTTAAGTTGGGTATACTAACCATCACGACCGGAGAATCCTTCCTCAGTGGTCATGGCCCATCCACCGCAGCAGGTATATACTTGGCATAAACAAGACTGTCTACATGTACGGTGTATGGGGATGAGAAGCAACTGCAATGCTCATGAAGTAAACCTTAAAGGTGGACAATGCTTTTACAAATACCACTAGGACTGTATATTATTACATTTGCACACAACAAAAATTAGCAACTTTTTGGTAGTCAATAAATGGTTTGTCCACAACTGGTCACCGCTCCTGAAATGCTACAGAAACCCCAAATGTAGTAAAAACAGTTTGTAATTACTAAGAAATATAGCACCAACATCACTGGAATGGCGCCGGGCCAGGAGGTATGTGTTTTTATTTTATTTGAGGAACTGAATCATTTAAAGGGAATCTGTCTCCAGGTTTTTGACATAATCTGAGAGCAGCATGATGTAGAGAAAGAGATCCTGACTCCAGCGATGCATCACTTACTGGGTTGCTTGCTGCTTCTCAGCAGGAGATTAGCACTAGAGGACTAGTATACCTGCTGCTATGTAGTCTACCATATTCATAAGGTCTGTATAACCCCAACCCCACCACTGATTGTAAACAGAAAGATGCCAATCAGTGGTGTGGGCGGGGTTATAAAGGGCTCAGCATTCAGAGAACTGGTAAATCTGCAGCAGATAAACAGTGATTTTATCAAAGTCCAAAAACATGTAGCCCAAAGAGTGATACATCAATGGACATCACTGGTTTAAGGGCCTCTGCCCCTTCATCATGCTGCTTTCAGATTGGGTAGCAAAAGATTCCTGACAGGTTCCTTTTAAAATGGTGTCAGCATTTTCCATGTCTTGTGGTAAATATCAGAACTGAACCTGCACATTATACAATGATTGGAACATTTCATCACGATTTGGGAATAATAAAAACCTCTGACCACTTTGTTCTGGTGAATTGTGCCTTCTACACCTAGAATCATCTGCCCTGATATAACACTAGTTTTGGTAAACTTTCATTATAAATACAGATTTGGAATAATTTCTTTGAGTTTTTATCCCTGGATAACATGTGGAGGTAGAAAACATGTACAATAATGTTCCCCATAATTACTGGTTGTATTTCTCTGCTTACCTGAGCCTCTCGGGTCCTCCTGCAGGTCTTCTTTCTTCTGGATATCGGTCTTGATTGATGGTGTTTTTCCTTCCTCTGAACAGTCCAGGCCGATTCTTCTGTTCTTCGGTCCTTTCCTCTGGGCAATGACGTCTTCATCCGCTCGCTCCATCTCTGGAGTGGGAGACATCTTATGCACTGGGCCTGATTTCTTCCTCTTTTTTGCCCTCCTTTTGGCCTTTTGGGCAATGACGTCTTCATCAACGCGTTCCATTTCTGGAGTGGGAGACGTGTTCTGTACTGGGCCTGATTTCTTTTTGGCCTTTTTGATTGAAGACTTCTCATCAGCCGATGAGTCTAAGGGCGGCTTTGCAAGTTGCGATATTGAACGTGCGATGTCGATGGGGTCAAATCGAAAGTGACGCACATCCGGCGTCGCAGTCAATATCGCAACGTGTAAAACCTTTTTGATACCATAAACGAGCGCAAAAGCGTCGTTATCGTATCATCGCTGCAGCCTCCGACATTTCCATAATGCCGATGGTGCGACAGGTACGATGTTGTTCCTCGCTCCTGCAGCAGCGCACATCGCTGTGTGTGAAGCCGCAGGAGCGAGGAACATCTCCTACCTGCCGCCCGGCTGCAATGAGAAGGACGGAGGTGGGCGGGATGTTTACATCCTGCTCATCTCCGCCCCTCCGCTTCAATTGGCCGCCTGCCGTGTGACGTCGCTGTGACGCCGCACGACCCGCCCCCCTAAGGAAGGAGGTGGGTCGCCGGCCAGAGGGACGTCGCACGGCAGTTAAGTGCATGTGAAGCTGCCGTAGCGATAATAATCGCTACGGCAGCTTTCACTAGATATCGCACGTGCGACGGGGGCGGGACTATTGCTGCAGCATCGGTAACACATTGTTACCGATGTCGCAACGTGCAAAGCCTGCCTTAGTGTCTTCTTTCCCTCAGTCTCTTCCTCATCACAACTTCTTCTTTCTCCATATTAGCGCTTTGCTCACAATCCGCAGACAGCTTCTTCACCGTCACCAGCCAACTCCAACTGTCACTTTTCTAACTGTCAACTTGCGGTTAAATGTAAAGCATCACAATAGCCCTGAGAACAGGGGCACCTGGTCATGTGATCAGTAACTGACCAATAAGATTCCAAGGCTAATGCTACAGTATAAGTATTTGAAAGCATCAGTTGTAATAAAATTAAATCTTTTTCTGTTTTACTCTTTTTGTTTATTTAATTTCCAGTGTCGCAGAAGAACTTACACACAGGCAGCAATGTCTTTCAGGGTTTTTACTCACTTTCAGATGATAGCTGTGAGTCAACCCGGGCAATGCTATGATGAACCAGGTGGAACCAGGTATCCCTTCGGCTGATGAAGGGGTGACTGCTGACTTGCCTTCCTAGCCCTTCTTGTTTGGGGTGACTCCTTACTTGTAGTATTGCGGGGATCACCCAGGGAAGTCGTAACTGCCGTTCTCCCCTTTCTGGCCCATTTGCTGGCAGCATGGATCAGATGGCTCCAGGCTCAATCCTCCTTATGGGCCCCCTCGTTGCTGCTGATGCTGCGGACTCTGTGTAGTTCGGTGAGGTACATCCAGTACCCTCACCAGCAGGTTTAGCAGGCCAAGTAAATGGGTTCCTGCTCTGGGGACCTGTTCCCCCGTGCGGGCTTGGTCTACCAGTAGTCTCCTTACCCAGCCACCTCTGCACTAGGTGGATTTCAGGCAGCACTACTGGGTAGCCTCTCTCCCCCGCCAGCAGCCACTACAGGTGCAGGGTCTGACAGGGTCCTGCTCCTCTGCTCTACCCTTCAGACTCGGCTCCTCCACTCCTACTCCTCTGACTGCCACTGCACAACTCCTTGCGTCTTCATCTGTAGCTGTATCTGTAGCTGTGTCTTCAGCTTTGTCTTTAGCTTTGTCTTGTTCTTTGTCTTTTTCTTCTGGTGGTGTTAACCTTGGGGACTGAGCAGGGTAGCAGGGCTGTAGCTGGAGCTCTTCGGGCATGGCACTACGTCCAGAGCATACCAGCCCCTTTCACCTTTGTGCCTGGAGAATTCCACTAGGTATCCCATTCTTAGGTCACGACCAGGGTGTCCTCTGGGCAGGTGGGACTGGACATCTCTTCGACTTACAAAAATACCCTCCTTGATGCCAGGCACCACTATGAAGCAATCTCAGGCTGAATTCCTCAACCACTCTGCGGTAGAGAGGACCTTTGACCTGGTACTTGGCTTTTCTGAGGGACTGTTTCTCCTCCATATCCCGGGAATGCTGCACAGGGGGTGGTCTTGCTCTCCTGCGGCGCCGTACTCTGCTGGTTGGCCTCCGCATCATCGCCACCTCGCTGTCTACGGGCTCCCAAGTCACATGCAGGCTGGGCATCAAGATAGTCAGCTCTTCTTCGACAGGGGGTGTCGGGACCTCTTCCCAGCGGGAGTAGGGCAACATCTCGACCTCCGGGCCTCCCTTCCTTCGGGTGCTGCGTCCTCCTACAGCTGTTCGGGAATCGGCACTTCAGCCTTCAGGCCTCTCCTCCCCCTTAGTGATCCTGAGCACTCCTCTGGTTGCTCCGGCAGCAGCGCTGGGGACAGGCGTATCAGCAGGCCAGGGTGGTGGGCTTTTCCTAGCCACAAAAGTTGCTGGGACCGCTCCGGGTCCAGGTGACCCCCTAGGGACTATGTATCTGTCCACCAGGTCTTTGGGGAAATGTGCGCTCAACTCCTCCTTGAGCCGCAGGAATACTGGGTCTTCTCCCAGCGGGGACGCAGAACCCGGTTCTTCAGTCAGCGGCTGGGGCACGGTGGCTGACTCTGCTTTGCAGTCTGAGGTAGACGGTGTTGTGGCCTGGTCTGGGCTGGCCGGACGTGGCGTGGCTGTGGCCTGGTCTGGTCTGGCCGGATGGGACA
Source organism: Anomaloglossus baeobatrachus (assembly GCF_048569485.1). Taxonomy (NCBI): domain Eukaryota; kingdom Metazoa; phylum Chordata; class Amphibia; order Anura; family Aromobatidae; genus Anomaloglossus; species Anomaloglossus baeobatrachus. The sequence goes on along the minus strand of NC_134356.1, from coordinate 537,405,199 downwards.
CCGCCGCGGCTGGGTCTGGTCTGGCCGGGCATGGCGTTGCAGCAGGGGTCTCAGCGGGCATCACTGCAGGGATCGCCTCCAGTAACAATGCCAGCGGGGTCAGCGTACCCGAGCGGGCAGGGGTAGCATGGGACTCACCCAAAGGCATCAGCATTGGGGTCTAGGTGGTCACCTCCCGGTGTGGCACTTCTCGTATGGTCCACTTCTCGTTGGCCCAAACCGCCACAGCCAGCTCCCGGAGCTCTGAGTGCCCTTCCATCACCTGCTGAAGGATCCTTGCTTACAGCCGGTCAGAATACTGGGTGAGCTCTCAATTCCCTCAGGCAGTGGAGCCTGGTTCTCGGTCACTGCGTGCGGATGCCATTCTCTCTGCGTCGTCGCTACTCACCAGGTTCTCTCTGCACTCTCTGGGTTTCGTTTCTTGAAACCTCGTGACTTTTCCTTCTATTTCCACCAGCCTTGAACATCTCCGCCGGGTAAGGACAGATCCGCCCCCATCACGCGCAAGGTCAGAACGCTGCAGGGGTTCTCTGGGTAGCCACACCTTTTTGTGGGCGGTTACTACTTCTTGCGCGGGCTGCTATTGTTTTTTGGCGCGCTTTCTTCGGTGGCAATATGGCGGCTCTTCAAATTTTTCAAACGGACCCCCAAGGCACATGTTCACCTATCTTAACAGGTCTAGTCCTGATCCTGTTCGTGACGCCAGATCTAGCGCCTCAGGGTCTTCAGGGACTTCACGTGCTAGGGTTTTTCTGACAACAGGCAGGTCAGGTTAACTTCTATGGGAATCGTGACGCCACTCTCGGTATTTGCGGTCAGGGGGTGACCGCCACTGCAGTTTAGGGAACGCCTGGGGTTGATGGTAGATGCAGTCAGTTGTTGTGGCCTCCCGAGAGTGAGGCTGGCCCCAGGGCCCAGTGTAAGTGTGTAGTACCACAGGTCGCAGAAGAACTCACACACAGGCAGCAATGTCTTTCAGGGTTTTTACTCACTTTCAGATGGTAGTTGTGAGTCAACCCGGGCGATGCTATGATGAACCAGGTGGAACCAGGTATCCCTTCGGCTGATGTAGGAGTGACTGGTGACTCGCCTTTTTTAGCCCTTCTTGTTTGGGGTGACTCCTTGTAGTATTGCGGGGATCACCCAGGGAAGTCGCAACTGCCGTTCTCCCCTTTTGGGCCCGTTTGCTGGCAGCGTGGACCAAGGTTAAGATGGCTCCAGGCTCAATCCTCCTTATGGGCCGACTCACTGCTGCTTATGCTGCGGACTCTGTGTAATTCGGTGAGGTACATCCAGTACCCTCACCAGCAGGTTTAGCAGGCCAAGTAAATGGGTTCCTGCTCTGGGGACCTGTTCCCCCGTGCGGGCTTGGTCTACCGGTAGTCTCCTTACCCAGCCACCTCTGCACTAGTTGGATTTCAGGCAGCACTACTGGGTAGCCTCTTTCCCCCGCCAGCAGCCACTACAGATGCAGGGTCTGAGAGGGTCCTGCTCCTCTGCTTTACCCTTCAGACGCGGCTCTTCCACTGCTACTCCTCTGACTGCCACTGCACAACTCCTTGCGTCTCCAGTCCCAGTACCCACCACTAGCTGGGATGCGAGGGCCACTCCCCCTCCCTGGGTCTGCCCAGGGGACCCCTTTAAGCGGTGTGTCTGTCCTGGTTACTTCGTGTCTGTGTGTCCACACCCTAGTCAGCCTTTGGGATTACCTGTTTTGTACACACTCTGCCTGAGTGCAATACTCAGTGGCGCCTGCGCAGGTTAGAGGCGCCACAGATACCTAAGCTGCAATGCCCTGCACATGAGTTATGTGACATAGCTAATTGGGAGAACTATAAAACAATTCTATTTGGAGGTATTTGCTAATATTATTATTATTATTATTATTACCCTTTCTACATATTGGGATAAGATCTTGGAGATGGGAATACCCCTTTAAATCTTTTGGACATGGCGTTCACTAGAGCTACACAGGTTCCAACTAAAATCCTTTTTGACTACAACATAACAACATCATGGAGCTGGTGGATATTAGAGATCTTGTGCTCCTCCACCTTCCATTTGAGGATACCACACAGATGCTCCATAGGTCTTAGTTCTGGAGACATTCTTGGGCAGTCCAGCAACTTTACTCTGTTTCCTTAGCAAGGCAGGAGGTGTGTCTGGGGTTGTTATGTTGGAATAGTGTTTTCGAAGGAAGGGGTTCATGCTCTGCTTCAGTGTATATATGTTGACATTCAAAGTTGCTTCAAAGAACTGTAGCTACCCACAGCCAGCAGCACTCATGTAGCCGTACACCATGACACCACCATGCTTGGCTGTAGGCAAGACACACTTGCTTGACATCATCTAAACCAGATGAGTTTATCTTGATCTCATCAGTCCACAGGACATGATTCCAGTAATCCATGTCCTTAGTTTGCTTGTTTTCAGCAAACTGTTTGTAGGCTTTCTTGTGCATCATCTTTAGCAGATGCTTCCTTCTGGGACAACAAACATGCAGACCAATTTTATGCAGTGTGTGGCATATATTCTGAGTAGAGATGAGCAAACTTGACGTTCTGTGTTCGTTAAAAACTTAGTTTTTTCCAAGAAAACAGAGTTCAAGTTTTTAGTTCACGTGCTTTACATATGCATACCACTCGCTCGAGCAGTGCTATGATTAGTCCAGTTTAAGCTGCTTACAATGTTTGACAGATTGCACTGGGGGTAAAAAAAAAGTGTAATCAGATGTAGTGTGCACCACACAAATAAAATTGAAGAAACCCCACCCACCCTCACCCAGAATTGTTCTGTTTATGGCTCGCTGCATGTGGGGGAGACCTAACCCATCAATCAGTGAAATTGAATGAAGTTGATGTCAAGCCTTGGTCCAGAACCAAACTTTAAAAAATTTCTAATGGACCCGCAAAACCCAAACTTCTATGGGTTTGCTCATTTTTAGTTCTGAACATTTACAGGCTGACCCCCATCCCTCTAACATCTGGAGCAATCCTGGCAGCACTCATAGGTCTATTGTGAAAAAAAAACAACCTCTGGATATGACACTGAGCACAAGTATTCAGCTTTTTTGGTTAACCATGGCAAGGCTTGTTCTCAGGGATCCTGTCTTGTTAAACTGCTGTATGGTCTTGGCCATCGTGCTACAGCTCAGTTTCTACATGTTGACAATCTTCTTGTAGCCTAGGCCATCTTTATGTAGACAACAATTGCAACAATTTTTATTTTCAGATCCTAAGTGAATTCTATACCAAGATGTGCCATGTTCAACATCCAGTGACCAGTATGAGAGAGTGTGTGAGCGATAACGCCAAATTTAACACCCCTGCTCCCCATTCACTCCTGAGACCTTGTAACACTAATAAGTCACATGACACTGGAGAGACAAAATAGCTTATTGGACACAGTTTGGCTATTTTTATTTAGGGGTGTTCTCACTTTTGTTGCTAGCAGTTTTGACAATCATGGCTATGTGTTGCATTATTTAGAGGGCACACCATATTTACACTGTTATACAAGCTGCACACTGATTACTTTACATTGTATCAAAATGTCATATATTCAGTATTGTCCCATGAAAAGATTTTAAAAAATATTTACAAAAAGGGGAGGGATGTACTCACTTTTGTGATATACTGTTTCACCTTGTGCCTGCTCAGACACAACTTCATAACTGATGTTTTGTTTAGAGGCTGGTGTGGGCTACAGTATTACTGAGCATGTGCTGATCAACTATTCCAACACATTAGCACATGCTCAGTAGAACTGTAAAGGGTGCTTTACACGCTGCAATATCGCTATCGATATCGCTAGCGAGCGTACCCACCCCCATCGGTTGTTCGTCACGGCAAATTGCCGCCCGTGGCGCACAACATCGCTTACAACTGTCACACGGACTTACCTTCCCTGCGACGTCGCCGACGAACTGCCTCCTTTCTAAGTCACACGGCAGCCGTCCAATAGAAGCGGAGGGGAGGAGATGGGCAAGCGGAATATCCCGCCCACCTCATTCCTTCCTCATTGCCGGTGGACCCAGGTAAGGAGATGTTCGTTGTTCCTGTGGTGTCACACATAGCGATGTGTAATGCTGCAGGAACGACGAACAACCAGTGGCATGCACCACCAACGATATTATGAAAAGGAGCGACGTGTCAACGATCAACGATTTTTGACGTTTTTGCGAACGTTGATCGTCGCTCCTAGCTGTCACAAGCTGCGATGTCACTAATGACGCCGGAAGTGCGTCACAAACACCGTGACCCCGACGATATATCGTTAGCAATGTCGCAGCGTGTAAAGCACCCTTAACTCAGGTCAGTTCCTCACCTATGCAAGTATGAGGTGATTAAAATGAAATGTTATCACAAGTGGAATGCAAATGAAACCAAGATTAACACTGACAAATCGACACATTGAGGTGATGGTGGGATATTAGGGATAACATTTTTTGTATCATAAAACCTGTTTAAATATGATCCCTTCAAAATTCACACAGGATAGATGGGAGGACATTATTAGGGTACGGTTCCAATTGTGCATAGCTTCCAATGCGAGAGCATCAGAAGTGATATGCTAATGAGCCTCGAGTCATGCGATCTTGCGATTGCATCACAGGTGCGAAGAAGATGGAGGGAGCACTTTCTCTTCATTTTTTCCCTGGCCTCTCTTTGCGTACATCGCACTGCAGTCGGATTACATGTGAGTGCAGTGCGATGTTTCACACGCTCCACGCTCCCATAGACTTGTATGGGGGTGCATGAGCTGACATTATTTCTCAGGCCGATATGGCATGAGAAATTAATCGCAGATGGACACTGACCCATGGTTTTGCACTAGAGTGAGAGCAATCTGATGTTTTATCGGATTGCACTAGTCCGTGCAAAATGCAAGTGGAACACAGGCCTTAAAGACATGGTTTTCTATTGGGGCTACTACCCCTTATTTTCTGCCTCTTACCTCTTGTTTTAGGCAATTACCCCATGAGAAGCACGATAAAGGGTTAGTTAGCCAAAACTCTGAACAACTAAACCTCCGGTATTATAATTGGCAACACTATTGCTGTTTCTTATCTCATACACACCTTTAAATTAGTCACATTTTTGTAAGTTTTTGAATCTTTAAGGTTTTTTATGTTGTTTATTCTATTTTAATCTTCATTGCTTTATATTATATTGCTTTGCTCACATTAACTATCTGAAAACTTATGGGTGCTCAAAACACTCATTTTTTTTTTTGCCATAATTTTAACATATATTTTGGTTTATAAAATGCAGTGGCCAGAAAATTGTGTGTAAATCAGTGGTAAAAACTAAATGGATACATGCACTGAGGTTTGTTTTTTTTTTACTGCATTGTTTTGTTCCATTGTTTTGGATTATTAGCTTTTTTCCCCTTTTATGCTATGGGTTTGGTTACTTGACGCCAGTCTGTGGTGTTTTCCATCTGTAAACCTCCATTGTTTTTTTCAAATAATAATTTGTTGATATAGCTTACATTTAAAAAAAAAAATTACATTACACGTCATCTATGATTTGGATTATTTGTAATGTGAAAACACATTTACAAAATATATTTTCCCATTTCTCAGTGCCTCCTGGCTGATTGTTTGCCTCCTGCCGTGTCTCATGAGGCATTATGAGCTACCTGCATTCTGTAGGCCTACACAAGTTTTTCTTCATAGGTTACAGGTCGCTGGTTCCTATTGCTTGTCTACCCTGCCTGAACCCTGTTGCTTTGATTATTCTCATCCCCTGTGTCATAAACCGTCTCCATTGCCTAGTGTGTCTGTAGTAGCTCTTTAGTTTTATTGCCTAGCCCTGTAAAGTGCTCTTAACCCTGCACTGCCTGCTTTGATGGTCTCTTGATCTGGCTCAGCAAGGTAGTTTTCCATTTACTAGCAGAATTTGGGAATAGCTGAATACAGGTTATCAGCTCCAACATCAAAGTAAAGGGAGCTATGAAAATGATGTGTTCTGTCCCAGACTGCAGACTTGTTGTGGTCCAGCATGCACTCTCTAAATGGCATTGTACTGTCATATTTCAGTGTTTCTTCTTTATTGTTGGTATTCTCATGGTTTTCTGCATTTTTATGATTATACATCTTAATACCTGTTTCATCATTTCCTGTTTACCCATTATACACATACTCAGTTGGCCTTTCTTCAAAGGTTAATATCTTCTACTAATACTATAGTATTAGCAGGAAAAATATATCCGCTATCTTATAGGCACCAGGAAGAGACAAGTGACTCCCATCGGACCCGACCGCCCCACAGGGGAGTATAATAAAAAATGTAGCACAAATAGAAAAACATGCATCAGCTCACCAATTCAACTATCTTGGACGTTCCAAAGAAAAGCGGTGCACGGAAACAGGCCGGCTCCTGGTCACGATAGTCCAATAGAAAAACCAGCGGCCACAAACTTTCATAAAATCTTCATTTTATTTGATTCAATAGAAAAATTAAAAACATAGACAAAGGTTGGTCCCAGTCTACGCGTTTTGAGAGATAACGCTCTTCATCATGACACCGCAAACCTGTAAGTGACACACTTAAATAAAATAACATTTGCATTCTGTCTATGACATGTTATTTTATTTAAGTGTGTCACTTACAGGTTTGCGGTGTCATGATAAAGAGTGCTATCGCTCGAAATGCGTAGACCTGGACTAGCCTGTGTCTATGTTTTTAATTTTTCTATAGAATCAAATAAAATGAAGATTTTTTTTAAATCTGCAGATGCTGTGTTTTCTATTTGAATAATAAAAAATGTGTTTTATGTTATCCAGAGCATTGTGGGCACTTATATACAGTATAAAAAGCAGTGTGGGCACTTTTATACAGTATACAGAGCAGTGTGGGCACTTATATACAGTATACAGAGCAGTGTGGGCACTTATATACAGTATACAGAGCAGTCTGGGCACTTATATACAGTATACAGAGCAGTCTGGGCACTTATATACAGTATATGTGGCGCCCCTGACCTGGTCAGGCACCACTGAGTACTGCACCCATGCTGGGGACAGTACAATACAGGTAATCCAGAAGGCTGACTGGGGTGTGGAACACAGGCGCATAGTGATCAGGTCTCACACATGTACCCATGAGAGGACCCCTGGGGATCCCAGGAGGGGGCAAGCCTTCACCTTCACTGGAATAGTGGAGGGGGTAGAGCCTCCATCTCCTCTCAAGGGGTGTGGTAAGAGAATCTGGTTGCTAGGTGGCGTAGGCAAGAACAGGAGAGGAGGAGCAGTGAGTCAGTTAGAGCAGAGAACTCCATAGGGCTCAGTGAGGAGCAGACCTGTGGGGCTGTTGCTGTCTAACAGCGCCCGCGCAGTGGCTATTGACGGGGGAGAACGGTCAACTAGGAGTGCTGCCTGAAAGCCAGCTTCAGCTAGAGAGTGCAACGGAGTGGGAAGTAAGGAGACTGCTAGAGAGCACCAGGCCCAACCGGGCGGCAGATCCCGAAGCAAGGATAGATTCACCTTTCCCTGCTAAACCTGCCGGTGTGGGGCTCTTAAAGCCCACACCACAACACTACAAAAGCCGCAGCCACGTAACCGCAAGTTAGGGCCCATAGGTCATAGGAGGCAAGAGGCTGGAGTGGCCTGGTCCGGGGAACAAGCACACGGCAAACGAAGGGGAGAGAGGCTGCAGCATCTTCCCTGGGTGACCCCCATAGGGACTCAAGGTCGGGGTCACCCCAAACCACCAAGGGCTAAGGAAGGCGAGTCAGTAGTCACCCTCATGAAGTCAGCCTGAAGGATACCTGGTTCCTACCTGGTTCATCTCAGCTACGCCCGGGTTACTCACCCTGCCACCTGAAGTGAGTAAAAACCCTGAAAGACATCCTGCCTGTGTGGTCATTCTGCGACTTGTGGTACTACGCACCTACACAGGGCCCTGGGGCTTGCCTCACTCTCAGGAGGCTATTCCAACTAACTGCACACACCATCAGCCCCAGGCGACCCTCAACCTGCAGTGGCGGTCCCTACTGGCCGCAATACTGAGAGTGGCGTCACGATCAAAACCGAAGATTCCCTACCTGTGACCAGCACCAGCTACGTGGAGTCCCTGAAGGTATGCACCGACACAGCACCCGCGGGGCTTCACATCTGGCGTCACGAACAGGATAAGGACTAGACCTGTCCAGACAGGTGACCATGTGCCTGGGCGGTCCGCTTGAAAAATTGGAAGCGCCGCCATATTGCCACCATGAAAAGCGCGCTGAAAAACAACAGCAGCCCGCGCTGGAAGAAGTTACCGCCCACGAAGAGGTGTGGCTACCCAGAGATCCCCTGCAGAGTTCTGACCTCGCTGATGAAGAAAGCGGAAGCGTCCAGAGACGGCGGAGCAGAAGAGAAGCCAGCAGCTTGCTAATGAAGATGGCGTCTGAGAGCAGAGATCCAGAGCCAGGCTCCGCTGCCTGGTGGTGCCGGGAGCTTGCTATTTTCTGTGACCAGCTGGAGGCCAGGATTGTGCGACAGCTCAGGGAAGAACGCACGGAGCTCCTGGAGATGGCTGCGGCGGTGCGGACCTACGAGGAGGGAGCCGCGCGACGCCTGCCAGACCGAGCGGCGACGACGCAGACCCCGATGCTGCCACAGATGGGTGAGTCGAGTGATGCCCCGGCCAGCGCAAGTGCCCCGGCCCCTGCTGCCACGCCCGCGGTCCCAGAAGAGGCGCCCGGCGCGGCGACGCTGTACCAGGCCGCAGCCACGCTAGAAGCGGCCCGCCAAATCCAGGCCGCCGCAGCGATGCCCCGCCTGTCCCGCAGGGCTCCGACCACCACGGCAGTGCTCATCCGTGCTGCAGGTGTGACGCTGACCCAGGCTGCCACCCTGCTGAACCCGGTCCGCCAAGACCCCACCGCAGCAGCGACGCTCGTCCGCGCCGCAAGTGAGATGCTGAACCAGGCCGCAGCCCCGCCAGGTGCGGCCCGCCAAGCTCCGATCGCTGCAGCGACGTCCAGCCCAGCCTGCACAGAGCCCCCTGCAACAGCGACACTGATCCAGGCCGCCGCCATGCCAGGCGCGGCCCGCCAAGACAAGGCCGCCGCCATGCCAGGCGCGGCCCGCCAAGACCAGGCCGCCGCCATACAGGGCGCGGCCCGCCAAGAAGAGAAGACTACCTCACTATTTTCCCCGGCCTGCAAGGCCAGAGCAGACACCGCTCCCCAGCTCAAAGAGGTCCCTGCCAGGAAGACCCTGATAGGAGAGGACCCCGCATACTGGAAGCTGAAGGCTGACCTAGAGGCCCAGTTCCCACAAGAGATGGTGGATCGGTACCTGCTCCCTCCGCATACCCCCAAGGAAATACAGGCAACCCCTGCAGCTGCGCCGAAGAGTCCATCGCCTGGGCCAGCTGAAGAACACTCATCCCCAACGCTGCCACAACCAGGGTGCAGCGAAGAACTAAGGGGGAGGGGAGGCCAGGAAGCAGAAGGGCTGACTCCGACGCCAACCGCAGCAGACCCCTACCCAGAGCCGGAGATGCTGCCCTATTCCCGCTGGGAGGAGGAAGACCTGACACCTTCTGCTGAGGAAGATCTGCCCCAAAGCCTCACCTGGGAGCTTGTAAGCTGCACCTCGCAGAACCCAGCCCGCAAGACACGGCGCAGCAGAGCAAAGTATCCTCCAACACCACAGTCTCCAGAGCAGAGGGAAGTCACGGTCAGAGACCTGGAGGAGAAAAGGTGCCTAAGAAGGTCCGAAGCCCAGGTTAGAGGACCCCTTTACAGAGGAATAGTAGAGGATTTCAACCTGAAAAGCGGATACGGCTTCATTGTCGTGAAAGGAATAAAAGAGGGCATATTCGTAAATCGGAGAGATGTTCAAGCCCACCTGCCCAGAGGACATTCAGGCAGAAATTTGAAAATTGGGGACTTAGTACAGTTCACCTTACATCAAGGAGAAAGGGGCTATTATGCCTTAGACGTAGCGTTATGTCCCAGCAAACCTTACAGCCATCCCATGCTACAAGAAAGACAAGAAAGACAAGAAAGACAAGAAAGACAAGAAAGACAAGAAAGACAAGAAAGACAAGAAAGACAAGAAAGAAAAGACAGAGATAAAGAACCAGATGTAGAAACAGATGAAGACCAAGAAAGGAAAGATAAAGAACCAACAGATGAAACAACCACAGACAAAGATCCTACAGATGAAACAACCACAGACGACGACGGAGAGCAAGAAAGTCACAGGTGCCAGTGCCCAACGTGCCCACGCCCTAGTGAACAAGAGGAGTAGAGTAGAGAAAAGTAAAGTAAGAAGAGAAGTTAAAGTTTTGAAAAGTTTTGTTTTGCAACGTTTAAGCATGTGCCCACAAAAACTATTGTGAGAAAACCATAAACCTTAAGGCTATGAACTTGCTATAGCCACAAACTCTCGCAGTGTAAATAGTTACACCAGTGGCACCACCACCAGGGCCAGCCTGTTTAGGGGCTTGGCTCGTCTGCAACCAGGGGGGCCCGTCCGTAGAAAAGGGCCTTGGCTCACCTGCGACCAGAGAGCACGCCTGTTTATGGGGCCTTGGCTCACCACCACAAAGAGGGTACCTGGTCAGCACCAACTGTGGAGGCCGCCTCTGCATCCTGCCAGAAGAGGTTGACGGCGCGGATCCACCAGGCCAGGTATACCCTGAAACCACCAGCCCATGAAAGCCGCCTCTACATCCTGCCAGAAGTGGCTGAAGTCGCGGCCAACGGGAGAGGAAGATTGGAGGAAAGGTCTGGGGAAGTAGATGGCCCAGATCTGGTTACCAAAAGGACCGGTGACCTGCCTCCTGAGAGGGTTTTGGGTGGGTTAACGGACTTGTGGGTGGAGGGTGGTGATGTCTGATATCTGGTGGTTTTAAAAAAATGTTTTACATGTTTTAATGTTTTATGCATTTTAAAATGTTGTCTTGCAGCCCGAGGACGTGCTGGTGATAACTAAGGGGGAATGTGGCGCCCCTGACCTGGTCAGGCACCACTGAGTACTGCACCCATGCTGGGGACAGTACAATACAGGTAATCCAGAAGGCTGACTGGGGTGTGGAACACAGGCGCATAGTGATCAGGTCTCACACATGTACCCATGAGAGGACCCCTGGGGATCCCAGGAGGGGGCAAGCCTTCACCTTCACTGGAATAGTGGAGGGGGTAGAGCCTCCATCTCCTCTCAAGGGGTGTGGTAAGAGAATCTGGTTGCTAGGTGGCGTAGGCAAGAACAGGAGAGGAGGAGCAGTGAGTCAGTTAGAGCAGAGAACTCCATAGGGCTCAGTGAGGAGCAGACCTGTGGGGCTGTTGCTGTCTAACAGCGCCCGCGCAGTGGCTATTGACGGGGGAGAACGGTCAACTAGGAGTGCTGCCTGAAAGCCAGCTTCAGCTAGAGAGTGCAACGGAGTGGGAAGTAAGGAGACTGCTAGAGAGCACCAGGCCCAACCGGGCGGCAGATCCCGAAGCGAGGATAGATTCACCTTTCCCTGCTAAACCTGCCGGTGTGGGGCTCTTAAAGCCCACACCACAACACTACAAAAGCCGCAGCCACGTAACCGCAAGTTAGGGCCCATAGGTCATAGGAGGCAAGAGGCTGGAGTGGCCTGGTCCGGGGAACAAGCACACGGCAAACGAAGGGGAGAGAGGCTGCAGCATCTTCCCTGGGTGACCCCCATAGGGACTCAAGGTCGGGGTCACCCCAAACCACCAAGGGCTAAGGAAGGCGAGTCAGTAGTCACCCTCATGAAGTCAGCCTGAAGGATACCTGGTTCCTACCTGGTTCATCTCAGCTACGCCCGGGTTACTCACCCTGCCACCTGAAGTGAGTAAAAACCCTGAAAGACATCCTGCCTGTGTGGTCATTCTGCGACTTGTGGTACTACGCACCTACACAGGGCCCTGGGGCTTGCCTCACTCTCAGGAGGCTATTCCAACTAACTGCACACACCATCAGCCCCAGGCGACCCTCAACCTGCAGTGGCGGTCCCTACTGGCCGCAATACTGAGAGTGGCGTCACGATCAAAACCGAAGATTCCCTACCTGTGACCAGCACCAGCTACGTGGAGTCCCTGAAGGTATGCACCGACACAGCACCCGCGGGGCTTCACATATACAGAGCAGTGTGGGCACTTATATACAGTATACAGAGCAGTGTGGGCACTTATATACAGTATACAGAGCAGTGTGGGCACTTATATACAGTATACAGAGCAGTGTGGGCACTTATATACAGTATACAGAGCAGTCTGGGCACTTATATACAGTATACAGAGCAGTGTGGGCACTTATATACAGTATACAGAGCAGTCTGGGCACTTATATACAGTATACAGAGCAGTGTGGGCACTTATATACAGTATACAGAGCAGTGTGGGCACTTATATACAGTATACAGAGCAGTGTGGGCACTTATATACAGTATACAGAGCAGTGTGGGCACTTATATACAGTATACAGAGCAGTGTGGGCACTTATATACAGTATACAGAGCAGTCTGGGCACTTATATACAGTATACAGAGTGACCTAGGCTCCTATATACAGTATTCTAGAATGTTGTATATAAGGGATTACTGGTGGTGGCTGCAGTTTACAGGGGACAAATCTGGTGACAGGTTCCCTTTAATTACTTAGCTATTCTGAGGAATTCATAAAATAGATGGAGATATTTATCTGTTGCTGTTTAAATTAAAGGAATCCACACTATAAAATTAACTCTTTAAATAAATAGTGGACAATTAATACTAAGCCTGCACTGAGGGGCACTGCAGCCAAATTTGTGATGCTGCCCCCTGACTGCTGGCTAAATGCTCATGCGTTTTTACCGGGTTTAGCCGCGTTTTTAGCGCTTTTTACATGCTTTTCCATTGCGTTTAGACAGATGAGTTTTGAACATTTAGACACTGCTAAATAAAGTTTAAACAGTCAAACAATGAAAAAAGGGAAAAAAAAGGAACACATATATTTATTGAAATCATAACAAAAATAGTTATATTTCATATAATTATAGCAGTTTTATACTATTTATCGCTAAAATAGCAATAAATTCATATTTTTCATTAATTTAATTGTCGGACTATGTGTGTGTGTAAAGGGACATATCATTTCATTATTTTGATGTCAGAAACGCATGCGTTTATGTAGTCCAAAACGCATTGTTTCTGCAGCTAAAAAGCATGTAAAACGCGGAATTTTGATGTTGCTTTTTACAACTTCTCATTGACTTCAATGTTAGCAAAACGCAGCCCAAATGGCAAAAACAATTGACATGCTGCTTCTTTGAGCGCAGAGTTTTTTCCCAAATTTATGCAAATTAAACGCAGCGTTTTGAACTGCAAAGTGTGCACAAGAAATCTACATTTTCCATAGACTTTGCAGGTAAATCAAAACGCATGCTTTTTGGCATGAAAACGCTGCAGTTCAAAACGCTGCAGAAAAGCAGGTGAAAAGCAAGTGAAAACACAAAGTGTTAGCCTTAGCTGTGAGCGGCTCCCTCCCTGCTGAGGCACAAGCGATGTGTGCCGGCGAGCAGCGTTCTAAGGGAACTACCCGCCAGCCGGTCTGCTTGAGCCAATTTTGAAAAGAGCGGTTCGCGCTCTTTTCTATGGCACCGCCCACCCACCGCACTGTCACTGGCAGCAGCACAGGGAAGCAGGGGGGAGTGCAGGCAGTGGGCTGGAGCAGCTATGGCACAGTGCAGGTTGGAAGCACTGCAGCGGGAAATGTATTATGCAGGCACCGACCTGCAGGAGTCTACATGCACACATACATTCCCCCCCCCCCCCTTGTAAACACTAAAAAGCTATGGGTGCTAGCCTAGGAATGAGTCAGGGGCCATAAGGGTCTCCTAGCGAGTGGGTTAAGGGGTATTCTCAGGCACCACTTAAACTATTCGGGGGGAGAGGGGCAGGAAGTGAACAGTTGCAATATGAAAGGAGCAACAGCCAGCAGGCGGCATGGCCCCCACCTGCTGATACCCCACCCTCTCCACAAGTTAGCGTGCTGGTGGTTTTTATCCCTTTATGGGCCAGCATGATGCCACAGGACAACACCGCCCTTCCTCCTCCCGGCCAAACCTCCTCCCATTTGACACCGTATGCAATGGGAAACGTTGAACCCCCCCCCCCATTTCAGCACAGCAGGTTTCAGCATGTGGCGGCGGCGGTTGGGGGTGGTGCCGACCATTGCGCTGTGCTGTCATGTGCAGGGACCTCGGCCACTGTTGCAGTCTATGGTGCGGGTAGCCGCCGTGACGAGGAGTTAGGCATCTCTACCCGGGGATCGGCATGGGAGTCGGGGCTCCGGCGTCGTCATAGCAGGCGTCATATGGGTAGAGCTAGATCCCGTCGTCGCGGCGGGCATTCAAGGTCGCCGAGTTGGTGATCTCCCTCTTCTTCAGAGTAGGCTCCAGTGAGGTCCCATGGGGGGACAAAGAGCATCTGAGTGTGCATTGGTCCGGACACCGGAGTTGCCGTTGGGATCTGGCTAGCAACCTTTAGAGTCATGTCTGCCATTTCCTGCATCACCTGGTGAGTATTTGTATGTGGGAGTGCAGGGTGGGATAGGCGCCCCTGGTGAGGGTAACGTGATCTTCCCAGGTAACAGGACTGCTGCCCATTTCTACATCCTGTCTTTAAATTATTTATAACCAACAACGTGGCGGGTACCGAGGAAATCATCCACCCCTTTGTTAAAAACTGTTATAGTATCTGCCATTGCTACCTCTGGTGGTTGGCATTCCACAGTCTGACTGCTCTAAAGGCGGCGTTACACGCTACGATATATCGTGCGATCGAATGAGCGATCGCATCCGCCCCCGTCGTTTCTGCATCACGGGCAATTCATTGCCTGTGGCGCACAATGTCGTTAACCCCCGTCACACGTACTTACCTCCCTAACGACATCGCTGTGGGCGGCAAACATCCTCTTCCTGAAGGGGGAGGAACGTTCGGCGTCACAGCGACGTCACACAGTGGCCGCCCAATAGAGGCAGAGGGGCGGAGATGAGCGGCCGGAACATCCCGCCCACCACCTTACTTCCTCATTGCCGGCGGGACGCAGGTAAGCTGTGTTCGTCGTTCCCAAGGTGTCACACGTAGCGATGTGTGCTGCCTCGGGAATGACGAGCAACCGGCGTGCAGAAGGAGGAACTACATTATGAAAATGAACGATGTGTCAACGAGCAACGATAAGGTGAGTATTTTTGCTCGTTAATAGTCGTTCGGACGTGTCACACGCTACAACATCTCTAACGATGCCGGATGTGCGTCACGAATTCCGTGACCCCGACAACATATCGTTAGATATATCGTAGCGTGTAACCAGGGCCGTATTTGCCACTAGGCACCCGTGGTCCTGTGCCTAGGGCGGCACGTTGCGGGGGGCGGCACTTTCTGGCAGCAAAAAAAAAAAAAAAGAAAATATATATAAATTTTTTTTTTTTTTTTTACATCCCCGCCCCCCGTCCCTCCCTCCGTTACACTCGGCTGTGTTCCGGGGGGGGGGAGGGAGGACAGGCGCACTTCTGCTGTCTATTTAAATACATGGCAAGCGCAAGGCATAGGGAGCTGACTAACCCCGGAAGTTCCATGGCCTGCACTTCCGGGGTCAGAGGCGCGCGGGCGCGACAGTCAGCTCACTGCCCCAAGCTGCAGCGTCCAATCCTGCAGATGACACACGCCGCGGAGGAGGACGCGTCTGCAGCTGGAGCAAGCCAGAAGAGGAGCCAGCGAGAGCAGGGCGGCAGGCACCGGAGCAGGTAAGGCAGAGGCAGAGCCTAGAATGTATGGGCTCCTTACAGGTTAGTTGCTGATCGTTGCAAATTGCGATGCCTCTTTTTGTCCACTGTAATCATGCAAGGGGAGGCTGGGGGGAGAGAGGCTGAGGCTGGGGGAGGCTGGGAAGAGAGAGAGGCTGGGGGGAGGCTGGGAAGAGAGGGAGGCTGGGAAGAGAGAGAGAGGCTGAGGCTGGGAAGAGAGAGGCTGGGAAGAGAGAGGCTGAGGGGAGGCTGGGAAGAGAGAGAGGCTGAGGCTGGGAAGAGAGAGAGACTGAGACTGGGGGGAGGCTGGGAAGAGAGAGGCTGAGGCTGGGGGGAGGCTGGGAAGAGAGAGAGGCTGAGGCTGGAGGGAGGCTTGGAAGAGAAAGAGGCTGAGGCTGGGGGGTGTCTGGGAAGAGAGGGAGGCTGAGGCTGGGGGGAGAGAGGCTGAGGCTGGGGGGGAGGCTGGGGGGAGAGAGAGGCTGAGGCTGGGGGGAGAGAGAGGCTGAAGCTGGGGGGAGGCTGGGAGAAGAGAGGCTGATTCTGGGGGAGGCTGGGAGGGGGAGGCTGATGCTGAGGGAGGCTGATGCTGGGGGAGGCTTGGAGGAGGGAAGCTGATGCTGAGGGAGACTTGGAGGAGGGAGGCTGAGGGAGGAGGGAGGCTGAGGCTGGGGGAGGAGGGAGGCTGAGGCTGGGGGAGGAGGGAGGCTGAGGCTGGGGGAGGAGGGAGGCTGAGGCTTGGGGAGGCTGATGCTGGGGGAGGCTGGGAGGAGGGAGGCTGATGCTGGGGGAGGAGGGAGGCTGATGCTGGGGGAGGCTGGGAGGAGGGAGGCTGATGCTGGGGGAGGCTGGGAGGAGGGAGGCTGAGGCTGGGGGAGGCTGGGAGGAGGGAGGCTGAGGCTGGGGGACGCTGGGAGGAGAGAGGATGATGCTGGGGGAGGCTGGGAGGGGGAAGGTGAGGCTTGGAGGAGGGAGGCTGATGCTGAGGAAGGCTATGAGGAGGGAGGCTGATGCTTGGGGAGGCTGGGAGGGGGAGGAGGAGGCTTGGAGGAGGGAGGCTGATGCTGAGGGAGGCTGATGCTGAGGGAGGCTGATGCTGGGGGAGGCTGGGAGAAGGGAGGCTGATGCTGGGGGAGGCTGGGAGGAGGGAGGCTGATGCTGGGGGAGGCTGGGAGGAGGGAGGATGATGCTGGGGGAGGCTGGGAGGAGGGAGGCTGATGCTGGGGGAGGCTGGGAGGAGGGAGGCTGATGCTGGGGGAGGCTGGGAGGGGGAGGGGGAGGCTTGGAGGAGGGAGGCTGATGAGGAGGGAGGCTGATGAGGAGGGAGGCTGATGAGGAGAGAGGCTGATGCTGAGGGAGGCTGATGCTGGGGGAGGCTGGGAGAAGGGAGGCTGGGAGAAGGGAGGCTGATGCTGGGGGAGGCTGGGAGAAGGGAGGCTGATGCTGGGGGAGGCTGGGAGGAGAGAGGCTGATGCTGGGGGAGGCGAGAGGCTGATGCTGGGGGAGGCTGGGAGGAGAGAGGCTGATGCTGGGGGAGGCGGGAGGCTGATGCTGGGGGAGGCTGGGAGGCTGATGCTGGGGGAGGCTGATGCTGAGGGAGGCTGATGCTGGGGGAGGCTGATGCTGGGGGAGGCTGGGAAAAGGGAGGCTGATGCTGGGGAGGCTGGGAGAAGGGAGGCTGATGCTGGGGGAGGCTGGGAGGAGGGAGGCTGATGCTGGGGGAGGCTGGGAGGAGGGAGGCTGATGCTGGGGGAGGCTAGGAGGAGGGAGGCTGATGCTGGGGGAGAGAGGCTGATGCTGGGGGAGGCTGGGAAGGGGAGGCTTGGAGGAGGGAGGCTGATGCTCAGGGAGGCTGGGAGGCTGATGCTGGGGGAGGCTTGGAGGAGGGGGGCTGGGAGGAGGGAGGCTGATGCTGGGAGCAGGGAGGCTGATGCTGGGGGAGGCTGGGAGGAGAGAGGCTGATGCTGGAGGAGGCTCATGCTGGGGGAGGCTGGGAGGAGAGAGGCTGATGCTGGAGGAGGCTCATGCTGGGGGAGGCTGGGAGGAGAGAGGCTGATGCTGGAGGAGGCTCATGCTGGGGGAGGCTGGGAGGAGAGAGGCTGATGCTGGAGGAGGCTCATGCTGGGGGAGGCTGGGAGAAGAGAGGCTGATGCTGGAGGAGGCTCATGCTGGGGGAGGCTGGGAGGAGAGAGGCTGATGCTGGAGGAGGCTCATGCTGGGGGAGGTTGGGAGGAGAGAGGCTGATGCTGGAGGAGGCTGATGCTGAGGGAGGCTGGGGGGAGAGAGGCTGATGCTGGGGGAGGCTGGGGGGAGAGAGGCTGATGCTGGGGGAGAGGCTGCTGCTGGAGGCGGGGGGAGAGAGGCTGCTGCTGGGGGAATGGGAGAGAGGCGCCAATGCTAGAGACAGAGGACAAGGGTTGAGGGATAGAGCAATGACAATATCGATGGGGGGGAGTGTAAGGACTCAGAATAAGAGGGGGGCAGCATTGGGAGCTCATTATGGAGAAGGGGCAGCATGTGTGGGCTCAGTATGGAGTGGAACAATGTAGGGGGAGTCAATATCAAGAGTGGGGTAGTGTGTGTGTGTGGGTCTCAGCATAAGCGTTAGTGTGGTGGTCTTAGTATGATGAATGGGGCAGCATGGAGGTGTCATTATGGAAAAGAGGAAGGCAGCATTAGGAGCTCATGGAGAGGGGCAGCATGCACGGGACACTGTGAGGAGGGGGCAGCATGCACGGGACACTGTGAGGAGGGGGCAGCATGCACGGGACACTGTGAGGAGGGGGCAGCATGCACGGGACATTGTGAGGAGGGGGCAGCATGCATGGGACACTGTGAGGAGGGGGCAGCATGCATGGGACACTGTGAGGAGGGGGCAGCATGCATGGGACACTGAGGAGGGGGCAGCATGCATGGGACACTGAGGAGGGGGCAGCATGCATGGGACACTGTGAGGAGGAGGCAGCATGGGACACTGTGAGGAGGGGGCAGCATGCATGGGACACTGAGGAGGGGGCAGCATGCATGGGACACTGAGGAGGGGGCAGCATGCATGGGACACTGTGAGGAGGGGGCAGCATGCATGGGACACTGAGGAGGGGGCAGCATGCATGGGACACTGTGAGGAGGGGGCAGCATGCATGAGACACTGTGAGGAGGGGGCAGCATGCATGGGACACTGTGAGGAGAGGGCAGCATGCATGGGACACTGTGAGGAGGGGGCAGAATGCATGGGACACTGTGAGGAGGGGGCAGAATGCATGGGACACTGTGAGGAGGGGGCAGCATGCATGGGACACTGTGAGGAGGGGGCAGCATGATGTGAGGACAATGTGCAGATCATATTTCATAATTGAGGAAGGTGTGGTGGGTATAATTTATAAGGGAGGACAGTGTGTAGTTTATTAGGGGCAGTGTGACAGTCACAGTATATAAGTGGGGATGGTGTGGTGGAAATATTTTATACCCATGCTATGTTTTGATGTGCCCGTGGTGATCCCCATTGGGGGGGGGGGGTTAGTGCCCTTCGTTTCTCATTGATACTTTTTAGGCTATGTGCGCACGTTGCGCAAATACATGCAGTTACGCTGCGCTTTGTAGCGCAGCGTAACTGCATGCGTCCTGCGTCCCCTGCACAGTCTATGGAGATTGTGCAGGGGCCGTGCGCACATGGCGCTTTGGAGCGCAGCGCTTCGGCTACTGCCGAAGCGCTGCGTAAAAAGAAGTGACATGTCACTTCTTTCCTGCGCTTTTCTGGCAGCTCCTGCTCTGTCTATGGCAGGAGCTGCAGGCAGAGCGCATGGAATCGGCGCTCACTACGGACATTTTCTGCAGCGATTAGAAGCGCACATGTGCTCTTCAGATCGCTGCAGAAATTTCTGCAGTGAACTGTACGCAACGTGCGCACATAGCCTTAAAGTGTTTTACAGAGTAGATCTGCCTTAAACAGATGTCGTGTGCGAAAACTCAGTTTTACGTTGTCAATAAGGGGCGCGACCACTTAAAGTGCCTAGGGCAGCACAAAGGCAAAATACAGCCCTGCGTGTAACGCCGCCTTTACTGTAAAGGACCCTTTCCTATTTAGCTGAAGAGGAACAAGCTTGTACCAGTCCTTTATATTAGACGTACATGTATTTATACATATAAATGAGATCTCCTCTGAGACGTCTTTTTATAAGTTAAACAAATTAAATCTTTTTTTTTTTTCAACCTCTCATCATGTGGGAGGCATCCATTCCGGGCAGTTGTCTAGTTAACCAACATTGAACCGACTCTAACTTCTGAATGTCCTTTTTTAAAAAAAAAAAAAAAAGGTGGAGCCAAAAACTGGATCCTAGATCTAAATCATCATGAGGCTGTAATTGAAAAGAAGGGTTCTATATTGGCCAATGATAATTTTATGGAAAGGTCAGAAGTGTATTCCTGTACATTTTTGTTGCTTGATTCTTTTCCTCATTTTAGCAGATGAAAATAAACAAGTCAGATGCGAAAATTGGCATTTTATTTCATTGCATAATTGTGCCCGCCAATTTTTTCTGAACAATTATGTCCATGTAAATATGCTCCAAAAAGAGTAAACCACCTTTTAGGTTTTGTCCACAGGTGCATATGACTGAACAACTGCTATTCAATGTTTGATCCGGCAGCAATTACTCCAATATTATACTATAGAGGGTGCCAACTAGCTCTATCATCTGAAGCACCTATATGGTTAGAATAAAGCAGACACTGAGCATTCCATAGCTCTATTATTTGAAGCAGCGATATGGTTAAAATAAAGCAGTTACTGATCATACCATTTAGCGGGTAAATCAAAATTTGTAAACTTTGCTATTGGCCATTGGCAGTGGTTGGAGAACGCTTGGCACCTGCTAAATCTTTTAAAGAGGCTCCTAAATCTGACAGTAGAGACAGATGAGGCGCCAACTATTTTGTTCCCCTTATATCTATATTAAAAAAAAAAAAAAATTCCTAAGAATGCAACAGTAAGAAAAGCCCTTTTAGGGTTTGCCTTCTCTTCGGAATGTTTTTCCACATGGAAACAGGTTTTATCCACTATTACCCATTATCTGGACGCTTGTTATCCTTCGGCCCGGTGGACTGTGTAAGGTCATTTCCATGGCAGTAATTTTTCCAAGGCGCCTTCCCCAAGCTACCGGGGGGGCGTGGGTTACGCCTCCAGCGTAAGTGTAAGTGGTAGTGTTGCAGTACCAGGATCTTGTACATGCGTCCAACCCCTGGAGTGGTATGATTAAACTTGAGTTCCCACAACACGGAATCAGGATACCAGCACTTCTAAACGAGGACCTGACGGTGTAGTTGAGTTCCATGTTAAGTTTCAATGGTCAGTCGTTTCAAGAGAAGGAATGGACAAATTAATAAGTGGAGTATTTTCCGGCGCGGTAGGGCCAGCTGTTTTTGGGGTTGTTCCAATACAATGTTGTTCCATTAAAATTTTTTTAAAAAGTCCAATTACGCTCGGCCCAGTGGGCACGGCCGAGCAACCTAACTCTGTGCCTTTCCCCCATTTTGGTTGCAGTTGTAAAAGGAAGGGGGGGACTTTGAAATGGTGTGTAACCGGCTGCTTTGACAAGGCTAGTGTGTAAAAGCCATTAACCAACTGCCTACAACTCCCCTCTCCAGAAATCAGACTGATTAGGTCTTTGGTTTTAGAATGCTTATCGGTTAATGCAAGGTAGAAGTCATAACAGGTACCCGGTTGCTGTAATAGCATGGCTCACGCCCTATTGCAATTTCAATTCCAGGTATTCTGGTAACTCCATCCGTCGTCTCAGGATCAAGCTTTGAGTTCCCAGCTTGGTAGTGGGATGCCCGGTGAAGGGAGGCTGATGATCTGGTCCCACGTTGCCACACAGACATGGCAGGCTTATGGTAAGGTATGCAGCGAGCGGTGTGACTAGATGAGTGAAGTGCATGAAGATTTCCCGAGCGATTCCCTGGGAATGCACACACCCCTGTTGCAAGAAATCGGTTACGGGGTTTTGCCCACCATTTTAAATTGCTGAACTGGAATGATGTGACCCAGGCCTTGTGGGCCACAAGGTATTGGAGGATTAGCGGCAAGCGAGTGGATAACAGGAGGCCTATTTCTTCCTAGCTGTTTGGTGACCTAAGAAAAGGTACCAGGTTGGGCTGTTATTCACATTGCGAAGCTACCATTTTCTGCGGTATTAGATCTTTTTCCCAACCCCAGCGGGTATGCTGGAGGGTGTTCATGGCTCTTAGGTGAGCAGGGGTGACAGGGACCAATTTTTATCCACGAAGATGGTCCTCCATTTTAGCGGGAATTTTTTGATGGTAATGCGGCCATTTCTGGTTATTTTGTGTTTGCCAGCTGCGGATTCCAGGATATACCCCTCCCAGACTTGGGGCATCTCCCGAGTTTTAACAGGCAAGTATGCATGAGCGTGGTTTTAGGGGTTGGGAGATGGCAATCCAAATGTATTATGATTGACATTAGGACTAAGTCCGTTTGAAAATGGGGTTTTGTTAGATACGAAAGACGCTACAGACTGATGTAAAGTGCTGGCGTACATCATGATGATTCAGATGTATAAAAAAAAAAATGTACGTGTGGTTTTACTAGAACTGCCACAGGGAGAAGAGGTGTCTGCGGGTTATGAGAATTCTCTATTTTGACAGTGTTTTCCTTTTCAGATGTAAGCCGGCCTAGTGTCTGGGTCCTCGGTCACGCCCACATATTTTGGCCCTTGAGAGCTGATCCTCGCTCTGGCGGTTGGTGCTTTGTTTTTTTTGCCGTGGATGTAAATTGGAGAGGTTTCTGGGGCCTGGGATGGCCGCAGGTGCTACCAGAGGTTATCAGGATTGCATTAGCCATCTCTTCTCCAGTCGTCATTGTGATCCATGTAGGCGGCAAAGATCTGATCTCCTGCCATCTTGCTGTGTCCTTACCCTCATCCGGTCAGATATGTGCTGATTTCCCTGCTTCTTTTCAGAGTTTAAGATGGTCCAGGCTGAGGTGGCCCTTTGGCTCATGAGGCACGGAGCTTGGGGAGAATGTGCTACAGAATTGTCTTGGCGCACGTGTAACACCCCAGGGACATCGATCCAGCTTCAGGGACGCCACAGGGTCTTTTTTTATATGGCAACAGGTAAAGTCAGTTTTATTTTATATGTGTCATGACGCCACTCACGGCTTGCGGTCAGGGATGTGGATGACCGCCCTTGCAGATTTTATGAGCGTCTGGGGATGATGGGTTCTGCAGTCAGATGGTGTGGCCTCCCGTGAGTGAGGCAGGCCCCAGGGGCTCAGGTGTGTAGAATAACGGGTCCCAGAATAACTCAGGCAGAGTCCAAAAGTCATTTAACTGCTTATTACTCACACAGACGTTATGGTGAGCTGACCCGGGCGTTGCTGTGTTCAACCAGGTAGGACCAGGAGCTCCTTCAGGCCAGCCTGAGGGTAACAGGTTTGCTCGCCTTCCTAGCACTTCTGTGTTCGGATAACCCCCTGACCTGAAGTACCATGGGGGTCTATCCAGGGAGTCGCTACTGCCTTTTCTCTCTTTTTGGACCGTTTTCCGGCAGTGTGGACCAGGTGAGATGGCTTCTGGCTCTGTCTCTTTATGGGTCCCTGCGTTGCTGCTGAGGCTCGGACTCTGTGAGGTTGATAAGGTACTTGTAGTTCCCCTCACCGGCAGGTTTAGCAGATAGTTAAAACTGAGGTCTGCTCTAGGGACCTGTTCTCCGTACGTGCCTAGTTACCAGTGGCACCTCTTCTTCTGACTACCTGGTGACCGTTCTCCCCCGCCAACTGTTACTACACCGCGCAGGGTCTGACTATTGGCCGTGCGCTTATCCCTTAGCAACTGCCGCGCTCACCACTACCAGACTGGCTCTCTCCACTCCTTTCCTTACAACCTCTGCACTTTAGCCCATAACCCCTCCACTCCACCTCTTGATGAGATTTGAAAGCTAGCCCCCCTCTGGAGACTACCCAAAGGTCCCCTCTAAAGGTGTGGGAGACCTGGTTGCTATGTGTCTGTGCGTACACACCTCATTCTGGCCCCTAGGATTACCTGAAAGTACTGTCCCTGACCGGGTCAGGGGCACCACATTCCCCCTTGGTTATTAACAGTACATCCTCGGCTGCAAAGACAAGAAAAACAAAATACAAGTTTTCCCACACAGGGGAGATATTGACATATAAACATACCAGGTACCATACCACCAGCACCCACCACCCACGAGTCTTTAACCCAAAACCCGTATACGGAGTGATCACCAGTCCTTTTGGTGACCTGGTCTCGACCTGGTCCGTCGCAGACCATTCCAGCGACAGTTCTCTTAGTCCTGGGGGCGTAGGGTACGCCCCATAAACAGACATACCGGCTTCGTCTTTGTTGGAGAGCAGGCTCCATAAACAGGCATTCCCCCTTGGTGGTGCAGAGCCATGCCCCTCAACAGGCAGACTCTGGGATTGGTACCGCTAGGGTAACTAAATACACTGCAAGAGTTTGTGGTTATAGCCAGTTTATAACCTATGGTCCATATTAAGTGCACAATACCTGGTACTAAAAATATTTGTAAAGTTCACGCAAAAGTCCTTGCGGGCACATTTTCTTAAACGTTGCTTTAACTGGTCATAAAAAAACATTTTTAAACTAAACTTTTTTCTATATTTCAAACAATTTAAATGGACTTGCGAAATTGACTTTATTGACTAAATACTTTCTCTATACCGTATTGGGAGCTGACCAAAGTTACTGCGGTTTGACCTACGCGGTACTATGCTGTCACCTGTCTAAGGTCGTGCCCTCCCAACCGGTGTATGTGTCTCAATGTGAATGATGGGTGTACTGGGTGCTGATACCAGTGTATGGTCTTCTGGTTCGGCTACACCTGGCTATTTTAGGCTCTGAACAGGTTCTTCTTGCCCTCTAACTTCTTCTCTGGGTTGAAGGAAGGTGATCACTGGGATTACAATGGCTCCATTGTATTTAGGCCAACTTGCAAGGAAATCACCAAGCACATTGTGGATCATCTTCTCCCTTCGTTCTTTGGCTGGCGAAGAATTGGGAACTTCCTCAGGGGTTCTTAGCTGTTCAGGGAACCTCTTAAGTTGGTTTATGGAAACCACAGCTGTTGTCTTTCCTCCATCTTTGCTGATAAGGCATGTCTTCTCATGACTAAGTGTTGACGGTAACACGGTGTAGGGTTCTACTTCCCAGGGGTTATCAAGTTTGTGATTTCTCTTCTTTCTCTTGAGGGCCACTTCTTCGGGCATCCCCTCACCGGCAGGTTTAGCAGATAGTTAAAACTGAAGTCTGCTCTAGGGACCTGTTCCCCGTATGTGCCTAGTCACCAGAGCACCTATTCTGCTGACTACACAGTGAGCATTCTCCCCCGCCAACTGTCACTACACCGCGCAGGGTCTGACTAGTGGCCGCGCACGTATCCCTTAGCAACTGCCGCGCTCAACACTACCAGACTGGCTCGCTCCACTCCTTTCCTTACAACCTCTGCACTTTAGCTTCCAGCCCTTGCACTCCACCTCTTGATGAGATTTGAAAGCTAGCCCCCCTCTGGAGACTACCCAAGGGTCCCCTCTAAAGGTGTGGGAGACCTGGTTGCTATGTGTATGTGCGTACACACCTCATTCTGGCCCTTAGGATTACCTGGAAGTACTGTCCCAGCATGGTTGCAGTACTCAGTGGTGCCTGACCGGGTCAAGGGCACCACACACGCTCAACCAGCACCTACCTAAGTTGATTCTTAATAATAACTTGACTTTCCCTACGCTTGGATGGGTACATCTTAAATGATACCGGTTCGGATATCTTTGCAGCGGGATTATGTGAGAGGGTGGCTCAGGTCCTTCAGTTTTTGGGGTGGGTCGCAGCTCGCTAGCGCTGTGGTGCTCCTTGGCGGAAGGGGTAGAAAAATTGGTGGTGAAACACCCGCAACGGACGTCCGGAAGGCGGAAAATTTCCCTAAACCCCGTGGTATTGGCTAATTAATGCGTGTACTGATCCTAACTTCACCTTGCCATTATCGTATTAAGGGCAGGCTCACCATTAATTGGCCACCGTTTCTTTAAATAGTTCATTTATAGTGTGAATTATTTGAATTGAAACACTGGTAACAGATAAATATCTGCTTACATCTGATGGATCACTCAAAATAGCCAATCAATTAAGGAAGAGACCTTGGCAATTTTTCTATGATACCTTATATATTACAGATTGTTTTTTTTTTTGGTGGACCAAGACTGTAATATAATATGAATGTGGTCCCCTTAATGTTCAAGTCCTTATGAACACATATTTTATAACTTTTCAATTTTACAATGAAATAAGCTATATTTTATACATTATTATTCAGAACCTTTATATATATATATATATAATATATATATATATATATACACACACACGCACAAAACAGTTTTAGTGTGTTCTTTGTGATGTAGATACAGAATAGCCTTAATGTGACTTCTATGCAACCGAGTTCAGTGTATCCCATGTGATTTGTATACTGCTGAGCCTCAGTATATCCTATGTGATGTATATACACCAGAATCACAGTGTATCCTATGTGATGTATACACAGTAGTTTAAGTGTATGCTATGTGATGTATTTACAGCCATTTCAGTGTATCCTAAGTGATGTATAGATAGTAGTTTTAGTGTATCCTATGTTTCCCCTCATTTTTTTTATGTTTCTGATAAAAAAAGCATAAAAACAGCATCAATATACAAGTGCATCTCAATAAATTAGAATATCAACAGAAAGTAATTTATTTCAGTAATTCAATACAAAAAGGAAACATATTATATTATATAGAGTCATTACACACAGAGTGATCTATTTCAAGTGGGGTTTTTGTCTGTTAATGTTGTTGATTATGGCTTACAGCCAATGAAAACCCAAAAGTCATTATCTCAGAAAATTAGAATAATATATAAGAGCAACTGAGAAAAGTGAATTTAAACTCAGAAATGTTGGCACCTACTGAAAAGTCTGTACAGTAAATGCACTCAATACTTGGTCGGGGCTGCTTTTGCATGAATTTCTGCATAAATGTGGCATGGCATGGAGTCGATCAGCCTGTGGCACTGCTGAGGTGTTATGAAGCCCAGGTTGCTTTGATAGTAGTCTTCAGCTCGTCTGCATTGTTGAGTCTGGTGTCTCTCATCTTCCTCTTGATAATACCCCATAGATTCTCTATGGGGTTTAGGTCAGGTGAGATGCTGGCCAATCAAGCACAGTGATACTGTGGTTATTAAACCAGGTATTGGTACTTTTGGCAGTGTGGACAGATGCCAAATCCTGGTGGAAAGGAAATTTCCATTTCCAAAAAGCTTGTCGCAGAGGGAAGTATGAAGTGCTCTAAAACGTCCTGGTAGATGGCTGCACTGACTTTGGTCTTGATAAAACACACAGGACCTACACCAGCAGATGACATGTCTCGCCAACCATCACTGATTGCAGAAACTTCACACTAGACCTCAAGCAGCTTGGATTGTGGCCTCTCCTTTCTTCCTCCAGACTCTGGGACCTTGATTTCCAAATAAAATGCAAAAGTTACTTTAATCCAAAAACAACACCTTGGACCACTGAGCAACAGTCCAGTTCTTTTTCTCCTTGGCCCAGGTAAGACGTTTCTGGCGTTGTCTATTGGTCATGAGTGGTTTGACACAAGAAATATGTCACTTGTAGCCCATGTCCTGGATACATCTGTGTGTGGTGGCTCTTGAAGCACTGACTCCAGCAGCAGTCCTATCCTTGTGAATCTTCCCCAACAATCCTATCAAGTTTGCGGTTATCTCAGTGGCTTGTGCACCTTTTTCTACCACACATTTTCCTTCCACTCAACTTTCCATTAATATTCTTGGATATAGCACTCTGTGAAGAGCCAGCTTCTTTACCATGACCTTTTGTAGTTTACCCTCCTTGTGGAGTGTGTCAATGACTGCCTTCTGGACATCTTTCAAGTCAGCAGTCTTCCTCATGATTTTGTAGCCTACTGAACCAGATTAAGGGTCCATTAAAAAAATCATAAGACGTTTTGCAGGAGTTTTGTGGTAATTATTCTAATTTTCTGAGATAATGACTTTTGGGTTTTCATTGGCTGTATGCCATAATCAACATTAACAGAAATAAATACTTGAAATAGATCACCCTGTGTGTAGTGACTTTAAATAACATATAAATTTCCCTTTTTGTATTGAATTACTGAAATAAATTAAGTTTTTGATGATTTTCTAATTTATTGAGATGCACTTCTTTGTTGCTTACCTCATGTGCAGGGCATTGCAGTAGCTTAGGTATCTTAGGAATCCCTGGTGACGATCTTGAGCAACTAACTAGAGATGAGCGATGTTCGATTCGAACTGTTTGCCAATTTCAAATTCGAGTGATTTTGGGCGGTGTTCGAGTCGTTCGACGAACTCGAACGAATTGCTTCAAGTTCGGCAGTTCGAGTTACCGTTCGATAACGGTTAGATCACCAAAAGTGTGGCTTTTCACAGTAAAGGCTACTTTACACACTGCGATATCGGTCCCGATATCGCTAGTGTGCGTACCCGCCCCCATCTGTTGCGCGACATGGGCATATCGCTGCCCGTGCCGCACAACATCGCCCAGAGCCGTCACACATACTTACCTGTCCGGCGACGTCGCTGTGACCGGCGAACCGCCTCCTTTCTAAGGGGGCGGTCCGTGCGGCGTCACAGCGACGTCACTGAACCGCCGCCCAATCGCAGCGGAGGGGCGGAGATGAGCGGGACGTAACATCCCGCCCACCTCCTTCCTTCCGCATAGCGGCCGGGAGGCAGGTAGGGAGACGTTCCTCGCTCCTGCGGCGTCACACGCAGCGATGTGTGATGCCGCAGGAACGAGGAACAACCTCGTTACTGCTGAAGTAACGATTTTTGGGAATTAGGACCCGTGTAGCCGATTAGCGATAAATCACGCTTTTGCGACGATTTTACATCGCTGAACGCTGTTACACAAAGCTATATCGCTAACGATTGCGGAAGTGCGTCACCAAAACCGTGACCCCAACGACAAAATTCGGGCGATATCGCAGTGTGTAAAGCCCGCTTAAGGCTATATGCGCACGTTGCGTATCTGCATGCATCCTGCGTCCCCAGCACAATCCCTCTCTCTTTCCTACTCACCGATCACGGGCGCGGCGCTGCACGGCTGTCTCAAAGCTCCGGCAGCTTTTCCTCTTTTGAAAATGGCTGCCGCCCATTATTTAATCTGGTATTCCCTGCTTTCCCCGCTCACCGGCGCCCATGATTGGTTGCAGTCTGACACGCCCCCACGCTGAGTGACAGCTGTCTCACTGCAACTAATCACAGCCGCCGGCGGGCGGGTCTATATCGTGCAGTAAAATAAATAACTAAATAAAAAAAAAAACTGCGGTTCCCCCCAATTTTGATACCAGCCAGGATAAAGCCACACGGCTGGAGGCTGGTATTGTCAGGATGGGGAGAAGGGAAAAAAACGGGATGGCACCACCCGAAAGTGGGATCTCCTAGTCAGGATGGGGAGCGCCATGTTATGGGGAGCCCAACACCCTAACAATATCAGCCAGCAGCCGCCCGGAATTGCCGCATCTATTAGATGCGACAGTCCCGGGACTCTACCCGGCTCATCCTGAATTGCCCTGGTGCGGTGGCAATCGGGGTAATAAGGGGTTAATCATGGCAGGCGTCTCCCCGAGATACCTTCAATGATTAACCTGTAAGTGAAATTAAATAAACACACAACGAAAAATCCTTTATTTGGAATAAAAGACAAAAAAAAACCCTCTTACACCATTTTATTAAAATCCCCAAATACCCCTCCAGGTCCAATGTAATCCACAGAGCTCCAACAACGCTATCAGCTTTGCTACATGAAGCTGACAGGAGTGGCAGTAGAACACGAGCGCTCTGTGTCAGATCCACGCAGCAACTGAAGTGAGCCACACTGTCACCGGAGACTTCACTGAGGTAATGCCTGCGTGTGCGGTGATGATTGGGGCGATAGTGCCGGTGTTTGTGCAGTGATGATGCATGCGGCAGTGCCTGCATGTGTACGGTGATGAGAGCAGTAGTGCCCTCCCATCCATCCATCCATCCCTCCATCCCTCCCTCCATCCATTCATCCCTCCCTCCATCCCTCCCTCCATCTCTCCATCCATTCATCCCTCCAGCTCTCCATCCATTCATCCTTCCATTCAACCCTCCCTCCAACCCTCCATCCATCCCTCTATCCCTCCATCCATCCCTCTATCCATCCATCCATCCCTCCATCCATCCATCCATCCCTCCATCCCTCAATCCATCCATCCCTCCATCCATCCCTCCATCCATTCTTCCATCCCTTCATCACTCCCTCCATCCCTCCCTCCATTCATCCGTCCCTTCATCCCTCCCTCCATCCATTCCTCCCTCCCTCCATCCCTCCCTCCATCCATCCATCCCTCCATCCATCCATCCCTCCATCCCTCCATCCATCCATCCCTCCATCTCTCCCTCCGTCCATTCATCCCTCCCTCTATCCCTCCCTCCATCTCTCCATTCATTCATCCCTCCCTTCATGCCTCCCTCCACCCCTCCATCCATCCCTCTATCCCTCCATCCATCCCTCTATCCCTCCATCCATCCCTCCCTCCATCCATCCCTCCATCCATCCCTCCATCCATTCATCCATCCCTCCATCCCTCCATTCATCCCTCTATCCCTCCATCCATCCATCCATCCATCCCTCCATCCAGTCATGAATCCCTCCATCCCTCCATCCATCCCTCTATCCCTCTATCCCTCCATCCATCCATTCCTCCATCATCCCTCCATCCATCCATCCATCCATCGCTCCATCCCTCCATCCTTCCATCTCTCCATACATCCATCCCTCCATTCATCCATCCATCCTTGTAGCTGAATAATCTACTTCTGCATTCTCTATTGCAATACAGAGGTCAAGATTACCAAATCTTCCTATGCTTTTCATTACAGACAGTGACTCAATGGGTAGAGCTACTGCCTAAGGAAAAATAGTTCACGAGTTCGAGTCCTGGCCGTCCTGGTAAAGAATTTAATTTATTTATAATTTTAAATTATAATTATTATTTATTTATAATTATAATTTAATTTAATTATGCACTGAGGGGAGTAAAATCGGAGCAGTTCACGGAATGAGGCTGCATTGCTCTCTCCTCTCTCTCTCTCTCTCTCTCTCTCCTCTCTGTCCTCTCACCTCTCTCTCTCCTTGCTCTCTCTACTCTCTCTCTCTTCTCTCTTTCTTCTCTCTCTCTTCTCTCTCTCCTTTTTCTTCTGTCTCTCCTCTCTCTCTTCTCTCTCCCTCTCTCCCTCTCTCCCTCTCTCCCTCTCTCCCTCTCTCCCCTCTCTCTCCCCTCTCTCTCCCCTCTCTCTCCTCTCTCTCTCCTCTCTCTTTCTTCTCCCTCCTCTCTCTCTCCTCTCTCTCTTTCTTCTCTCTCTTTCTTCTCTGTCTTTCTTCTCACTCTCTTTTCTCTCTCTTCTCTCTCTCCTCTCTCCTCTCTCTCTCCTCTCTCTCTCCTCTCTCTCTTCTCTCCCCCTCTCTCCCCCTCTCTCTTCTCTCTCTTCTTTCTCTTCTTTCTCTTCTCTCTCCCTCTCTCCTCTCTCTCTCCTCTCTCTCCTCTCTCTTCTCTCTCTCTTCTCTCCCTCTTCTCTCTCTCTTCTCTTTTCTCTCTCTCTTCTCTCTCTCTCCTCTCTCTTCTCTCTCTTCTCTCTCTCTCCCTCTCTCCCCTCTCTCTCTTCTTTCTCTCCTCTCTCTCTCCTCTCTCTCTCCTCTATCTTCTCTTTCTCTTCTCTCTCTTTCCTCTCTCTCTCTCCTCTCAAATTCAAATTCAAGTGTGCTTTATTGGCAGGACCAAAATACAATTAGTGTTGCCAAAGCAAGAGAAATACAGTAAGTATGGTGGGAGGGGATCAGGGTTATGGGGAGTTGGGGGCCCAATTTGGGCTCTGGAAGTCCTTTTAGGGGAATTATGTTCTCCTCAGGTTAAGACATGTGGTGACATATTGGGCGGCGATCTCCATCATTGATTCCTCTTCCCCCAGTAGGATGCGGAGTTTCATCTCCTCGTCCATGGATGGAAAGTCCGGGGTATGAGTGGTAAGTTTCTGGATATGGGAGGCCCTCACTGCTGAGTATTTGTTACAGTGCAGCAGGAAATGCACCTCGTCCTCCAGAGCCCCCTGCTGGCAGTGCTGGCACAGTCTGTTCTCCCGCGGCTTGTATGTCTGTCGGTGCCGCCCTGTTTCCACCTCTAGGCTGTGGGCACTCAGTCTGTACAGACTCAGGATGGGGAGATAAGGTATGCACACCAGTGACTATGGAAGGGGAATACATGGAATAGCAGAAACTGCTGTGTGAATACTGACATGAAAAATTCAATAGCTATTTGTAAGAATGAAATGTGAAAAATGGAACCTGCATTACTGCCATGAATATATGAATAAAGAGAAATTTAGCTACTGAATTGATCAATGCAGAAGAGCCCCAACACTACGCCAAAGTATTTCTCTACGTTGGGGTCCCTAGCTTGTGTGTGTCCTCTCATGCAGTTAAAAAACTTACCGTGTATGGGACGCTGAGACCCAGGCTATATATGCGTATAATGTGGATTGGCAATAGGTGTGTATGGGAGGGTTCACAAACGAAAAACTACTAACATTAAGGAATAACGTTTGGAACTCCATTCTATGTCTGAACTGGGTGCAAAAAACCTAAAAAACATCACTATGGGGAGATAAGGTATGCACACCAGTGACTATGGAAGGGGAATACATGGAATAGCAGAAACTGCTGTGTGAATACTGACATGAAAAATTCAATAGCTATTTGTAAGAATGAAATGTGAAAAATGGAACCTGCATTACTGCCATGAATATATGAATAAAGAGAAATTTAGCTACTGAATTGATCAATGCAGAAGAGCCCCAACACTACGCCAAAGTATTTCTCTACGTTGGGGTCCCTAGCTTGTGTGTGTCCTCTCATGCAGTTAAAAAACTTACCGTGTATGGGACGCTGAGACCCAGGCTATATATGCGTATAATGTGGATTGGCAATAGGTGTGTATGGGGAGGGTTCACAAACGAAAAACTACTAACATTAAGGAATAACGTTTGGAACTCCATTCTATGTCTGAACTGGGTGCAAAAAACCTAAAAAACATCACTATGGGGAGATAAGGTATGCACACCAGTGACTATGGAAGGGGAATACATGGAATAGCAGAAACTGCTGTGTGAATACTGACATGAAAAATTCAATAGCTATTTGTAAGAATGAAATGTGATGTTTTTTAGGTTTTTTGCACCCAGTTCAGACATAGAATGGAGTTCCAAACGTTATTCCTTAATGTTAGTAGTTTTTTCTATTGCCAATCCACATTATACGCATATATAGCCTGGGTCTCAGCGTCCCATACACGGTAAGTTTTTTAACTGCATGAGAGGACACACACAAGCTAGGGACCCCAACGTAGAGAAATACTTTGGCGTAGTGTTGGGGCTCTTCTGCATTGATCAATTCAGTAGCTAAATTTCTCTTTATTCATATATTCATGGCAGTAATGCAGGTTCCATTTTTCACATTTCATTCTTACAAATAGCTATTGAATTTTTCATGTCAGTATTCACACAGCAGTTTCTGCTATTCCATGTATTCCCCTTCCATAGTCACTGGTGTGCATACCTTATCTCCCCATAGTGATGTTTTTTAGGTTTTTTGCACCCAGTTCAGACATAGAATGGAGTTCCAAACGTTATTCCTTAATGTTAGTAGTTTTTCGTTTGTGAACCCTCCCCATACACACCTATTGCCAATCCACATTATACGCATATATAGCCTGGGTCTCAGCGTCCCATACACGGTAAGTTTTTTAACTGCATGAGAGGACACACACAAGCTAGGGACCCCAACGTAGAGAAATACTTTGGCGTAGTGTTGGGGCTCTTCTGCATTGATCAATTCAGTAGCTAAATTTCTCTTTATTCATATATTCATGGCAGTAATGCAGGTTCCATTTTTCACATTTCATTCTTACAAATAGCTATTGAATTTTTCATGTCAGTATTGACACAGCAGTTTCTGCTATTCCATGTATTCCCCTTCCATAGTCACTGGTGTGCATACCTTATCTCCCCATAGTGATGTTTTTTAGGTTTTTTGCACCCAGTTCAGACATAGAATGGAGTTCCAAACGTTATTCCTTAATGTTAGTAGTTTTTCGTTTGTGAACCCTCCCCATACACACCTATTGCCAATCCACATTATACGCATATATAGCCTGGGTCTCAGCGTCCCATACACGGTAAGTTTTTTAACTGCATGAGAGGACACACACAAGCTAGGGACCCCAACGTAGAGAAATACTTTGGCGTAGTGTTGGGGCTCTTCTGCATTGATCAATTCAGTAGCTAAATTTCTCTTTATTCATATATTCATGGCAGTAATGCAGGTTCCATTTTTCACATTTCATTCTTACAAATAGCTATTGAATTTTTCATGTCAGTATTGACACAGCAGTTTCTGCTATTCCATGTATTCCCCTTCCATAGTCACTGGTGTGCATACCTTATCTCCCCATAGTGATGTTTTTTAGGTTTTTTGCACCCAGTTCAGACATAGAATGGAGTTCCAAACGTTATTCCTTAATGTTAGTAGTTTTTCGTTTGTGAACCCTCCCCATACACACCTATTGCCAATCCACATTATACGCATATATAGCCTGGGTCTCAGCGTCCCATACACGGTAAGTTTTTTAACTGCATGAGAGGACACACACAAGCTAGGGACCCCAACGTAGAGAAATACTTTGGCGTAGTGTTGGGGCTCTTCTGCATTGATCAATTCAGTAGCTAAATTTCTCTTTATTCATATATTCATGGCAGTAATGCAGGTTCCATTTTTCACATTTCATTCTTACAAATAGCTATTGAATTTTTCATGTCAGTATTCACACAGCAGTTTCTGCTATTCCATGTATTCCCCTTCCATAGTCACTGGTGTGCATACCTTATCTCCCCATAGTGATGTTTTTTAGGTTTTTTGCACCCAGTTCAGACATAGAATGGAGTTCCAAACGTTATTCCTTAATGTTAGTAGTTTTTCGTTTGTGAACCCTCCCCATACACACCTATTGCCAATCCACATTATACGCATATATAGCCTGGGTCTCAGCGTCCCATACACGGTAAGTTTTTTAACTGCATGAGAGGACACACACAAGCTAGGGACCCCAACGTAGAGAAATACTTTGGCGTAGTGTTGGGGCTCTTCTGCATTGATCAATTCAGTAGCTAAATTTCTCTTTATTCATATATTCATGGCAGTAATGCAGGTTCCATTTTTCACATTTCATTCTTACAAATAGCTATTGAATTTTTCATGTCAGTATTCACACAGCAGTTTCTGCTATTCCATGTATTCCCCTTCCATAGTCACTGGTGTGCATACCTTATCTCCCCATAGTGATGTTTTTTAGGTTTTTTGCACCCAGTTCAGACATAGAATGGAGTTCCAAACGTTATTCCTTAATGTACAGACTCAGGGTCTGCCTGTCTTTGGGGTGGTGTAACATTTCCAGATATGGGGCCAGAGTGTAGTCCCTCCACAGGGACCGGTAGATGGTGAGTTTCTGGGAGTTCTCTAATTCACTCTTCCAGTACTCTATGTATTGCATCTTGCAGCTCTCCGAGATCTCTTTTATTTGGGCTTTTGTCAGGGTTTGTTGCTGACTTTGGCTGTACTGGCTGCTGGGGTTCCTGGCTTGCTCTGGGCTCTGGCTCAGCAGGGCTTTATGATGGTAGGAGCTGGGGTTGCTGTTCTGTATGTGCGTCTGGTGTGATAGCACCCTCTTGTGTATACTGAGCCATAAGGGGAATCGGCCCAGCTCTGCCCAACAGGCTATGTTTGAGGTGCTGCGATGGACTTGGAGGAGATATTTACAGAACTCCATGTTGAAGACTTCGGTTGGGCTGGAATCCCACTTTGTGTGATCAGGGTAGGTCACTGGGCCCCATACCTCTCTGCCATACAGCAGTAAAGGGGTGATGACACTGTCAAATATATTGAGCCAGACTCTCACAGATGGTTTGAGGTGGTACAGTTGTCTTCTGATGGCGTAGAAGGTTCTGTTCTGCACGCTTTTCCTTTCAGGGCTTCTGCTGCTTGCTTGAGGCTCCCATTATTGCTTAGCTCCAGACCAAGGTAGGTATAGCTGCTGGTCTTCTCCAGCGTGGAGCCATTTAATGTGAAGGAGGGAGTGGGTATTTTATTCTGATTCCTCTTCTGAAACACAATGACTTTGGTCTTCTTTTGGTTGATGGGAAGCGCCCATGTGGTGCTGAATGTTTCTAGCACAGCCAGGCTATCTTTCTCGGATGGGGAGAGTAGCAGAAGGTCTTCTACGTACAGCAGGAACTTCACCTCTCGGTCATGCAGACTGAGGCCTGGAGTGGGGGAGGACTCTAGAGCTGCTGCTAGTCCACTTATATAGATGTTGAATAGAGTTGGGCTCAGGCGGCAGCCCTATCTGACCCCACGGCCCTGTCGGATGAAGGCCGTCCTCTTCCCGTTCACCTTCACGCTGCACCGGTTCTCAGTGTATGAGCTCTTGATCACGTCGTAGGTTTTGCCACCTATTCCACTCTCCAGAAGTATCAGGAACAGGCCAGGGTGCCACACTGAGTCAAATGCCTTTTTGAAGACCATGAAACATGAAAATATTTTCCCCTGGTTTTTGATGTGGACGTGGGTCTTGATGAGGCTGTGCAGGGTGTAGATGTGATCAGTGGTGTGGTGGTTTGGCATGAACCCAGCTTGGCTTCTGCTGAGGATATCACCCTGGGTGAGGAAGGTGATGATCCTTTTATTAATTTTGCTGTTAAACAGTATTCCCAGAATGCTGTTGACACAGATCCCTCTGTAGTTTGCTGGATCATATCGGTCTCCATTCTTGTAGATGGGCGTTATGAGACCTTGATTCCAGCTTTGAGAGATGTAGCTGGCACTCAGGACGTGGGTGAATAGTTTTGCTAGTGCTGCATGAATGTCTGGAGAACTGTATTTGATCATCTCTGGCAGGATGCCGTCACTGCCCCCGGCCTTCTTACATTTTAGCAGTTTGATTGTCTTTTTTATTTCCAGCACACCGATTGGTATGTCCAGAGGATTTTGAAAGTCCTTGATTGTCTCCTCCATGTCCCTCAGTTTAGTCGTTAGATGCTCCTGTTCTGGGGTTAGGTCTTCTTCTGGGATATACTTGTAGAGGCCCTTGAAGTAGCTGTGACAGATGTTGCCATTTTGAATGTGGAGAGTGCTTTGTTTGGGATTTGTACCAATATGGCTCCTAGAATGAGTTGTCCTGGAGGGAGTCTTCGAGCTGCTGCAGTTTGTGGGAGATGTGCTTTTGTTTTTTCTCCTTGAGGGTTCGCTTGTATTGCCTCTGTAGGGTGTCATGGACCGCTCTTAGCTCCTTGTTGTCGGGGTCTTTGTGTTTTTGATTTGAGGCTACCCTCAGGGAGTTGTGCAGTGCCTTGCATTCTTTGTCAAACCATTTTTGGCCTTGCTTATTTGCAGGTCTCTTGGAGTTGGTCCTTCAGAGGCCTGCTAGCTCTGCCATGGTATATAGGATGTTATTAAAGTTGTTTACTGAAAGGTTGACCCCTTGCTGGTTTGATGTATAGGATTTTGTGTGAAACTTTACAAGCAGCTCTTTAATCTCTGTTCTGTTGGTCATGTTGGTGTATTCAATGGCTAACTGTTTGGGCCACTTGAAGGATGGTGGCAAGTTGTGGAGACAGCTCAAGTAGATTTTGTATGGGTGACTTGTCCGTGGATCTCAAGTACAGCAGTGTCTGGTTGTGGTCTGACATGTGGGTATCAGGGGTGACTATGAAGGCATTTATGTTTGCTGGGTCTATGTCTGTTATGTCATAATCCACTACACTGCTGCCCATGTGAGAGTTTAGTGTAAATCTCCCTAATGAGTTACCCCTGGTGCGCCCATTCACTATATACACTATCCTCTCTCTCTCTGTCCTCTCTCTCTTCTCTCCTCTCTCTCTTCTCTCTCTCTCCCTCTCTTCTCATCTTTCTCTTCTCCTCTCTCTCTCCCTCTCCTCTCCCTCTCCTCTCCCTCTCCTCTCCCTCTCCTCTCCCTCTCCTCTCCCTCTCTTCTCTCTCTCTTCTTAAATTCAAATTCAAATTCAAATATGCTTTATTGGCAGGACCAAAATACAATTAGTGTTGCCAAAGCACTTCTCTCTCTCTTCTCTCTCTCTTCTCTCTCTCTTCTCTCTCTCTTCTCTCTCTTCTCTCTCCCTCTCCTCTCTCCCTCCCCCTCTCTCTCTCTCTCCTCTCTCTCTCCCCTCTCTCTCTCTTCTCTCTCTCTTCTCTCTCTCTTCTCTCTCTCTTCTCTCTCTCTTCTCTCTCTTCTTCTCTCTCTTCTCTCTCTCTTCTCTCTCTTCTCTCTCTCTCCTTTCTCTCTCTTCTCTCTCTCTCTTCTCTCTCCTCTCTCTCACTCCTCTCTCCTCTCTCTCTCTTCTCTCTCCTCTCTCTCTCTCTTCTCTCTCCTCTCTTTTTCTCTCATTCTCCTCTCTCTCTCTCTCTCTCTCTTCTCTCTCTTCTCTCTCTTCTCTCTCTCCTCTCTCTCCTCTCTTTCTTCTCTCTCTTCTCTCTCTTTCTCCTCTCTCTCTGCTCTCTTCTCTCTCTCTCTCCTCTCTCTCTTCTCTCTCTGTCCTCTTTCTTTTCCCTGTCTCTCTCCCCTTTCTCTCCTCTCTCTCTTCTTTCTCTCCTTTCTCTCCTATCTCTCTTCTTTCTCTCCTCTCTCTCCTCTCTCTTCTCTCTCTCTCCCCTCTCTCTCTTCTCTCCCTCTTCTCTCTTTTTCTCCTTCTCTCTCTCTCACACCTGGCGATGATCAGCTGATGTGGTCACCTGACGGAATCAGCTGACACTGTAAAAATTTTTTTTTCTTTTTGCACAGATGCATCAGCTGATTGTAAAAAAGCCGTTTATACAATCAGCTGCTATGTCATGTGATTCAGGCCCTTGAACCTGACACATCATCTGATCCCTTTGCCTTCCAGCAAACCGATCAGATGATATTGGATCCGTATTGGACGGCGTGGGATCCTTGACCCAGGATTACTGCGGAGGGGGGTTCTTTATTTCAATAAAGATGTCACTAATTGTGTTGTGTTTTATTTGTAATAAAAATATTTTTCTGTGTGTTATGTTTTTTTTCATCTGTGCTAGAAATTCATGGTGGCGATGTCTAATATTGGCGTGACACCATGAATTTCGGGCTTAGGGCCAGTTGATAATATACAGCTAGCCCTAACCCCATTATTACCCAGCGACCCACGCGTCATCAGGGCAGCTGGAAAAGTTGGATACAGCGCCAGAAGATGGTGCTTCTATGAAAGCGCCAATTTCTGGGGCGGCTGCGGGCTGCAATTTGCAGCAGGGGTAGCCCAGAAAGCTTGGGCAGCCTGCGCTGCGGA
Source organism: Anomaloglossus baeobatrachus (assembly GCF_048569485.1). Taxonomy (NCBI): domain Eukaryota; kingdom Metazoa; phylum Chordata; class Amphibia; order Anura; family Aromobatidae; genus Anomaloglossus; species Anomaloglossus baeobatrachus. Next base: position 537,365,926 of record NC_134356.1, on the reverse strand, counting down.
TTCCAATCTTCAGCTGCCTAGTTTTACCTGGCTGGACACAAAAACGTCATTTTTTTTTAAGTATTTCATGAAATTGATGAAATAATTAAAAAAAGGGCTTCTCTATATTTTTGGTTCCCAGCCGGGTACAAATAGGCAGATGGGGGTTGGGGGCAGCCCATAGCTGCCTGCTGTACCTGGCTAGCATACAAAAATATGGCGAAGCCCACGTAATTTTTTTTTGGGGGGAAAGCTCCTGCATACAGTCCTGGATGGAGTATGCTGAGCCTTGTAGTTCTGCAGCTGCGGTCTGCTGTCTGTCTGTATGGAGGAGAGGAGACAGCAGCTGCAGAACTACAAGGCTCAGCATCCTCCATCCAGGACTGTATGCTGGAGGGAGAGGCAGGGAGAGCAGAACTGCAAGGCCCAGCATACTTCATCCACTAGTGTATACAGGAGAGCAGACAGCAGCTGCAGAACTACAAGGCTCAGCATACTCCATCCAGGACTGTATGCAGGAGTTTTTTGCCCACCAAAAAAGTGACGTGGGCTTCGCCATATTTTTGTATGCAAGCCAGGTACACCAGGCAGGTAAGGCTGCCCCCAACCCCCAGCTGCCTATTTGTACCCGGCTGGGAACTAAAAATATAGGGAAGCCCTTTTTTTAATTATTTCATGGATTTCATGAAATAAGAAATAATTAAAAAAAAAAACAACATGGGCTATGCCCCATTTTTGTGTCCAGCCAGGTACAACTAGGCAGCTGGGGATTGGAATCCGCAGCACAGGTTGGCCCGAGGTTTCTGGGCCCCTCTGCTACGAATTGCAGTCCGCAGCCACCCCAGAAAATGGCGCTTTCATAAAAGCGCCATCATCTGGCGCTGTATCCAACTCTTCCAGCTGCCCTGGTGACGGGTGTCTCGCTGGGTAATAATGAGTTAATACTAGCTTTGTTTTACTAGCTAGTATTAAGTCAGAGATTCTTAATGTCAGGCAAGTTTGACCCAGCCATTAAGAATCTCCAATAAAGGGTTAAAAAAAGACACCACACAGAGAAAAAATACTTTAATAGAAATAAATACACAGACACACTTAGAGACTCCATGTTTATTTCTCCCTCTCACCCCTCCACGATCCGGGTCTTCTGTCTTCTTTCTCCTTCAACCCATGCAGCTCTGCTACATCAGACAGAACTGGGAGGAAGACGCTGCTGCTCCCATGCAGTCTAATGACTCAGTGAGTGAGCAGAGGTTGCGGGTTGTAAGCAGTGACGTCACCGCTGCCACCGTTGAAATAGTAATCTGACAGGCGGGTTACTATAGCAACGGTGATCTCTGATCACGTTATTCCAGGTGCCGCTATTCACCGGCTGTGGCATCCAGTCCTGGCATGTGGGCTGACTCTGTAAAGAGAGCCGACATGCAGGGACGGGGAGTCGACCATGTGCCCAAGCATCTCGCCGGTACACGGAGATGCTCAAACGAGCACCACGTACCGGACAGATGCACTGACAGGACCTAGCATGACATCTAGCCATGTGACCAGTCTGTAGCCAATGAGATAATAGACACGTGACTGGTCACATGCTATGACGACGTCATGAAAGGTCCTATCATCAGTGCTGGTTACCGGGAGGGCGCAGTGATGATGGAAAGGAAAAGCGGTGGAAGACAGAGTGCAGGATGCGTCGCGGGGACCTGTAAGTATAATTGCAATGTTTATTAACTGTATGTGTATATGTATAATGTGTTTTTATGTGTTTGTGTTTGCCTGCCATTGTTTTTAATGGGGTTCGAAGGTGTTCGTCGAACTGAGCCGCCGTTCGACGAACCGAACTGAACTCGAACACTAGATGGGTGGCTCAGCACTACAACTAACTATCACTATGAATGGTCTTAACCATGGATACAAACTGTAATGCCCTGCACATGAGTTAAAAAACATAGCTAATCAAGAGAAATATACTACATTTCTAATTGGAAGTTTTGCCGTTATTTTTATTATTAATATTATTATTATTATACTTACTATCTACTGGGATAGGATCTTGGAGATTTTAATATACTTTTATCTCAAAATAATCTCTCACTATCAGTGATGAGCGAGCGTGCTCTGCACTGCTCGGAACTAAATCAAGCGTCGGGGTGCTTGAGATGCTTGATACTCGATCGAGGATTTTGGAACTCGAGCACAAAGCTCGAGTCCCCGAACTACATGTTTTGCGGCTTTTATTTAGCCACTAAACATGCGAGAATTACCTGCCAATCATAGTAATGGCATTGCCATGTTGACCACTGATATTATTGTGATTGGTCGGCTGCAACGCATCATCTGGTTTATATAACACCCAGTGACACAATACTTGCTACACAAGAGAAGAGACAGTGTGTTATAGCGAGATAGTACTTGCTGATGCTAAATTAAACCAACAATCATGTTTAGGACTAATTGAAATCTATTCCACTCTCTTATAATACTGTTCTTCGCTGCATTTCATTTAGTGTTGGGTGAGCTTCTCGAGTAGGGATAGTGTATTACAGGCCTGAAGTTATTGTTTCTAGCCTTATAGACTATGCTGCTGCTATTCTCTAATAATACTGCTCTTAGCTGTATTTGGTGTAGGGCAAGCTGCTGAAGTAGGGATAGTGTTTTAGGGGCCTATAGGCAGGGATTCTAGCCTTACAGATTGTGCTGATGATACCTAAAATATCTATTTTATTGTTTAATAATACTGCTCTTAACTGCACTTAGTATCAGGTGAACTTCTGGAGTAAGGATAACGTATTACAGGCCGGTATGTAAGAATTCTAGCCTTACAGACACTGCTACTGATGCATAAAAAAATAAATTCTATTCTCTAATAATACCACTGCTAGCTGCATTTAGTGTTGGGTGAGTTTCTAGAGTAGGGATTGTGTATTAGAGGTTTGTAAGTAGGGATTCTAGCCTTTCTGACAGTGCTACTGATACCTAAAAAATGTATTATATTCTAATAATGCCAGTCGTAGCTGCATTTAGTGTAGGGCAAACTACTGCAGTAAAGGTAGTGTAGTAGAATTCTGTAGGCAGGAGTTCTAGCCTTAAAGACTGCTGCTCATACCTAAAAAAATATATTCAAATTATCTAATAATACTGCTGACAGCTGCATTTAGTGTCAGGTGAGCTTCTAGAGTAGGGTAGTGTATTAAAGGGAACCTGTCATCAGAAATTTCGCCCAAAAGCTAAAAGATTCCCCCTCTGCAGCTCCTGGGCTGCATTCTAGGAAGGTCCCTGTTATTATTGTGCCCCATGTGAGACCAAAATAAAGCCTTTATAAAGTTCTACCTTTTTGTATGCAGCTTCTGTAAATCTGTCACGGGGGCGGGCTCTCTGCCGTCCGTTATTTTGCCCCCTGGTCCTGTATGCCGCCCCCATCGCTCCTTTCCATATCTGATGCACCGCCCACTGCTCCAGCCATCCCCGCGCATGCCCAGTGCCAGTCTCACGGGACTGAGCAGTGTGACCGCTGGTGACGTGTGCGCAGACAAGTGATTATGGGCGGGACTGTGACTGTTATCAGCAAGTACCCGCCCATAATCTCGTGAGCGCGCAAACCTCTCCAGCTGTCACACTGTGCTCAGAGTAGATGCTAGACTGTATGGGCTGCTTCCAGGGATGACGTCCCTTTGTCATGTGATAGGGGCGTGTTCAAAATACTATCACATGACAAAGGGACGTCATCCCTGGAAGCAGCCCATACAGTCTAGCATCTACACTGAGCTCAGTGTGACCGCTGGAGAGGTTTGCGCGCTCACGAGATTATGGGCGGGTACTTGCTGATAACAGTCACAGTCCTGCCCATAATCACTTGCCTGCGCACACGTCACCAGCGGTCACACTGCTCAGTCCTGTGAGACTGGCACTGGGCATGTGCGGGGATGGCTGGAGCAGTGGGCGGTGCATCAGATATGGAAAGGAGCGATGGGGGCGGCATACAGGACCAGGGGGCAAAATAACGGACGGCAGAGAGCCCGCCCCCGTGACAGATTTACAGAAGCTGCATACAAAAAGGTAGAACTTTATAAAGTCTTTATTTTGGTCTCACATGGGGCACAATAATAACAGGGACCTTCCTAGAATGCAGCCCAGGAGCTGCAGAGGGGGAATCTTTTAGCTTTTGGGCGAAATTTCTGATGACAGGTTCCCTTTAAAGGCATGTCGGCAGGGATTCTAGCCTTACAGACTGTGCTGCTGATACTTTAAAAAATGTATTCTACTCTCTAATACTACTACTCTTAGCTGCATTTAGTGTAGGACAAACTGCTGGTGCGGGGAGAGAGTTATAGAGGCCTGTAGCCAGAGATTTTAGCCTTACAGACTGCAGCTGATACTTAAAACTTTACTTTTTCCAATAATACTTCTCTTAGCTCGTTTCATGTCAGGTAAGCTTCTGGAGTAAGGATGGTGTAATAGAGGCCTGTAAGCCCTTATTCTACCCTTACAGACTGTCCTGCTGTCCTAAAAATTCTGTTCTATTCTCTAATAATACTGCTCTTAGCTGCATTTGGTGTTGGGTGAGCTTCTGAAGTAGGCATAGTGTATTAGAGGTCTGTAGGCAGGGATTCTAGCTTTTCCAGCTGTGCTGTTGATACTTAAAAAATCTATTCTATTCTCTATCAATACTACTCTTAGCTACATTTAGTGCAGTGTAAACTGCTAGAGGAGGCTTAGTGTATTAGAGGCCTGTAGGCAGGCATTCTAGGATTACAGACCGTGCTCCTAATACCTAAAAAAAACCCTATTCTATTCTCAAACAATACCTCTCTCAGCTGTGTTTTGTAGCGGGTAAAGGCCCAGTCACACACAACGACTTACCAGCGATCCCGAAAATGATTCGACCTGATAGGGATCGCAGGTAAGTCGCTGGGAGGTCGCAGGTGAGATGTCACACAGTCAGATCTTACCAGCGATGCAGGAATGATACAGGTCGCAGTAACGCCCTGTATAACGATCTCAGCAGTCACTGGGACTCTATCACACAGTGTCAAACACAGTGATGTGTCCTGCCCAGCAGGACATCGCCTTTGAAGAAAATGGCCTGGACCATTCTGCAACTACTAGAGATCTCACAGCAGGGGCCTGATCGCTGGTAGGTGTCACACATAACAAGATCGCTAACGGGATCGCTACTGCATCACAGAAACCGTGACTCAGCTGCGATCTCGCTAGCGATCTCGTTATGTGTGACGGTACCTTTACAGATTGTACTGCTGATACTTAAAAAAAAAATTTCAATTCTCTAATAATACCACTACTAGCTGCATTTATTGTCAGGTGAGCTTCTGGAGTAGGGATAGTGTATTACAGGTTTGTAGGCAGGTATTCTAGCCTGACTACTGAAACCTAAAAAATTATATTATATTCTCTAATAATACCGCTCTTAGTTGGATTAAGTGTAGGGCAAACTATAGTGTATTAGAAGCCTGTAGGCAGGAATTGTAGCCTTAAAGACTGGGCTGCTGATACCCAAAATATATATTCTATTCTCTAAAAATTCCGCTTTTAACTGCAGTTAGTGAGAGTAAAGGCTGCTTTACATGCAGCGACGTCGCTAGCGATGTTGCTAGTGATAGCACCCGCCCCCGTCGTTTGTGCGTCACAGGCAAATCGCTGCCCGGGGTGAACAATTTCGCCGGTACGCGTCACACCAACTTACCTTCCTAACGATGTCGCTTTTGCAGGCAAACCACCTCTTTTTTAAGGGGGCAGTTCATGCGGCGTTACAGCGATGTCACACAGCAGGCCATCAATAGAAGCGGAGTGGTGGAGAGCAGCCGCATGAACGTCACTCCCACCACGTTGCCGGAGGACGCAGGAACGCTGTTGTTCGTCGTTCCTGGGGTGTCACACATAGCAATGTGTGCTTTCTCAGGAACGACGAACAACCTGCGTCCCATACGAGCAGCGATATTTTGAAAATGAACGACGTGTCAACAATCAATGATTTGATGAGTATTTTGGGATCATTAGCGGTTGCTCGTAAGTGTCACACGCAACAACGTCGCTAACGAGGCCAGATGTGCGTCACAAATTCCGAGACCCCAGCGACATATCATTAGCGATGTCGTTGCATGTAACCGGGCCTTAAGAGAGCAAGCTGCTGGAGTATGGCGAGTGTATAAGAGACTTGTAAGTAGGGATTCTAGCCTTACAAAACAGACTGCTGATACCTAAAAAAAATCTGTTATATTCTCTAATAATACAGCTCTTAGCGCATTTAGTATCGGATGAGCTTCTGGAGTAAGGATAGAGTATTTCAGGACTGTATGCAGAGATTTTAACCTTACAGACAGTGCTGCTGATACCTAATAAATCTATTCTATTCCTTAACCCCTTAACGACTGCGGGCAGTAAAATTACGTCCTAGCGGTCATAACGTTACTGCCCGCAGTCTGCCGGCAGCAGAATGTGGCGATCGGCGCACATCTCAGCTGATTTTCACAGCTGAGATGTGTGCCTGCTAGGCACGAGCAGAATCGTTATCTGCTCGTGCCATTTAACCCCTGTAATGTTGCTGTCAATATGTGACAGCGCCATTATAAACGCAATCGCGGTAAAATTTTATTCACCGGCCGATACCGGAAGTCACGTGACATGATCACGTGACTTCCAGTGGTTGTCATGGTAGCACAGGGTCATGTGATGACTCCTGTGCTAGACATGAACCACTTTCACTTTCGCTTTGTACGGAGGCCAGGGAAGCAGGAAGTGCACATATCTGCTGTTTACAGCTGTGTAGCGATCGGATTGCTGATCGCTATAGCCCCTAAGGGGACTAGTAAAATAAAAAAAAAAGTAAAAAAGTTTTAAAAAATTAAAAAAAACAAAAAAACCTAAAAGTTCAAATCACCCCCCTTTCGTCCCATTGAAAATTAAAGGGTTACAAAAATAAGAAATATATACACATTTGGCATCGACACGTTCAGAAACGCCCGATTTATCAAAATATAAAATCAATTAATCTAATCAGTAAACGGCGTAGTGGCAAAAAAAATCCAAACGCCAAAATGACGTTTTTTTTGTCGCCACAACTTTTGCACAAAATGCAATAACAGGCGATCAAAACGCAGCATGTGCGCAAAAGTGGTACCATTAAAAACGTCAGCTCGAGTCGCAAAACATAAGCTGTCACTGAGCCATAGATCCAGTAAAATGAGAATGCTATGGGTCACGGAATATGGCGTAAAACGTGCGCCACGTTTTTCAGACAAACTTCCGAATTTTTTTTAACCCCTTATATAAAAGTAAACTTATACATGTTTGGTGTCTACGAACTCGCACTGACCTGAGGCATCACACCCACACAAGTTTTACCATACAGTGAACACAGTGAACAAAATATCTCAAAAACAATAGTGCTATCGCACTTTTTTTTTGCAATTTTTCTGCATTTGGATTTTTTTTGCCGTTTTCCAGTACACTATATGGTAAAACCTATGGTTTCATTTAAAACTACAGGTCATTCCACAAAAAATGAGGCCTCACATGATTATATTGACTGAAAAATAAAAAAGTTACACCTCTCAGAAAAAGAATGGCGAAAAAAAAAACGGAAAGCGAAAAATCGGCCGGTCCTGAAGGGGTTAATAATACCGCTCTTAGCTGTATTTAGTGTTGGGTGAGCTTCTGGAGTAAAGATAGTGTATTAGAGGTCTTTAGACAGGGATCCTAGCCTTACAGGCAGACCTCCTGATACCTAAAAAAATATTTTCTATTCCCTTATAATACTACTTTAGCTGTATTTAGTCTTGGTGAGCTTCTGGAGAAAGTTAGGTGTGCATATTTCTAGAGTCACAGGAGATCGTGTGTGGTGACGCCCAAATATTTGAGCAGCCACAGTCAGAAAAAGCTGACAATAGGGACCTTTACATGAGTCTTCTTACTCCAAGTCATAGCCTTCATTCACATATTAGTCTCTCATTATGGAGGTCATAATACAGTGAGAGGGCTATTTAGGGGCCATCGTACAGTGTGGGAGCCATTGTATAGTGTAGGGGACATCAAACATTGTGTGAGCTACTAAGGGATTATTGTGCAGTGTGAAAGCTACTAAGGAGCCATTATACATTGTTTGGGTCATCATACAATGTGGAGGCTACTGCGCTACTATGAAGCCATAATACAGTGTGATGGCTTCTGTGGGGCTATTGTACAGTGTTGTGGCAATTATTCAGTGTAAGGGTCATTAAACAGTGTAGGCTCTACTAAGGGGCAACAATGGGGGTGAATAAGTGGTCATTATACAGTGTGGGGTCATCATACTGTGTTTGGGCTACCATAAGGTCCTGATATATACATCATGGGAGACACCGGGAGCATATACATCATAGAAGGGGTTGTTGTATATGTATTACAAGTAGGACTGGGACATATACATCACAGGTGGGACTGGAGCATATACATCAAAGGAGGGGATGTGGCATATACATCGCAGGAAGGTCTGAGGCATATAAATCACAGTAGACCCTGGGGCATATACATCACAGGAGACAGTGGGAGCATATATATATATATATATATATATATATATATATATATATATCACAGGATATACTCGGGGCATATACATCACAGGAGATGCTGGGGTATATACATCACAAGAGGGGATGGGACATGACAGGAGGCGCTTTGGCATATATATCAGAGGAGGAGCTGGGGCATCTATACATCACTGGAATGGCTGAAGGCATATACATCACAGCAGGGGCTTAGGGCATATACATCACAGGAGATGCTGTGGGCATATACTACATCACAGGAGGGGCTGGGGGCATATACATCACAGGGGGTTCTTGGGGCATATACATTAGAGGATATGCTGGGGATTATACATCACAGGAAAAGCATCCGAGGAGGGTCTAGGGGTATATACATCCGAGGAGGGTCTAGGGGTATATACATCACAGTAAAGTGCTGGGGGAATATGCATCAAAGGAGACACTGAAGGCATAAACATCACAGAAGGGGCTGGTGCATATACATCACTGAAGACAATGGGGGTATATACATCATAGTAGTGGCTTAGGGATATATATCACAGGAGACACTATAGGCATATAAATCACAAAAGGGGCTTGTGCATATACATCACTGGAGACACTGGGGCATACACATCACAGAAGGGGCTTGAGGCATATACATCTAGAACAACACTGGGAAGCAAAGACATCACTGGGGGCACAGACATCAGTGGTGAAGGATGGATTGCACTGGGGGTACAGACAGCATTGGGGGGTATAGACAGCACTGGGGGGCACAGACAGCACTGGGGGAACACAGCACTGTGGAGGCACACAGCACTGTAGAGACAAGAAACACTGTGGAGGCACACAAAACTTTAGGGAGCACAACGCTCTTGGGGGAAAACAGCATTGGGGATACAAAGTAGTTAGGGGTTCACACATCACTGAGGAGGCACAGCACTCGGGGGCACACAGCAATTGGGAGGAACACAGCACCTAGAGGCATGTACTGTACTGGGGATGGTGAGGATGCCTGCACATCTTCTTCTGTGGAACTGGAGCGCATTGCATGCTTTCCAGCCCACAAAGAAGGTCCTCAGTTGGCCAGTATCAGCGTGCTGATGTCCTACTACTTCAATGTATGCGCATTCAGTAGTTAACGTTGCATGCTCTTAGCACAGTTTGATGTTTAAATGGCCGACAGCTGGCAAAAAGCAGCTGCCGTCTGAACACTGTGGTCCCTGACAATGTGTCTGGGGACAACAGAAAAGGTTCCCCACCTCTATTCTATAGGTTTGACGTCAGTTGTATAGTGTCATCTGGAATCAAGGGCTGGTGTTAGTAATGGAGAGGTGTACATGAGACACCCCCATTATTAACCCAGAAATCGAAAAAAAGACACATACACAAACAAAGAAACAATATATTTCAAAAAACACCCTGAAACTTCCCATTGTTTACCATTTTATTAAAAAAAAAAACAAAAAAAAAAACAAACAACATACTGCTCCATCAGAGTCCAGGGAATCCACCATAGTCCAAAAAATCCATCTAGTCCAAAAAAGGAAATCTGAGAAAAAACATAAACATACAATCACAGAGAAATAAAACAAGACACTTAGCCACTTTCATTACTTTACTCAAAAGAAAAAAAAATCCAGCTGGTCCTATGTAGGCTAGAGATTCCAACAAATAAAGTTTATGGAGGATTGACATTCCTTGATTTTGCTTACAGGCAATTCTGGATCACTCTCTGCTGCGTGAAATTGGCACCTCTGGTGAGTGGTGGCATCAGTAACGTTACTGTTGTGCAGGGTCAGTGGGTCACTTCGGCTCACGCTGTGCCCTAATACACAGAAGATTTTCCACAAGCACATCAGCAGCAAAAACATTTACTGCATTTGTGCTGTATGGAATCATAACTACTTAGACTTACAATTGTCCCATTCAGAACCTGCCCAATTCAGATGAATGAAACCCATTAAATCTGCAATCTGTGAACTCACCGTTTTATATCACAAGACTATAATATGGTACTTAAAAAAATTTGTAAAAATATGTGAAAGGTTCCCTTTAAGCACTTGAAAATCATCAGATGCCAAAATCCCCAAACCCACATCTGCAGTGAAGTACAATATTAAATTCAAAAGAAAAAAAAAAACAAATAAATATATATATATTGTGATGTGATTACTGGTGATGTGCAAGAGGGGAGATATGTGTCGCTGAGACTACTGAAATCAGTGATGTAAACCCGGATGGAATACTCCAGCATATTAGGTGCTGAGAGGGTTAATTTGTATTACCTGGGCCGGGTTTGTTGTCTGTCGACAGCTAAAGAGATGGGTGGGATGGCTGTTCACTATATCTCCACCTCGGGGTGTGGTCCCAGAGGTAAAAGCCAAGCCTCTGGACACTCGTTGTTCTGTTCTGTATTTTCCTGTGCTGGAGGAAGTAGTTCTGTCTTTCTGTGAATGGCTTGTGGCTCAAGTTAATAAACCAGATGAAAGTCAACCCTTGAGGCGTTCCTACATCTATCTCCTACTGCAGTTGAGGGAGTAACTCTACCACAAGTGGTGCAGACTGCGGGCAGGAATCACAGGAAATGTTTATACCTGTTACAGAGGAGCTTGATGTCCTGGGTGAAGGCAGCAATGAGCCAGAGAACATGGTCAGACACCATGGAGGACCTGATCAAGCACCTGGTGCAGGCCCAGCAACAGCAGCAGCAAGCCCAGCAGGAGACAAACAAGCTGTTGATACAGCAGCTTCAGCAACAGCAGGGCAGATAGACGTCCTAGCAGATGTAATCCGTGGCAGAGCGACCAGTCCAGGTGATGACGCTAACGTCTGGAAGGCTGTAAGGCGAGCTATGCAAAAGATGATCCCGGGTATGATGTTGAGGCCTTCTTGACTGTGTTTGAGAGAGTTGCTGAATGAGAAAAACTCCTGTCGGAGCAGTGGGCGGAGGTATTGGCGCCATATTTAAGTCGAGAGCCACAAAAGGCCTATTATGATCTTGTTCTACAGGACACGAAGGAGTATGACAAATTAAAGGCTGAAATTGTGGCACGCCTGGGTTTGACTATGACTGTTAGGGCACAACGGGTCCACCAGTGGGCATATCATGGCGACAAACCCCCTCGCTCACAAATGTTTGATTTACTGCATCTGGTACAAAAATGGTTGCAGCCAGAGTCCTCCACCCAAGGGCAGATGGTTGAGTGGGTCATAATGGAAAGGTTCATTCACTCCCTTCCGAAACCAGTGCAAACTTGGGTTGCCCAGGGAAACCCCCCAAATGTTGATGACCTGGTTGGACTGGTGGAGAGGTACCAGGTGGTAGAGAGTTCCCTGGGGAAGCCACGGGACTTACCATTTCACTAATGGGGGTTTCTTCAGGGAGCGACACCCAAAGAAGGGTAAAAGAGCCAGAGGAGGGGGGAATCCAAGGTCCCAAGTGGCAAGTGGAGGCATGCAAAAGCCCCCAGTCAATATTATCTGTTGGAGGTGCCAGGGCCTAGGTCACATTGCTGCCCGTTGTCCCTTGACCACCGAGCCGATGGACTGCAGCATGGGTCGGCGCTCGTCCTATTATGCGTACCCAGCCTGCAGTGTGGACAGTCAACCCAGTGAGGAGCCACAGGCATATCCTGTAGAAATAAATGGTACCAGCATAGTGGGACTGTTAGACTCCGGGAGTTTGGTGACCCTCGTGAGGGACACACTTCCACACCGGCTGGTTCCTGGGAAGAGGGTGGGCATCCGCTGTATTCATGGGGATGCCAAGGACTACCCTGTGGCCGCTGTGACTATAAAAACAACTTGTGGGTCGGAGTCTCATGAGGTTGGAGTGGTGAAAGATCTGTTGCACCCAGTAATAATAGGGCGAGACTTTACTTTGTTCTGGGAGTTGTGGAATAAAGGGGTGAAACCCTGTGTCTCAGATGAAGGACAGTTAGCCCTCAATGATAAGACTTAATTTCAGTCGGAGGCGGATGAATTTCCCCTATGTGTGTTGGTGGGCGATGAGGAGGAGGCCGTGTCTCAGGAGGTTAACATTCCGGAGTTGGCCGTTTCAGAAGGGAACTTTGGGACTGTTCAAATGAGGGACCTGACACTAAAGAGGGCATTTGAAAATGTGACTGTCATAAACAGGGTTGCTCAAGAGCCGGGGGCTGACACCAGATTACCCCACTTTGCAGTAAATGGGGAATTGCTATATTGGGTTACCCAGTTAAGAGGTGAGATAATTGAGCAACTATTGGTACCAGGGCCTTATAGACGCCGGGTGTTAGATATGGTCCATTCTCATGTCCTGGGTGGTCACCTGGGGGTAGATAAAACCCAGGAGTGGATTCTTCAGAGGTTCTACTGGCCGGGGTGTCATCGAGACACTGCCAGGGTGAGACAGTTCAACCGCAAGTTAAATGAAGTCTCAAAATTTGACTCTTATCCGATGCCTCAAGCCGATGAGCTCATTGAGAGGCTTGGGCCAGCCAGGTATATTACCACCCTTGACCTGACAATAGGGTACTGGCAAATACCCATGTCTCAAGCGGCCAAGGAAAAGATGGCTTTCTCTACACCTGACGGATGTTTCCAGTATACCAGGATGCCGTTTGGGTTGCAGGGAGCCCCAGCCACCTTCCAGAGGGCCATGGACCGGATCCTAGCTTCTCATAAGAAGTACGCTGCAGCTTATCTGGACGATATTGTGATCTTCACCTCGGATTGGGAGATTCATCTACAGAGGGTCCAAGCGGTGCTGGATGCATTGAGGAAGGCGGGGTTTACCAAAAACCTGAAGAAGTGTGCCATAGGGAAGGAGGAGGCCAGGTACCTGGGCTATGTTGTCGGTAGGGGCTTAATCAAGCCACAAGTGAATAAAGTGGAGGCGATTCAGAATTGGCCACGACCACTCTCTAAAAAGCAGGTTAGGGCATTTCTGGGAATTGTCGGGTACTACCGCCAGTTCCTACCGAATTTTGCTCCGAGGGCCGCTCCGCTGACTGATCTCTTTAGGGCTGTAAAGCCATCGGTGACCAAGTGGTCCTCTGAGGCGGAGGTGGCGTTCCAGGACTTGAAGTCTGCTCTGTGTAGCCAGCCAATCCTGGTGGCACCTGACTTTACAAAGGAGTTTGTGCTTCAAACTGATGCTTTGGAGGTTGGGTTGGGAGCCGTGTTGTCGCAGGAAATAAATGGCGAGGAACATCCAGTGCTTTACCTGAGTAGGGAACTCTCATCTTGCGAGAAAATTTATGCCATCATGGAAAAGGAATGCCTGGCCATTAGATGGGCAGTGGACACTCTGAAATATTACCTGCTAGGCCACAAATTCAGGCTAGTGTCTGATCATGCGCCACTGACATGGTTGAGAAGTTGACAGGGAAAGAATGCCAGGGTGACCATGTGGTTTCTAGCCCTCCAGGACTTTGCCTTCCATGTAGAGCACAGGCCTGGGAAGTTACATAGGAATGCAGATGCCTTGTCGCGGCTCCCCTGTTTAGTGGTTGATGGTGCCAATGCCTCCAGCTTTGGGCAGAGGGGGGGAATATGTGATGTGATCACTGGTGATGTGCAAGAGGGGAGATATGTGTCGCTGAGACTACTGAAATCAGTGATGCAAACCCGGATGGAAAACTCCAGCGTATTAGGTGCTGAGAGGGTTAATTTTTATCACCTGAGCCGGGTTTGTTGTGGACAGCTAAAGAGATGGGTGGGATGGCTGTTCACCATATCTCCACCTCGGGGTGTGGTCCCAGAGGTAAAAGCCAAGCCTCTGGACACACTCGTTGTTCTGTTCTGTATTTTCCTGTGCTGGAGGAAGTAGTTCTGTCTTTCTGTGAATGGCTTGTGGCTGAAGTTAATAAACCAGTTGAAAGTCGACCCGAGAGGTGTTCCTGCATCTATCTCCTACTGCAGTTGAAGGAATGGCTCTACCACAATATATATATATATATATATATATATATATACATAAATATGTATTGTGAGGTTGCACCCCGCAACCTGGGGTTTTCACTCGCTTTCAGCGGTGCGAGGTAGCTTCAGCAACACAGGTACAGTCTCTTTATAAAAATTATGGCAGTTTATTTAAAACACTCTCAGCATAAACTGCTCTGAAACATAAACAATGCACATACCGTGGGCTTCCAGTCAATTACAAGTCCATAGTATAAGTTTAGCAACTTTCCCCATTCTCTGGCTCCTGCCAGCGTACACTTCTAGCCGAGGTTCCTTCCCAGCACCCAGGACCCCCTGCAGACCCCTGTCTGTCTCTCCTCCAGGAGAGGTTCGACCCTGCAGCCACAGCCCTAGCCTGGGTGCACTCACCTTCCAGTCTCAACTCAGGCTGAATTCCAGACTCTGACAGTCTCCTAAATTAGACTGAATACACCCACAGGTGGAGGTCTGTGATTCTCCAGACCTGCACAGCACACTGGCATTATTAAAGGGAATCTGACCCTTATATGTAGAAACAAGCCATTGTGGAACTACAAGTCCCATAGCAACTTCTTCAGTTTAATATCACAGGGACCTTCTCCACTGCGACACATAGCATCCATTTACTACATTGGTGGCAGTTTCCTCACAATATATATATATATATATATATATATATATATATAGATAGATAGATAGATAGATATATATATATATATATATATATATATATATATATATATATATATATATATATATATATAGATATATATATATATATATATATAGATATATATAGATATATATATATATATTAAAAAGGAATAAGAAAAGCTAAATATTCTTTCAGTAAAATTTTAACTGTCTTCATCCTGTTTTTTAAAACTGATTTTCTTTTACTTTCTGCCCTTCTGTACTCCGTAGTGTAGTTAGCAGTAGCCTATTTATCTGATGCTTCTGAATACTTGATAGTATTATGCAATGTAATTTTCCATGCTCCATTCACAGTGTCATCACAGCTGGTTTTAGCATAGGGTTTATTTTCTGATGACCTGCGTGTAATTGCATAATCATTGGTGAAAATGTGAATTAGATGTAATCAGCTTTCCATCATTTCAAGGTCAATAAAAGGAAGACCTTTCAGAAATCAGTAATAATGAGACATTTCACCTGTTTTTAAAGACGTAGACATAAAACACAGCATGAGAATACTAAAGTGGATAGATTATTCTGGTTATTTAGGCTAGTGGTGTTCAATTTTCCCATCCAAGTACCTACTCATTACTATACAATAAGAAGATGTACTTAGATCAGTGTATATATTCCTTCACATCGAGTCCTCTCAAGGAAAATTGCAATAAAGGCACACAGAGATGAGTCCTATTCAATGTTAGATAACTAAAAAGAGAATGTTTCATCAGAAAATGACCAATTGTTTAAATCCCAAGTTTATGTTAAGTGTATATATTTTTTTAAAGTGTTTTTGTTTTTAATTTTTCATGTTACTATAAAAGATTCAGTAATATTACAATTTTCACACTGGCTGCTAAACAATGTGCAGAGCTGTGATGCTGGATTAGATATCAGCTGATTAATGGG
The DNA here is from genome assembly GCF_048569485.1 of Anomaloglossus baeobatrachus. Lineage (NCBI taxonomy): Eukaryota > Metazoa > Chordata > Amphibia > Anura > Aromobatidae > Anomaloglossus > Anomaloglossus baeobatrachus. Next base: position 537,349,901 of record NC_134356.1, on the reverse strand, counting down.
GGTGCGGGGTATTTGGGCATCAGAAATCTCATTTCGACTTTGTGCCGCCCAGGGCTATGGGGTACTCGGTCCCGGGCAGTGTACTACTGGGACGTGTCATTGGCAGCCGTTGCCCGGTTCCGTGAACCAGGGGGGCACTTTTAAAAAAAGATTATTTACAGGGGATAGTTAATAAAGTTTATGTTATGACGCCATTTGCGGGTTGCGGTTATGGTGATGGAACTTCCTCTGTACAGTCTTTCCGCTGGGGCTGATGTGATGGCAGCCTGGATGTTGGGCCCTCCAGAAGTAGGGCCGGGGCCCTAGGGGGTTAAGTGATGGAGTTAGACGCGGAAAGAAAGGTAGGCCACACGAGGGATTGCAGTGTAACTGGTTTTCTTTACTCACAGTAGATGGTAACTGGTACACGGAGGAAGGCTGGTATTCATATCTGGTTCCCTTAGTCCCAGTGCCAATTGGTGACCTGGTGGCTTCTTTACCCTGCACCTTTCTCAAGTTGGTGGGTCCCCGTGGCTTGGAGCGTTTTGGGGTTCTTTCCTGTTTGTGCCCGTTACTGCTGGTGCCCCCGGACATCTAAGGTGAGTGAGGTCCTTTTATCAGGTCTGCCTGGAGCGTTTGCCTGACCTAGGGCTCTGTGCCCCGTCGGTGCTATATTTCCGGGAGTACTTCACCGTTCTCCTCCGGCAACCACACTCCTGGGCCCCCAGGTCTCCGTTACACTCCCGTGTCAGAGCAGTTACGTCCGTCTCCTCTCACTTTCACTTACTAACTCTCACTGTCTAACTGTTGTCCTCTTCCACCTGGTCATTGTCTAGTGGACTGGATTGGCTCCACCCCTAGGTGGCCATCCATTGGTTCCATTTCTAGTCTGCCACCAGTCTGTGGGGATGAGGGAAAACTGGGATTATAATGTGTTTTGCTGTTACCGGCACTGGTCTTCCAGGTTCCTGGGGGTTGGCCCTGTATCTTTGGCTGGATGCAGTACCTTGTAGTACCCTGATGGGTTCAGGGGCGCTACAACTATAATGAACTTTGTGGCAGAAAAATGGTAATATATATCGGCACCTTATGGGAAGTGCCAGATCCCACTGACCACCCTCTTAATGGTGAGGTAAAGTGCTCATATAGCATTCCTTTAATTCATAAGCAAAACAGTGTGCCTGTTCCAGCCACATAGTCCCTTCTCTCCAATGCTAACCACTGACTTCAAAGGGGCCCCATACAAAATACAGTAGATAGATGATGGACAAACTATCTTCTAAGCAATCATTTGACAGTCAGCTATGACTCCTCCATACATAGAAGTGTGTCGCCCTGGGCAAGCCAGGGGACACAGGTCACACACCACCACACCCTACATCCCAGTTAGGAACACCACAGCTAACCAGAAATCCTTGTTGCCTTCCTCCAGAGGCTGCTGATTCACACCAGGGGGTGGGCCAGGCGGTTGGCTTCGCCCACCGAGGAGGACACAGCTCTGGAGGCGGGAGAAACCAGGCAGATTAGCCCAGGCAGGGCTTGAGAGCAGATAGCTCAGTGAGGAGCTAGTGGGGGGGTAAACAAGAAGTGAAAGTAGAAAAGTGGAAAAGGAGGAAAGCAAGTGAGGTGACAAGAAGGAAGGAAAGCCTGAAGGGTCCAGCTTTGTGTAGGGCCAGGTCAGCAAGGTCAGCAACGGCGGTGACTGTCTGGAGGGGGACCGTTTGGAAGTTCCTGGAAGGACCCCGTTGGCTGTGTGCCCGGCGGTCTGGAGCAGTGTTCCGAAGGACAGTCAGCACCAGGGCAGGGGCCTCTCGGACCCCGGCAAGGCTTGGAGTCGCCACAATTTGCCGAATCCGTCAGTGAAGGGGACGTAGATCCCCCAACAACCAAGTCCCGATTGAAGGCAACAGCCCAGCCAGTATAGAAGAGACACCGCCACCGCCAAGGCACCCGTTTCTTAGGGCCAGCGCCTGCGGGCAAAGAGTAGAGCTTCCCCGGTCCAGCTTGAAGCCGGGGAGCGGGTTACCGGTGGGGACCCATCGCAACCAACAAGTACACCAAGGTGCAAGAAAAAGGGACATCACCGTCACCTACTGGGAGAGCAAGTGCAGCCGTCCGTGGGACCGTCTATCCAGCCGTTTGGTTTACCGTAAAAACTGTGTCACATCTCAGGCTGAGTGAGTACCACAGTGCCGCAAGGCACAGCGCTGCCCCCGCGTCCCTGCGCCCACCAGGCCCTGCACCTCCATCCCCATCACCGGGCCCCGGGATCACCAACCCCTACCCACGGAGGGGCAACACAACACCTGGCTGCTCCGCATCACCATCCCCGGGAGCCCCGTATAGAGCAGCGGTGGTGAAATCACCACAACCGTGGGTGGCGTCACGGACAATAATCATCCCCACACCCAACAAACTCCCTTTCACTCACGGGCGAGGAGTGCCGCTCGAGGAACCCCCGGGATCCGGCCCACCGCTCGAGCCACCACTGAGCAGCAGCCGCCGGACCCGAGCAGAAGGGGTGAGTGTAGTGTGCTGACACCCTCCTTCCCGCCCGCGAAAACTTGGCGTCACGAACAGGATCTTACCGCTCTGCCGTCTGGTAGAGGTGCGCCTTGTTACCGCCGGAGGCATCCGGCAGAAAAATTTCAGAAGCCGCCATCTTTGGTGCGAAAAGTTCCCGCTCGAGCGTCTTCTCGAGCAGTAGAGGCGCGAAGGCCAAAACTCCGCCCCGAGAGAGGAGGGGCCGGAAAGAGCTAAGGGGGACGCGATGGCGGCTGGACGCATGTAGCTGCAGCTATAAAAGCAGGGACGCCAGGACTCTGCGAATATACCGTTCCTGGAAGTAGAGAAGAAGCCATCATGTGGATGCCGTCCCGCGACACCGTAGCCCCCGCGCCTGGAACCGCGGCGTGGGTGGAAATCCGAACCGCGCAGCTCTACCAAAGGCTGCAGGTCAGGATGCAGCTCCTCATGGAGGAGTGGGAGGCCGACATGGCGGATGTTATAGCCACCGTGCAGAGACGCGAGGAGGAGGCGGAGAAAGGGAGGGTGAGTGACCCACGTCCCGATGCCCTTGAAGGGCCGGTCATCGCGGCTGTGGGGCCCGGTCCAAGTCCTCTCTCCCCGTTGCCTCCCTCGCCACCCGTCCCGGAGGCCGTGACCCCGCCACTAGGCCTGCTACCACCGCAACCGGTAGCAGTACCCAGCGTCCCCGCCCAGGCGGGTCGACCTGTAGCCGGAGCCCGCGGCATACCGGAGGTGTTACCGTGGAAGACTCCGAAAGTGGAACCGGAGGCATCCCCCGAGAAGTTCCCCGAGCCGGAGCCGATGACCCGCTCCGAGCCGAAGGCCCAGCAGTGGAAAGCCCCTATGCCCATCCCCCACACCTCGGCTGAGGTAGCGCCGGGTTGTTGCTGCAAGGCAGCGCCCAAGGCCAAGACACCGCAGGACATGCCGTCCAGATTCCTGACAGTGGGCAACGTCCAGGATGTCCCGCGGGGCCCGACCCGTGCGCCGGCGCTGGCGGCAGCGCCGTATTGGGATAGGGAGCCGGTACCGCTGGGCCTGGAGATCGCCGAGAGGGAGCGGAAGAAGGCCGAGCTGGTGGCCCGAGCTATCCGGGAGAAAGAAAGTCTCCGCCAGGCCACGTTCCGTGTCCGGGCCCGTTGTACGAGGGGCAGGTGAGGCGGTTTGATGTCCGCCGGGGCTACGGGTTCATATACGAGCCGGGCCTGGAGGCCGAGGTGTTTGTAGCCCGGCGGGATGTGAATGCCCACCTGCCTAAAGAGCATCCCGGCCGCAATCTGATGCCGGGTGACATCGTGCAATACACCCGGTTCTTTGGGGAGCGGGGGTGGTTCGCGCTGGACGCTAAACTAAAGGGCAGCCCAGAGGCCCGAGCGAGCGCCGCGCCCCCTCCCTTGGAAGGAGCACTAGAGCCTGAAGGCCTGGAGTAGGGCAGCGGATGCCCGTAGCACCGTCCCCGTTGGGACCACCTTTGTGTGAGTTGTTGTGTTTGTATAAAAGTTAAAGAATGATAAGAAAATGATGATGACCGACTACATTACCTGATTTGCTTTGTGATTGCAACCGGCTGGAGCCGGCACCGTTGTCCCCGTGGGGACCGTTTAAAGTTTTGCATGGGAACTATCCATGGACAAGCCCGTGAACTTGCAGGGCAACCACAAACGTTAGTGGCTTGTAAATATGTTGTTTACCGTTACCGTTTTCCGCAATGCCGCCTCCGGAGAGGCAGGTTGGAGGGAGGGCCCTGAGCAGAGCAGGCTAGGGCCCAGCCACCAAAGGAACCGGTGGCTACCCTCTGGAGGGAAGTACAGATCCCGCTCGGGTACCGTGTGCTGGACTGTGGGTCAAGGGGTGCTGCCTGGGCTTTAGGGGCAGCATCAGGGCCAGGTTGCTTGGGTGGGAGAGAGCGGAAACCGTAACCGTAAACCGTTTGCAACGTTAAAAGAAATGTGCCTCCCGTCTTGGGAAGAGTTATTATTAAAAATGTAAATATGTTATATCATTATGTTATCTTTTTCAGAAAAATAAAACCGGTGTTGGATGGCAGCCCGCGGACGGTCTGCATTTTGCTACAAACTCCCTTTCACTCACGGGCGAGGAGTGCCGCTCGAGGAACCCCCGGGATCCGGCCCACCGCTCGAGCCACCACTGAGCAGCAGCCGCCGGACCCGAGCAGAAGGGGTGAGCGTAGTGTGCTGACACCCTCTTCGCCGCCCGCGACAGAAGCACTTGCTGTGGCGAGCGCACTTGTCTTCTCTATGGGAGACCGACTGCCAGACTTCTGTACTGGTAATTTATCTCACCAAGAACAAAGAGATCACAGGCCTGAAATTAGATATGTTGTATCATTATCATTTTTGACATATTTTTATTGGAGGGCATCAGGAGGCCTCCATACACATTAGACTGTTCTTTGAGCACTCTAATATTGGTGAGTTTGGCCAATGTTATTCTAATGTATATGGGGGATTAAGATCTGATCTGTTCTGTCTGGCAAAGGAAATTGACTCCTGAGAATTCAGAGATGCATTCAGGCTAGTCAGCATTAGCCTCAGAAAGAACCAAATATTCAATGATATCCTGCCAATTCTGTAGGTCTGGCTTGCTTTATGTTAGACACATAGGAGAAAGCACTGCAAAAGCAAATAAAAGTCGTTTGGCAGCATGTCACTCAAAAGCTGTATCTACATCAAGCCACAAAGAACTACAAGGATCAACACCTTCATGGGGGGTGGCGAGGGATAGAGAGCTCTTCAGAGTAACCGGGTGAGGTATTAGGCCATTTTACCTTCACAGGTGGAAGCACAAAGCCCTACAGTGGTGCTTGGAATAGACCCAGTGTACCTTCATGAGAAAAGGAAAATGGACTTTAGGTGTACTAGAAGGGGGCAAAGGACCCCCAGTGCCCATGTGGGTATTGGCAGATTAACAAGCACTTCCTATGAAAATGTGTTAGTATGGAGAATAATGTACAGTTGTATATACCTGTACTATGCAAGACAAAAAGTGAAGAATGTACACTCTATTATGGTTCATTAAAGTTATGGTTTCTGCCAAATGTGCAAGCATGGACAGGATTCAATTGTATGCCAAACCTGCATATTAGGCAGGAGTCACATTTGCGAGTGATTCACACGAGGCTCCATCACATCACCCGCCACGGTTCACACTCTCCGGACAGGAGCGGGGCGGCTGCATGTATTTCTATGCAGCTAAGACGTTCCTGTCTGGAGAGAAGCAGGCCATGCCGAGTGATGCAATGCGAGTCACTCACAAGTGTGACTCTGGCCTTAGTGCCTTCCTAGCCTAGAATAAAATACCATACCATCAGAGTTAATGGCAGTCATGCCACTTCATTTTTTTGTCTCTCCTACCTGGGACTGTCATAAAATCTTTTAAATGAAATCAACAGCTACAAGGATTTACAAAGCTTACAACTAAAAAGAAAGCTGTTACTAGATTTCACAATACAAGCACTATATATTACTAAATAATTAAATAGATCTCTCAGACCTGATGAGTCTGGTGTACTTACTTAGAAATATCATGTAAGAATGTCTGTATAATCTTTTTTTTAAACAATTCTCCCATCTCTTGCTTACAAAATGAGCATAATACAGTCAAATGCTCAAATTAATGTCAGTCAATTCTTCCATTCATTTACTAACTAAATACACTAGTATCATCAGATCAAAAACATCTATTTAGTATTTTAGGCATTTTGCATTGTGAAAAATATAGTGATAGATAAGCTGTAAAGAGAACCTGTCAGCATAAGTTTGAAATGAATCTATATATATAATTGCCTTATTCTGTCTGTCTGTCTGTCTGTCTGTCTGTCTGTCTGTCATGCTCCGAAATTGTGTCCTTACGGTGACACAAAGCTGATTGGCCGCTGGGCTCGCCATGGCCCCGCCCCCCCACACGGATTGGCCTCTCGCCCCGGCTCTCTGCAGGCCCCGCCCCCCTCACGCAATGCACGCTCGCTCGCTGTGGCCCAACTGACACGGAGCCCCGATTCCCAGGTGAGTACACACACACACACATCAGATCACACTCACTCTCACACACACCTCACACTCACCTCACACATCACAACATGCTGGGATATCGCTTGCTTCTACACCGGCTCCGTCAGGATCCCAGCAGCGCCACACATAACCTTGCGATGCTGGGATCTTCACGGAGACCGTGAACACTGGTAACCATTATACACATCGGGTAACTAAGGTCCCTTAGTTACCCGATGTGTATCATAGTTACCAGTGTACACCGGCTCACACTCACATCACATCGCATCCACACATCAAGGTCCTGCAGCGCCGGAAAATACAGACACATAACAGCACACACACACAACAGCACACACATACACACACACACAAATCAGATCACACTCACTCACACACATACACACATCACATTGCATCCACATACTCACAACATCCTGGGATATCGCTTGCTTCTCGGCGGTGATACTGGCTGTTGTGATCTTCCAGGACCTGCCGGAGGATCACATGGCCAGAAGCATGTGATATCCCCGGATGTTGTGAGTATAAGCGCGTATGTGCGATATCGTCAGTGTCTGTGTGTGTGAGTGGATGCGATCGGGTGTGTGTGAGTGGATGCGATCGGGTGTGTGTGAGTGGATGCGATCGGGTGTGTGTGAGTGGATGCGATCGGGTGTGTGTGAGTGGATGCGATCGGGTGTGTGAGTGTCCGCAGAGGAGCATAGCGTGCTGGAGGAGGCTGGGAGCAGAGAGGCTGATCATGGGGAAGGCTGGGAGGAGAGAGGCTGATGCTGGGGGAGGCTGGAAGGGGGAGGCTGGGACGAGGGAGGCTGATGCTGGTGGAGGCTGATGCTTGGGGAGGCTGGGAGCGGAAGGCTGATGCTGAGGGAGGCTGGGAGAGGGAGGCTGGGAGGAGAGAGGCTGATCCTGGGGAAGGCTGGGAAGGGGAGGCTGATGCTGGGGGAGGCTGGAAGGAGAGAGGCTGGAAGGAGAGAGGCTGATGCTGGTGGAGGCTGATGCATGGGGAGGCTGATGCTGGGGGAGGCTGGAAGGAGAGAGGCTAATGCAGGTGGAGGCTGATGCTTGGGGAGGCTGATGCTGGGGGAGACTGGGAGGGGAAGGCTGATGCTGAGGGAGGCTGGGAGGAAGGAGGCTGGGAGGAGAGAGGCTGATCCTGGGGAAGGCTGGGAACGGGAGGCTGATGCTGAGGGAGGCTGGAAGGAGAGAGGCTGATGCTGGGGGAGGCTGGAAGGAGAGAGGCTGATGCTGGTGGAGGCTGATGCTTGGGGAGGCTGATGCTGGGGGAGACTGGGAGCGGAAGGCTGATGCTGAGGGAGGCTGGGAGAGGGAGGCTGGGAGGAAGGAGGCTGGGAGGAGAGAGGCTGATCCTGGGGAAGGCTGGGAAGGGGAGGCTGATGCTGGGGGAGCTGGAAGGAGAGAGGCTGGAAGGAGAGAGGCTGATGCTGGTGGAGGCTGATGCATGGGGAGGCTGATGCTGGGGGAGACTGGGAGCAGAAGGCTGATGCTGAGGGAGGCTGGGAGGAAGGAGGCTGGGAGGAAGGAGGCTGGGAGGAGAGAGGCTGATCCTGGGGAAGGCTGGGAAGGGGAGGCTGATGCTGAGGGAAGCTGGAAGGAGAGAGGCTGATGCTGGGGGAGGCTGGAAGGAGAGAGGCTGAGGCTGGGAGGAGAGAGGCTGATGCTGGGGAAGGCTGATGCTGAGGGAGGCTGGGAGGGGAAAGCTGATGCTGGGGAAGGCTGGGAGGACGGAGGCTGGGAGGAGAGAGGCTGATCCTGGGGAAGGCTGGGAGAGGGAGGCTGATGCTGGAGGAGGCTGGAGGGAGAGAGGCTGATGCTGGCGGAGGCTGATGCTGGGGAGGCTGGGAGAGGGAGGCTGATGCTGAGGGAGGCTGGGAGGAGGGAGGCTGGGAGAGGTAGGCTGAGAGAAGAGAGGCTGATGCACACACACACACACACACACACACACACACACACACGCGCGCGCACTGCACAACACACCACACACACTGGGAACCACAAACAACTGCCCTACACAGACACCCACACACACAGACAACGCTGCACACACACAACACCCAACACACAAACACCGCGGCACACACAAATATACGCACATACCGCACAACACACACATTGCCCAAAACACACCACACACACACAAACCGCGCAACACACACACAACGCTACAGACACACAGCGCTCCACAAACAACGCAACACACATACAACACCGCTCTCACCCCCCGTCACACCCAGACAACACCCAGAACATGTACAGCGCCCTACACAAACACTTGGTAACTACAGACAACAACATCTCTCTCTCTCTATATATATATATATATATATATATAACAAAAATCATACATGAACTACACAATACGTAAATTCTAGAATACCCGATGCGTAGAATCGGGCCACCTTCTAGTAATAATATAATTGCCCATCATATCTACAGTTGAAACAGAAGTTTCCATCCACTATCTAAAAAGACACATCTGCATGTTTTTTTTTCACTATCTGACAAGAAATCAGAATAAACCTTTCCTGTTTTAGGTAAATTAGGAACCAAAATCTAATATATAAAGCTCAGTGTATGTATGTGTGTATGTGTATATATATATATATATATATATATATATATATATATATATAAAATATATGTATGTATATGTATGTTTGTGTGTGTATATATATATATATATATATATCTAATATATAAAGCTGAATGTGTGTATGTGTGTGTGTATGTATGTATGTCCGGGATTGGCATCCGCACCGTCACAACTACAGCCACAAAATTTTGCACACTCACACTTCTGGACCCCGAGAGCGTAATAGGCTATGTTTTGAGGGGATATTTTAACCCCGCGCTTTACAGTTATTCATAAAAAAACCTGCCTCCATTAAAGCAAATGGAGCTGGGAGCCACAGTGCAGCCAGAATGTCAGAAGAATGCACAGCCACACCCTTATATGGAATGTTGGCGTGTCACAATGCAGCCAGGGAAAGAGACAGACACAGATAGGGGAAGAGGCAGACACAGACAGGGTAAGAAACAGACATAGACAGCTTAAGAGACAGACACAAAGAGACAGACAAAGAGACAGAGACAAACACAGGGAAACAGACCGACAGGGAAAGAGAGGGAAAGAGACAGACAGGGTAAGAGACAGACAAAGAGACAGACAAAGAGACAGACACAGGGAAAGAGAGGGAAAGAGACAGACAGGGAAAGAGAGGGAAAGAGACAGACAGGGAAAGAGACAGACAGGGAAAGTGACAGAGATAGATAGACAGACAGGGAAAGAGATTGAGACAGACGGAGAAAGAGACATAGACAGTCAGAGACAGACGGAGAAAGAGACAGACAGACAAAGAGATAGAGAGACAGAGAGATATATACAGAGGGGGAGACAGACAGAGAATGGGAAATAAACAGAGAGACAGTTACTATCCCGGGCAGCGCCGGGTGCTATGTTGTGAGGCAAAATTTTAACCCCGCGCATTCCAATTTACCAATCAATTTTGCCCCTATCTACATAATGGGGAAAAAGTGAAACGAAAAGTGTTGGGGGCAAATTGACAGCTGCCAGATGTAAACAAGGGGGACTTAAAGAATGAGAGCGATGGCGCCAAAGAGTATATACTGTACAGTTGCTAAGGTGAGGCCCCGACATGGGATACTCACCACACTCGGGTATATAAACACACACACAAAATGCGCCACATACTACCATGTGCTTGAACACATATACCACCCTCAGCATGTATGTACACAGTGACTGCACCAGCAGAATAGTGAGTGCAGCTCTGGAGTATAATACAGGATGTAATTCTGACCTATTGCTCTATCACGCACAGCTCAGCACTCGCTTTCCTTTCTGTCACCTCTGCAGGGTTTTGGTCGGGCCAGACACGCATCGACCATGGAGTTGTATGTGTGAGCTAATATATACTGTCAGGGGGAGGGCTTTCTGTTGCCTGGAGATTTATCAGGCTGCCAATAGCAACCAATCACAGCTTAGCTTCTATTTTGCTACAGTTAATTAATCTGAGCTCTGATTGGTTAATATAGGCAACAAAGGACATTCTCAGTATGTTTGAGGTCATAGGATGTTAAATCTGTGTGGAATATCTGTGGTGTTGAAATATATGTTTGAAATGCTTCTATGAGCTTAGTTTTTGCCTTTTAATAATTACATTTCTATCTATTTGTGTTGTGGTTTTTGTGTGTAGAATACATTTTTGTTAATACATTCTATTTTGTTAACAGCAGTTATTAACCCGGGCGAAGCCGGGTAGTACAGATATATATATACTAGAAGGTGGCCCGATTCTACGCATCGGGTATTCTAGAATTTACGTATTGTGTAGTTCATGTATGATTTTTGTTATATATATATATATATATAGAGAGAGAGAGATGTTGTTGTCTGTAGTTACCAGCCTCCCTCCTCCCAGCCTCCCTCAGCATCAGCCTCCCTCTCCCAGCCTCCCCAGCATCAGCCTCCGCCAGCATCAGCCTCTCTCCCTCCAGCCTCCTCCAGCATCAGCCTCCCTCTCCCAGCCTTCCCCAGGATCAGCCTCTCTCCTCCCAGCCTCCGTCCTCCCAGCCTTCCCCAGCATCAGCTTTCCCCTCCCAGCCTCCCTCAGCATCAGCCTTCCCCAGCATCAGCCTCTCTCCTCCCAGCCTCAGCCTCTCTCCTTCCAGCCTCCCCCAGCATCAGCCTCTCTCCTTCCAGCTTCCCTCAGCATCAGCCTCCCCTTCCCAGCCTTCCCCAGGATCAGCCTCTCTCCTCCCAGCCTCCTTCCTCCCAGCCTCCTTCCTCCCAGCCTCCCTCAGCATCAGCCTTCTGCTCCCTGTCTCCCCCAGCATCAGCCTCCCCATGCATCAGCCTCCACCAGCATCAGCCTCTCTCCTTCCAGCCTCTCTCCTTCCAGCCTCCCCCAGCATCAGCCTCCCCTTCCCAGCCTTCCCCAGGATCAGCCTCTCTCCTCCCAGCCTCCTTCCTCCCAGCCTCCCTCTCCCAGCCTCCCTCAGCATCAGCCTTCCGCTCCCAGTCTCCCCCAGCATCAGCCTCCCCAAGCATCAGCCTCCACCAGCATCAGCCTCTCTCCTTCCAGCCTCCCCCAGCATCAGCCTCTCTCCTTCCAGCCTCCCTCAGCATCAGCCTCCCGTTCCCAGCCTTCCCCAGGATCAGCCTCTCTCCTCCCAGCCTCCTTCCTCCCAGCCTCCCTCAGCATCAGCCTTCCCCTCCCAGTCTCCCCCAGCATCAGCCTCCCCAAGCATCAGCCTCCACCTGCATTAGCCTCTCTCCTTCCAGCCTCCCCCAGCATCAGCCTCCCCATGCATCAGCCTCCACCAGCATCAGCCTCTCTCCTTCCAGCCTCTCTCCTTCCAGCCTCCCCCAGCATCAGCCTCCCCTTCCCAGCCTTCCCCAGGATCAGCCTCTCTCCTCCCAGCCTCCCTCTCCCAGCCTCCCTCAGCATCAGCCTTCCGCTCCCAGCCTCCCCAAGCATCAGCCTCCACCAGCATCAGCCTCCCTCGTCCCAGCCTCCCCCTTCCAGCCTCCCCCAGCATCAGCCTCTCTCCTCCCAGCCTTCCCCATGATCAGCCTCTCTGCTCCCAGCCTCCTCCAGCACGCCGTGCTCCTCTGCGGACACTCACACACCCGATCGCATCCACTCACACACACCCGATCGCATCCACTCACACACACCCGATCGCATCCACTCACACACACCCGATCGCATCCACTCACACACACCCGATCGCATCCACTCACACACACAGACACTGATGATATCGCACATACGCGCTTATACTCACAACATCCGGGGATATCACATGCTTCTGGCCATGTGATCCTCCGGCAGGTCCTGGAAGATCACAACAGCCAGTATCGCCGCCGAGAAGCAAGCGATATCCCAGGATGTTGTGAGTATGTGGATGCGATGTGATGTGTGTATGTGTGTGAGTGAGTGTGATCTGATTTGTGTGTGTGTGTATGTGTGTGCTGTTGTGTGTGTGTGCTGTTATGTGTCTGTATTTTCCGGCGCTGCAGGACCTTGATGTGTGGATGCGATGTGATGTGAGTGTGAGCCGGTGTACACTGGTAACTATGATACACATCGGGTAACTAAGGGACCTTAGTTACCCGATGTGTATAATGGTTACCAGTGTTCACGGTCTCCGTGAAGATCCCAGCATCGCAAGGTTATGTGTGGCGCTGCTGGGATCCTGACGGAGCCGGTGTAGAAGCAAGCGATATCCCAGCATGTTGTGATGTGTGAGGTGAGTGTGAGGTGTGTGTGAGAGTGAGTGTGATCTGATGTGTGTGTGTGTGTACTCACCTGGGAATCGGGGCTCCGTGTCAGTTGGGCCACAGCGAGCGAGCGTGCATTGCGTGAGGGGGGCGGGGCCTGCAGAGAGCCGGGGCGAGAGGCCAATCCGTGTGGGGGGGCGGGGCCATGGCGAGCCCAGCGGCCAATCAGCTTTGTGTCACCGTAAGGACACAATTTCGGAGCATGACAGACAGACAGACAGACAGACAGACAGACAGAATAAGGCAATTATATATATATACACACTTGTAGGATGTGCAGGTCAGTCTTTTGAAATATTTGCAGTGAGTTTTTTTCTGACTGAGCACTCCACCCTATAAACCAGGCTGTGTTCACAATCCTTATACCAGGAGTCCTAGCTGCCCAGACATGGAGGTTAGTCCAGATAGTGGCATTTCAAGTTAGATTTTTAGTCTAGCTGCCCAGACAAGGATGTTTTTAACCTAGATAGTGGCATTTTAGTTAGGGACCCGGAATATTGAGATTTACCTTGCCGTTTGGGTTTCTGGGCTTACATGCATTGGCCAATTCATAAACTAAAAATCTCATTTTTTCATATAGCAGTAATGCAGTACCAGAGTTCCCTTATACATTGAT